>NC_090930.1:75195837-75499309 GCF_040938575.1 Ambystoma mexicanum | reverse complement strand
ATATGTTTGTGAAAATTGCATGCCAAAAGTGCATGGAAACCAAAGAAAAAGTGCAGGTTATGTAATTTCTATTGTATCTGTATTTTCAGACAGTATTCCATGAGAGCAGTTTCATAGTAAGCCTGGGGTAGAACTGATAGATTTGTATTGCTCTGTGATTGTCTTTAGACACAGGCTTACAGTCAACTTGATCAAATTCAATAGACATTTTTTGGTTCAACGCAGCCCTATGAACATAAATGTATAGTTACTTCCACAGTCATTTTTTAAACAGTTTTGATTATTTTATGGCGATTTAGATTTGGATCAGTGCACCTATATCCCATGGAAGCATGTCCGAAGTAATGCCCCAGAAAAGTAGGCACTACTATCTAGTTTGTCGATTTCCATCAACATCTATTTCAGCACAATTTAAGCTTACAGAAAATGACCTTATAAACTTGCATACTGACAGCTATAACAATTGAACATTTCCTGTAAAGTTGTTAAATATAATGTTATCCAATTATAACTCGAGCTGCAGTGTGAAAGATTAATGATATCTTTCAAAGCTGATATAGCAGGTTTTATGGTGCCTGAACCTTCAGCTATGTGTGTTATTCCTTTTTACCCTGCAATTAAGAAGTTTAGTATTCACACCATTTGATAGGAATATGCTGTGTTAAATAGTGATCCTGATTTCGTGCCATCATGCTCAAACTTCCTCTGTGGATGGGAAATGTGTGGATATGCCCGATGAAGAACATGTCTTGTGCTATTGTCTTCACGTAACCAAGAATATCAGAAACCCATTATTAGAATCAACCTGGGTATCATACCACAATATGTAATGTTTCTTTCCTGGTCATATTATCTGCTGAGATACTGTACCTTTAGATATGGGGTTTTGCTGGATAGTCATCTTGTTTATTTATTGCCATATTTATATATTTATCATTGAGGCATTTGCCCGTAGCATAGGTTTTCCCAGTATTGGTTTCGTACAGAGGGTCAAGCCTGCACTGAGGAAGTCATGGTTAAGAAAGTCAGTCTTGCTTATTTATCTGAAATCTTAACTATGCCATGATAAGCATGACATCAAGTAGCTGACTGATGAGCTTTTGAGCTCTATAAATCACTATACATGGATTAAGCTCTGACGCATTAACCAGTACCATTCAGAAACCTTTAAACAGAGACCTTTACATCCAATTGATTGACCACTTAAACTCGGCAGCAAATAATATCAAATCTGCTTTGTCAGGGGCGCTGTTGAGCGGTGCGTGGATGAGCACCTAATCCACGTCGCTGTGCTGACGCCTCCAAACATCCTGTCAGAAATATCCTGAATTCGGCTGCTTTTTGCAGAAATATGCAGTGAATATGCAATCCAAAGGCTTCCTCCGTGGAACAGACACACAGGCGGGGTGAAATAAAGCTAATCTCTGCTGCAAAAAAAACGACCCAACGTGCGAAACATCCAGGTTTGGGCGCCATCTTGACTAGACTACGAAGCAGGAACAGGCAGTGGACTCCGACACACGGGACATCCCATGCGAACATTGGTAGGAAAAAAGAACACTGCAGGTACTATCGCAGGAGTGGGTGCCCATTTCTGAATTCTGGAGCACACCAGTGTAATCGGAGGCTGCGCACCGGGCCCGGCAGAGAGGGGGATAACAGAAACCACAAGGGATGATTCTCCCACCGTGCTAAGACGCTAGCTGCCATTGGATCCAGCCCAAGCGAGATCCAAGGTTGCGGACACCAGAGATGAGCAAAAAAAATAGCTCGGCGACAGAAAATCATTGGGGGGACGACCCCACATTGATAACGCTAGTGATTAATGTTAATGATTACCAACTGTAATACTCCGAGATATCCGGACCAGAGGGGGAGCTATTTCTCCCGTAATACTACAAGCACGAACTGCAAACCCATCTGACGGCCGGACCAAAGAAGAAACCGCAAGTGAAAGACCGCTGCAACTGATAGGTAGAGCGGGAAAGGAAACAACAATAACGCAGGGCATGATGACACTGTTCATGGTGGGCCCAGAAACACAGAGACCAAGGACGTGCCTAAGGACTCTCACACGGGGGACTATTAAAGTGTACACCCGAGAACCCACTACAACTCAGCAGACGTAGTAAAAGTGGCACTTGCTTCATCAAACAGCAACCCAGGCTGGGATTGAACAGATACTCATACTCAGGGAGACACCCCTGGGGCACACCACAGCCAGTAGAGGCCACAGGAAACACTCCTGATAGGGGCCCCCCGGGCTACATGAGGAGCACACATCCTGGAACCTAAGATACACTTGGAGGCCAGAAGACCACCAAAACCCAGGAACACAGATCGGGAAGCGCTCCTCTGAGTGGCAACAGGAGAGTGGGGAAAAGATTTAATAAAAAAATAACGCTAAAGATCTGAGAAGAGCGACCCACAGTGATCAAGAAGGGTCCACAGATAGAAGGACACACATAGAGCCCGGAGCGCACCTCGAAGATCAAACGGGTGTATAAGGTCAGACATAGAAAACACATATCAGACCAGGAAGAAATCTGTCCGGAGTGGTTCAGAAGGAGAATTAGACATTACACTGACCGAGAGGGTTGGGGACATATTCATAGGAGTCAACAAGACAACCACTCAGAAAATGGTGAAAGGCCAAAACGTATGTTGGCACCAAACCTAAAACGACCAGACAGACCCACGACCAACAAGTAGGGGACACAGGCACATCTACAGAGACAGGGGGAGTGACCTTAGAGAATCTCATGACGGCCATTCAAGATATGCGGAAAGTTTTGGAGACCAGGATCCAAGAAGTAGGGGTGGACGTCGCATTGGTGCAAGCGGACCTGGGGAAAGTAAATGAAAGGGTGGCGTCAGCAGAACAACGAATAAGTGACTTGGAGGACATGGTGGAAACCATGCACAATAAAATCCAGGGCCTTGTGGGGGCAACAAGGACCCTCAAAGATAGACCAGAGTATGTTGAAGGATGCTCTAGAAGGTGTAACATTCGGTTGGTGGGAGTACCGGAAGGGATGGCGGGGGACAGTACAGAACTCTTTGCAGAGAAAATAATACTGGAAATACTACGGCCCCGTGTCCTCTCCAAATTGTTTGCAGTGAAAAGAGCACATAGGGTACCCGGCCGCCCCGCCCACCTCCAGTAGCACCACCCGGGTCCACAATAGCAAAACTGCTCAATTTTAGAGACCGACATGTGATCCTGCAAGAGGCTCGTAAACTAGGGAATATATAGATGGAAAATGCACGGATCCTGATATTCCTGAACTTCACGCAAGAGGTACGGAGACAAAGACGATCCTTCGACTCAAACTGAAGATGTTGGCAGATAACCAGTCGTACTTCTTTCCTACACCCAACAAAGCCTGGATCTGGATAGAATCCAAATATGGCCGGCCCACCAACCCGTAAGCACGGAACGACAGAGAGGACCAAAAGTGACGAAGTCCTGATGAATGGACACATAACAGATACATAAGCTCAGTAGAAGCAACAACGGAAGGGGCAAACACAAGAGAAAGGGAAATTAAAGGAAAAACTCGCAGCGGACAAAGAGAAATTTTCTTTGAATGGAAGATAATTCACTAAACCACAGAGGAGGAAGAAGGAGCATCAGAGTCTACAGCCAACGTTGAGGCCAAACCCCTGACTGCAACCCCGCCAGTCTCGCCAACATAAGCAAGACCAAAGGACTGATCAGTTCAATTAGTATCTTTTTCCTATTGGTTAGTGACAGAGGTCGTCACAATTTGAGCCAGGAATTAGCTTCTGCAAGAAAATGGGTGAATACTTGCAAAAAAAGAGGCAGGGAACCTGGAAGGGGGGGGGCTAAGGGGCAGGGGGAAAGGAAAATAAGGAGTGGGGACAGCACAAACCTATTGAGGACAACACACTGTCAACGGATTAGCAGCATACAACACTATTGGTACAACTCAGGAACGGTTTATGACTTTGATGGGCAACTAAACTTGGTAGTAAAAGGACACAATCAGGAAAACAGAGGGAAAGTATGGAAATCCCAATAGAGGAGAAATCTGGGGGAATGATAAACCAAAACAGCCTGAATGTCAATTAACATAGGGACCTGGAACATACGTGGTCTGGGCAGGAAATCAAAGCACTCCCAGGTCCTACAATTCTTACGGAGACATGGCATTCACATAGCATCATTACAGGAGACGCACATGACTGAAGAAGGCCTAAAAGATATCCAGAGGAGGAGGTACGCTGGTGGGAACTTCATACTCATCATATTCCCGGGGGGTACTAATCTGGGTAGTTCCCAAAATAGCACTACAGCTGGAGGCCTCCAAGGGGGATGATGAGGGACGCACATTTATTATACGGGGCACACTAGAGGGACACAATTTAAGCATAATAAACTCATACGCACCTAATATGGACTATGAAGCTTACTTCCAAAAAGTGGGCGAGCTAATAGGCAAGGACAGGCCGGATATTCTCATCTGGGGCGGGGTGATTTTAATTGTCATTTAGACCCAAACAGACCGGATGGGAACAAGAGCATACCAACGCCCCCAGTCAACACGCTCCCTTAATAGAATGGTACAGGAACTGGACTTGCAGGCACTATGGAGCGGATCACATGGAGATGATAAAGAATATTCATTCTATTCCCAGGTGCATGGGAGACACTCTCGCCTAGACTACTTATACACGTGCGCTGAGGGCGCACATAGATTTACCCGGACAGAATACTTAGGGAAGGGGATCTCTGAGAATGCCCCACTGGTCACGGTAATACAGCTGGTACGTCAATGCCCGGCGATACCGACCTGGAAACTAGGAGTAGAACAACTCAAAGATAGAGCCTTTAATGCAACCCTGAGAGAACAAATGGTTTCCTTTCTGAGGGACAACGAAGGATCAGTAGACGAGGTGGGTGTTCTGTGGGAAACCCTTAAATTAACAGTGCAAGGGGTGTGTATATCGCAAGTGGTGGGAATCAGGAAAACTCACCCGGAACTTGAAACAATCGGAAGATGCAATCAGGGGTCTAGAGATCGCCCTGCGGAAAGGGGAAAAGGTGGGGGCAGGAGCTGGCAGAGGCCGTCATATCCCAAACTTCACACCAAGAAGCCCTAACGAAATTTGATAGAGACCGTTATACCAAAAGGTTATATGGGGAAGGGGATAAAGCGGGTCGGCTGCTAGCGTGACTGATCCCGAAAGAACACCCGAGGGGAGCATTTACACAAATCAAGGATAGTATGGGATCCAGGGTAGCCACACAGCAACAGATCAACTGAGTGTTTCAGGAATACTACAAATCACTGTACTCAAGCAAGGGTCATATTCGAAGAGGAGGCCTCAGACCTACTAGAAATAGCATGCATGCCCAAATTGACACTTCAGAGAGAAATGCTGGAGGGAGTCATAGAGGTTGAGGAAATTGAATGGGCATTGAAAACAGTGCAGAAAGCGAGGTCCCCGGGGACAGATGGCCTGCCGGTGGATTACTATATAGAATACGCTGATATATTGCTCCCAGTGCTACAGAGAGTCTACAGGGAGTCCTTCAATCAAGAGGGTCCTCCCAGAATCAATTTGAGAAGCATTGATTACAGTGATCCTGAAGCCCTGAAATGACCCAACTCATTGTGGATCATACAGACCCATATCACTTTTAAACGTTGACACAAAGATACCGGGGAAGATAATAGCACTGAGATTAGAGAAGGCCTTCATTAACATCATACACCCTGACCAATGCGGTTTTATAGGGGCGAAATACTTCCATGAACATCAGGAGACTACACTTTATAATGGCACATGTCCGCCATTCAGAAGAGGAACTAGCTTTGATGGCCTTAGACGCAACAAAGGCCTTCTGTTCTATAGAATGAGAATGGTTATTTAGGATCTTAACAGACATAGGGATGAGCCCCAAAATGCTACAATGGATCCAATTATTGTACGCTAGCCCCCAGGCAAGAGTGGAAGCGGGCAACTGGATATCTGAGAAGTGGACGTTAGAAAGAGGCACCCGGCAGGCTTGCCCTGCATCACCAATATTGTTTGCCCTAGCGCTAAATCCCCTGGCAGGGTACTTCAAGCACTATATACAGGAGACAGGGATCAGAGTTCGTGCTATAATGCACAATATATCATTGTATGCAGATGATGCACTCATATACATGAACTACCCCAAGGTTAACGTCTCGATAATACTAAAAGCATTAGCCAATTTTAGGAAGCTGTCGGGCTATAGCGTGAACAAGAAAAATTCATTGGTGTTCCCTCTAGGGGCAATGGGGACGCAACCTGTGAACTCACTCCCGAAATGGGGCATCCGCTGGGAAACAATCATTTCACTACCTGGGAATCACAATCTTCCATGAACTAGAGGAAACCTTTCGAGTTTTACACGGGTAGAGCACTGGCCGGCATAGGGGAAACCTATACAATTCTGGAAAACCTTACTGATCTCTTTGATGGGGAAAATAGTCCTGTGTAAAATGGTGGTGTTACTAATGTTATTGTATTTCTTCATCAACATCCCGTATAAGATCAAAAAAATATTCTTTAAGATGCTAGACACTTACATAGGGGAACTGCTCTGGGGGTCGAACAGACGGAGGGTAGCGTTAACCACTCTGTGTAGGCCACACACAGAGGGGCGGACTTACATTGCCAGACTATGAAGTATACTACGCAGCAGCCTAACTGCAAATAGTCTCCAACTGGGTGGGTACACCAGAAGGTGACTTGAAACGTCTATTAGGGGCTGTTCCGGCGCATAGGAAGGGAACTGAACTATTATGGGACTGATGGTAACTAGGGGAAAGAGCGCGATCTATGTAGTACCTAAGGAAATCTGGACATTAGGGAAAGCACAGCCACCCATCCATATAGTTCGGCCCTACCACTGAGCTTGGATCCAGAGATCAGGGGAATACTGACCAATCTCAACTGGACTTACAAAACAAAGGGTGGACAAAAATGGGGGATTTCTATGAAGAAGGGATATTGCTACCATTCCAGGAATGACGCCAATGGTATGACATGCCTGAAGGGGCTTTCTTAAGGTATGCACAAATTGTAAAAAGAATAGCTAACGAATGGGAGGAAACCCTGGCAAAACCAGAAAATAGCCCCCTAATGCATCAGATACTACACAGTACAAATAGCAGGTGCCTGATATCACACGTGTATCTGCTGCTGATGAAGGAAAGGAAGAAACTCCCGGAGCTAGCTGTAAAGGCGAAATGGGAACAGGATTTCGGGAGAGGGATATCCGAAGAACAGTGGATTAAAATATGGGAACAAACTTGTAAGGTATCGATAAACGCCAGGTTCAGACTCATTCAATACAATTTTACCCACAGAGTATACATGACACCATCCAGACTCCACACGATCAATCCACAACACCTACACACCTGTCCGAGATGTAAGGAGGCCACTGCAGCTTCTGGCACATGACATGGGATTGCCAGGTGATCAGAGTATTCTGGGAAGAGGCAGTAAGGAAGACTAACTGACTGCTGGGCCAATAGTAAGTATACGCGCACACCTGAAATGTGCCTATGGGAGATACTACCAGGGGGGAAACGAACAAAATCCAAGAGGAAATTAGCGTCTTTCCTACTTATATTAGTCAAATGCAGAATTGCGATCTCTTGAAAAGATCCGAAGTGCCCATAAAATCAGTTGTGGTTGAAATATGTATATCGATGGGGGATGGCAGGAATGGAGCTACTTAGAGACCACACTCTGGTAGATACAGAGGCGGACAACAGCATGGACTTGGGACAAATGTTGAATGAACTAATGAATGCCCCTGACTTGCGCCCCCTATAATGAGAGCGACAAAGGAACTGAATTATCATATATCAGAGACTAATCTTTAAAGAGATGCAGAGACATTGATCTGTAGTACCACTGTTAAGTTGGCCGCCTTCACCCGTGGAACAAACAGGTGCAAACACTGTTAACTCTATACCCGGGGAGCATGGCTAAGTAGCCATGTGAGAGGCTGGGTAGTTCTGGAGCTCCCGCTGATCCGAATAGAATCCTGCATATGCCCACCTGGCAGACTCGTCGCAAACAAACCCCAAAAGAGGGGAAGCTGTGGGAAAGTGAGCAGCATACAGCGCGGCAAGTTGGGACCGGATCCGCACATCAAGAGAAGAGATATTTGTAGAGGATTGGTTGCGGGACCTCCACGAACGTACAGACAAAATGGCCGCTCAACTACACAATGGACCCGGACGGACAGAAACCCCAGTGGAGGATGCGGCAGTGCTATAAGCACGGAAGATAGAGAAAAGAGAGCGAGGAGGTGCCCATCTAAGAGGACAGACGTGCAGCGACAGAGTATGCCTGCGGGGAGAAAGTGAGAGCCGGCACCCGCTCTACACTGCACAGAGGCGCAACCCAGAGGTCTGCATTGCACAAAGCAACACCAAGGAACATCTAAACCACAAAAGATGGATCACCCAATGTGAAGGAACAGCCAATCCAGGGGGAACACACCAGTTGAGTCGGATGAGGAGCAGTGACCGCCCACAGATGAGACGGCTTCACGACAAGTGATAATCAGGCGCTGATACGAGGACACAACACTGAGCCCGTGGATGGGGCTTAAACTACAGAGGCTAGTGTAGCACCTATAACAAAGGGAAACAGAAGGAAAGACGGGACGGCGGACTGCCAAACCATATGACGGCAGGGCACACACCATAGAACATAACGAGGAAGCAGGACACCAAACGATGAAAGGTGCCCAGCCTAGTAACGGATGCAGTGCTAAGGAATCATACGTGCGAGAGCCCAAGACAGGAGTGTTAGCACCTGGAATACCAGTAAAGGCCGCCCTACGAATTACATAAACAGAGCCTCATACTGTACTGGCAAACACGCTATAGCCCAAAAAATGGAGGAGGCCCAAGAACTGATATAGCCAAAAGTGAAAGCTGCATGAAACTACACTCAGCAAAGCTAAAGAGAGCATCAATCAATGCTGGTAGGGAGAGGTACACCCGAGGAATGAGGCAATACACGTATTGAACCCAAACCCAGGTATAGCAGCCACGGAACAGAAACTCGGACAGGGGGGCAAAAGGAGAAGAGCTCCTACGCTAATGATGAGCACTTAGCCACCAAACACCAAAAAGGTATCATTACTTGTGAACGCATACTGGCCCAGGCTGGCGCAACCGGGCGCCCCCAAAACAGAACCAAGTGCTAACAAGCCGGCGCAAGTCTGCATAACGGACACTCAGACCCCAACCACCCGAGGCGGGGACACCCGGAGATACTGGGATGGCATCCATACTGCCAAAAACGAAAGGGAAACAACCCACCATGGAGGATTATACTAAAACACCACAATCAACGGAAGGAGCCAGAAGAAAGGAGAGGAACTCGCAAATAGACAGCACCAGTGCGCAGTGATCAGCAGATCTTGGAGGCGATAGCAGACCTAAAGGTTGCATGGGAGACCAAACTAGAAGCAGCCATGACTAACCTCAAAACGTCTCTTGAATTCAAAATCGATGCAGTACAAGTGGACGTTAACCTACTGAGACAAGACGTAAGAGGAACGCACAAGCGAGCTTGAGAAAGAAGTCACATCAAATACAACCGCCTACGCGGCAATTGCTTTGGTGATCCACACACTGCATCAACAGGTGAGCAACCTGGAAAACAGAGCTGAGAAAGCCGAAGGGCGGGCCCGTAGGAACAACATACGCATAGTAGGGCTCCTGGAAGGTGAGGAGGGATCAAACCCCACAGACTATATTGAAACCATGCTACTGCAAGAAATCGAAGGAGGGGCACTCACCCAGGGATTTGCGGTGAGTCCCCTTGTTTTCCATAGCAAGGAAACCGGTGCCAGGAGCCCCCCCCCCATCCCCCAGGCCGATCTTCGCCAAGATATTAAACTATCGAGACAGGGAAAAAACCATGGAATACTTCTGAAAAGTGGGCACAATATGGAGGGCATCCGTGTCAATAACGGCATACCCAGATTACACACTCCAGGTGCAGAGACGGCGACTAAACTACGGAGCAGTAAAGAGAAGATTACGCGAAGCAGGCTACAAATACATGCTGATGTACCCGGAGAAGCTGAAAGTATTTCACAAAAACAGGGCACTGTTCTTTGAGACTCCGGAAGAAGCTATGGATTGGTTGGATGCACAGAATGGCCCGTCGGGGACGGACGATCAGCGGGATGGCGGAAGGGACAAGTGAGGCTGTGATTACAAGGACTGAGCTGCTGTATAAACAATGACAGTGGGACTTCAATACAGACCTGCAAATGGCAGCGGGAAGAACGGCAATGTATACGGGCGGGCAGGGCATAAAGTAGTATAAATGCGGGAGATACAGAGGATCCAAACGCACACCTAATTAGATAAACTAGTTGGGTTGCCAGTAGTGTGGCAACCCCCTGCTGTGTTCCTAGTACCGGCGTAACCAGGGTAGGACTAAATGCGGGATAGCCTGAGATCCAGGGATGGAGCTAGGCAACAGTTTGGAACGGAGAGGGCAGGGGGCGGGGAGGGAGTTGGGGAGTTTGCAGTGGAGTTTGTTAGGGAACAAGCTTATATCAACGTGCTGCTGCACGTTAGGTTGAAGACAAGGCAGGACAGAGACGGGACGGGATATGGATGAGGGATGGGAGACCTTAAGATAGCAACGTGGAATGTCAGGGGACTCAACAGCTACTTGAAGAGAAACAAGATCATGATGTATCTGAGGAGGCAAAAAATAGACATAGCCTTATTACAGGAAACCCACCTCACAAAAGAAAAACAAGAGGTGATACGGAAAAAATTGAAGCAGACCACTATTGGAGCAACCTATTTGGCATATGCCAGGGGGGTAATCAATTGGATCGCGCCACATATACCCTTTCAGTTAGTGCAGTCCACAGTGGAGCCGGATGGGGGAATGGTGGCGATACGGGGAATGTTGGAAAACAGGGTGTTGTGCATCATTAACACATATGCCCCGAATCAGGATACAGTGGCCTATTTCAAGGCCCTGTAAGGCAAAGTCAGCCCGTACCTGGGGGGGCGCGGTCATATGGGGAGGGGATTTTAACTGCACACTGGACTCCAGGGTGGACAGATCAGACAGGAAACTAGACAAGCCTACCCCCACAGCCAAAATCTTGAAGACACTGCTGGGTGACTTCCACCTGGAAGATATATGGAGACTGCACCACCCACATGATAGAGACTACTCACATTACTCAGCCCCACAAAACCTGTACACACGACTAGATTACATGTTCGCCAACCCGGAACTCACCGGGGAGATGGTGAGGTCGGAATACAAAGCAAGGGTCCTATCGGACCACTCACCCTTGGTCTTAACTTGGCAACACCAGCCCCCCAGGGCTAAGATTCCAACGTGGTGGGTCAGAGCCAAAGCACTGAAAGATATAGAGTTCAGAGAGGACCTGCGGGAGGAAATAATAGAATATTTCGGAAATAACACTGGAAGCGTAGCATCGGAGGGCACTCTGTGGGAAGGATTTAAGGTGGTGGTGAGGGGTGCAGCTATATCAAAATCCAAGGGGCTCCAAGGGGGCATAATAAGTGAGTTATAAGAGTTATAAGAAGCAGAAAAGAACCTAGAAGCAATCATGAGTAAAGGGGACACCTCACAGGAGGACGCAGAAGCCATGAGCCAATTACAACAAGAATGTGGCAGGCACTATGAGAGACTACGTAACAAATTATAAGAAATACATAAAAAGGCAACATGCAGGTGGAGATAAGCCGGGGAGGCTGTTGGCATGGATATACAAAAACGAGACGCCTAGACCAGCGATGAGAGATAAAGTGAGAGAATAGCCAAATATTGGATACCCAAGAGAGCGTAAACGGGGGATTTTTTAAATTCTATCAACACCTATACGAAGACACTGGAGGAGTGGAGGAGAACGAGATGAGGGAGACAGAGGATATCGGGTTACCTAAACTGAGAGCAGAAGAGAGAGAGAACCTAGATGCCCCAATTACATTAGAGGAGTTAGAAACAGTGGTCAAACAATTACCTACTAGCAAAGCCCCAGGGGCGGACGGGCTCCCCAGTGAGTTTTATAAAACATACAGGTTGGAAGTGCTCCCCCCGTTATTGGCGATGTTAAATGAGGCTTTCGAGAGAGGGAGACTACCGGAATCCCTGAGAGAGGCAACAATTATTCCGCTTCCCAAACTTAATAAGCCAAGCACAGACTGTAGGTAGTATAGACCGCTATCTATGCTAAACTTAGATAGTAAAATACTCACGGCGGAGCTGGCAAACAGACTTAGGCTGGTCATAAGCAAACTCATACATCATGATCAGACTGGATATGTTCCGTGCAGAAGTACATCCGACAACCATAGAAGGCTCCACCGCGTCATAGAACAGACAGAAGGAGACGCGAATGAAGTAGCAATTGTCTCACTAGACGCGGTGAAAGCCTTTGCCCTGGCTGACGGAGGCCCTGAAGGAATATGGAATGGGGTCTGGGTACTTGAAGTGGTGGAAACTGCTCCCGTTTTGACTCTGGCTAGTGGCAAGCTATACAACAATCATTTTGGACATATGGCAGCTTAGTAGGGGTACCAGACAAGGCTGCCCATGGTCTCTGATGCTGTATATCCTTGCACTGGAACCTCTAGCGATATATCTGAGACAACAATATGAAGGGGTAGGGGTCTACACTAAAGAGGGGCCGCACCTAATATCACTGTATGCAGACGATGTGCTGCTGTACCTGAGGTATCCAGAGGAAAACCTGCAATATATCCTAGAAGAAATGGAATGATTTGAGTCACTCTCCGGCAGAACGGTCAACCCCAAGAAGTATGTATATTTCCCCTAGGGAGATACAAAGGAATCGCACAAGAAAACCTGCCAGTTTTACAAATACCCTGGGAGACTAGAATGTTTAGATACTTGGGGATCGATATCTATCATTTGGTAGAAGATGAACACAAATATAACAAAGCAGTAGCAAACATTGAAAACAGCATGAGGATCTGGGATAAAATCTCCCTGGCCATGGTGGGGAGGGTGGCATTGTTGAAGATGGTTAAAATTGCCTAACTTCGAGATATACCATCTGGCCAGGCAACTACAGTATGTGGCTAAGTGGCTAACTGAAGACAAAACAGCAGAGTCCAGACTGTTGAGGTCTGAATGCACACTGTTTTTTCTGAAAGAACTGATATGGCTGCCCAAATCGTAGTTAAAAAGGCGATCAAAGCTGCTAGAACTGGGATGGAAGACATAGCACAATTCATGTCAGGCCATGGAGAACCCGACTCTGTGCTCCCCGCAAGTGCCTCTAGTGGTGTTGCAGAGAGTGGATGAGCAACTAAGAAAGACGATACGTAGACACTGGGAACAAGTGGGCATAGCAACACTGGGAGATGTGTGACGAGATGGCAAGACATTGGAATTCAAAACACTAGTGGAAGAAACTGGAGTACACCCAGGGCAATATATCACCTACACTAGATTGGTAAGGCAGATAAGAGAGTCATGGTCTGAAATAGAGCTAGAAGACCAACCAGACTCGGCCATAGACACAATATATGATATCTCGAAAGGGGGGCATGAGGTATCTCGGATCTATGAACTGGTAATATCCAGGGTGGGGAAGGAGGTGACCCAGCTGAGACGGGAGTGGGAGGAGGACGCTGGGCAACCCATGCAAGACGGGCAATGGGAAAGAGCACAGAGGTACCATAAAAAGGTGTCCAGGAATGCGAGACTACAACAGATCCAGCTATATGTAACCCATAGGGCGTACATGACCCCTCAAAGGATTGCCCGATTTAAGAGCACAGAGACGCAAACATGCCCCAAATGTGGGGAAGTGAACGCAGGGATGATACACATGTTCTGGGCATGCCCGGAGATTCAGAAATTCTGGGGGGAAGTTACCCACCACTTCACGGAAAAAGGAATTAAGCTAGATGTGGAATCTGTGTGGGCATGCATGGTGTGAGGATTCACTAGACCACGTAACCTGAAACACATGAGCAAACTTAAGGACTTGGCCTACATTTTGGCCAAACACAGAATAGCTATGGGTTGGAAAGCGTGCCATAGACCCAGGATAGAGGTGTGGTGGCATGACCTTCTGAAAAGGGCTGAAGCGGAAACGGTAGTATGGTATGAAGCGGCTAACAGGGGGGAGGATGATGAAGTGGGAACGCTGATGGCCTGGAGACTGCTAGTGGCCATATTATCTGGGTCTACCCAGGCCAGTCCAAGCGAACATGACACCTCTGGGAGCACGGAAGAAAGGGTGCCCCCGGAGGAATAATAATTAAAGGTGCAACGGAGTAAGCTCGGGTTAAGGGGGGAGGGAAAGGAGATAGCAGTGGTAAACTCATGTTAATGTATACGATGTTTGGATGCTTATAACTTTCACTGTCGGGTGTGTTGTGGTGTTTGTAGACTGTAAAAACCAATAAAAATTGTTTTTAAAAAAAACTCTATACCTCAGACTGATATATTTGAGATACCCGTACCACTACCATTGACCCGACAGTCTGGCCCTGTGAAGCAAACAGGTGCAAAGACTCATTATTTCACATCCTGAATAAGTACTCAGGAAATGTATGTTGTATGCCTTATCCCCACTGAATACGTTGAAGAATGTTAAGCACTCAAGTAGAATTAATGTACCGTGATACCATGTACACTTACAGTAATGTAATATTGTTGGATGCTGTCACCACTTTATCAATAAATAAATTTAAATAAAAAAAAAATCTGCTTTGTCTATGATCCATTTTGTAGGCATGTTGACCTTGGCAGAGTGGTCTTGAAAATTTTACCCTTAAAATTTGGTCCAAAAGTCACAATCAAAATACAAATGTGTCACAATTACAACTATCGTTATTAAACTTCTAAACTCTCATTTGAATTGCTTTTCTCAAACATTCTGTATTTTATAGGATATCTGGTATTATATATAAAACACAGTGTACTCTGCAATGTTAAAATGCAATATAACAATGGCAGGCCTTTATCCTTCAGAGCCTTTCAATCGGATGGGATTGCACAATTAAAGCTAAGAGAGACTGAGGCATGGACAGGGAAACAGAACCCACACAGACAAAAATAACTACGAAAATAGAGTATAACAAATATATGAAAAATGACTCCAGTTCAGTGACACTGTCGGGGTCATTTTATACTTGCGTGCAGGAGGCCACCAATGATGGCACTTACATGCCATTGGGGACCCTGCAACCAATTCTGGTCACTCTCAAAGCGGAGTGTAAAGAGTAAAGCAAGCCATAATCGCCTTTAAAGTCTTCACTTTTACTCTCCTGCAAATAATGCTTTGCAGTAGCTGTATTATAATGGATTCCATTCCATGGATTCCATTCAATTCCGTGTGGGCTGTGCTTACTCCGGTGATCTACACACTTTGATAATGGCCGCCCTCATCCTCAGCACCTGTGTGCCTCTGAGGGTTTCCATGGAGCCTGAGACGCAAGGCTGCTGATTGGCTTGCTCTGGGGCTTACTGGGCCTACCGGGAGCTAGCAGGCGACGAAGCTGGCCCCCAGCATGAAGGCCAACACAAAGGCCTCTGTCTGGCCTCAGCCATTCTGTTCCTGCTACTCTTTGAAGTGTGGTGGTAGCAGCTGGTCTTCCCCTTCTCCCCCTCCTGACTCAGCACATTGCCAGAGCACTGGAAGATTACGGAGCGCCATCCACTGCATGTTGGCCCTTTTAGCCGACAGCACACATTGCGGTGTGTTTTACAGTAAATTACATGCAGCAGCAGTAGACTGCCAAGAATCATTGTGCTGAAAATTGACTAACTTGCCTGCTGTTTATTTCGTCGGCAACACATGCTGGCTGCTCTTACTCCGGTAATCTACACCCTTTGATAATGGCTGCCCTCGTCCTCTGCACTGGAGTGCCTCCGAGGGTTGCCATGGCGCCTGAGTCACAAGGCTTCTGATTGGCTTGCTCTAGGTCTTACTTGGCCTCGCAGGAGCCAGCCCCGGGGACTAAGTCACACACAAAGGTCCCTGTCTGTCAACAGCAATTCTTTTCCTGCTATTCTTTGAAGCGTGGTGGTCACTGACCTCCCCTCTCTTACCCCTCCTCACACAGCAGATTGTATGAGCACTGGATGATTACAGAGTGCCATAACCTACAGGTAAGCAATTTTTGGCAACAGCATGCATTGTAGTGTGTTTTACAGTAAATTACATGCAGCAGCAGAATACTGGCAAGAATCATCGTGCTGCAAATGTACTTTCTTGCCTGCTGTTTATTTTGTAGGCAACACGTGTGGGCTGTTCTTTCTCCGGTGATCTACACCCTTTGATAATGGCTGCCCTCATCTTCGGCACTGGAGTGCCTCTGAGGGTTGCCATGGAGCCCGAGTCGCAGGGATCCTGATTGGCTTGCTCTGGGTCTACTAGGACCTACCGGGAGCCGGGAGGCGAGAGAGCCGGTCCCCGCCACAAAGGCCCACACAAAGGCCCCTGTCTGGCCTGTATGGCTTAAACGGCCAGAAGAGGGCTAGGGAAGCCTACCACCTAAATTCATGACAAGGAAGAAGGCCAGGAAACACTGCAATCACCCATTATATTCCGGACAAATTCCAACAGACCTATGATTGACAAGTATGTCGAGAGGTATCCACTCAGCCAGCCACACTGACCAGGGATGGTGCAGACCTATCCATGTGTGGACGAAGAGCCACAGGCAGGGACACCTCTATTGACAGCCTGGACTAAGCACCAAGGAGTCATGTTGCCGACGTTGTTAGAGACACCACGACATAGCGTTAGACATGAAGCACACTTGCCATCCGCACTTCAGGACTCAAACACACACTCTAATACATGAAGAACACAAGCGTACAGTTCTATAGTTAGTGGACAGATACATACTGTCATTGCTTTTATTATTTTATGCCATTAGCCAAATGCAGCAAGGCAGAAACCGCAAGAGACAAGGAATCCTGAGCAGAGCTTGTAGATGCTTACATGCGAATAACCCTATGGAACTGGAGGAACATCTATGGGAACTGACACAGCCAAGTGTGATCTATAGAAATGTAGTATAGCATGGACACTGTAGAAACCGCATTATAAGGTTTAGGAAAATTACAGCAGGCCTCAGGCCTAAGTGCAAGAGACGAGCTGAGCTGATTCAGGCTTGAGAGAGAGCAAGACGTGTGAGACAGAACCCACAGCTAAGGACAAGAGATTCAGATGACATTCCAATCCACATTCCAATCCACAGATGACAAAGGGACCAGCTGCAGAAAACACTAATAAATCCTCATAATTCAGAGCTGCACAGCTCAAATTCCTGATCTCTGAACACATGACGCGGCCGAGGCAGACAATGGACAGCGATCAGAGGTGGCAAAGGAGAGCCGGTCCCAGGCCACCAGACAGACAGCGACAAGGATGCAAGAATATGCAACAAGTGTTGTGCTGATCAGGAGAGCACTCTCATAAGCTAAGGTAGTACACACAAGTTACAATGCAGACACATAGTCATTCTTATTACCTTGAAGAGGTACACAGTGAGCTGAGAATCTTTGCAGATCCCAGGCCGAGGGACGTCAGCTCTAGCCAGTCACAGTTTAGCACCCTAGGGGTGGGTAGCAACGGACAACGAATGGTAAATCCACCACACTGCAACAATGTTATAGATGGTGACTTGGGGATGGACCAAGCCAGCCACCTGATGTGCGAGGGCCAGTAGACTAACATGTATAATGTCCACTATAGGTGATAGAATACTCAATACCCAATCATGTGGCCCGATAGGTTTTCTGGAGAATGGCCCAGGTTGTGATGTACTGACGCCATGGAGTAATAAAACCGGCCTCGAGCCCAGGAAGAGCGCAATGTGCATGGATTTTTCCTGTTCCTGTGCTGATCTCTGTTGGTTTTGCCTGTAATAAACCACAGTTTGAACTTGCCGTTGACTGAGTCATCCCAACAAGTTGGTAGCAGAGTTGATGGTTGGCTGCACAAGCCAAGCACCAGGTCATCCTTCGACGCCAAAAACTGAGAGGCTGCAGGGCCCTCGCATATTTCGAGAAGATCGGGAAAACGTGTTCCCGTGTAAAGGCTGTCAGGAGCCCCTTGCAAATCATCCTGCCTGAAGTCAGTGAGTAGTCTAGGCAGACCAGGACGGGAGTTGAGCGCCTTGAGGAGTCAACAGCCGAGTAGTGTCAGCAGACCACAGAGTGTAAGCATTGACACAGTCTAACAGCAACTGTGGGTGTGAGGGAGGCCATTGAGTATTGTGGAGTACTGTTGAGTAGTGTAGAGTATTGTCAATGTATTGTCTAGCATTGTCAATGTAAGTAGTGACAGGAGCGGAGGTAGAAGTCCTTCTGCTATGTTTAGAGGTAAACGGTTCTGGTGAATAACCTAGACTATTGACCTGAAGGCACGGATGACAGAAGATACGTAAATATTGGTATTCCTGTGGGTTGGGCGTTTTAGCTCTGGCCATAGATGACGGTATCCCCATAAGGATCAGCAAGGGAGCTGGCCTAGATTGCGGAAGGTGAGTCGACTTGTTAAGTCTCCTGGAGTGAGACGTTTTGCATGCTAGGCGTCGCAGCGGATGCAGTTCGATCACAAGAGAATATTGGTCTACACCGCTGGGAGGCGGGAAGACAGCTGTGGGGTGTTTGTGTAGTTTGGGAGTAATAGGCTATTATAGTGTGTGTGCGGTATTGGATTTCTTTGCACTACCTAGGTCAATAGCTTGATGACATCACCCAAAAGTTTGAACATAGGACACAGAGAACTTGAGACGCTTAGGAGCTCGTATTGGTAACTTGGGATTTGCAGACGAGGTGAACCAGCGGCAGGGCGCAGAAGGCGCATGTGCAAGATTGTGGGTGTGCCTGAGGAGGCAGCGACTGTAAAGGAGGGGTGGTGCGTGGAGCACGCCTGGTAAGTTGTGGAGCAAGAAAGCCTCATAGAAACTGGAAAGTATTGCCATTATATTGTGCCTTTCTCCCTTGACAGCGGACTATCGAAACCCTCGACTTGAGGTCAGGTAAAAGGTACTGAATTTGTATCTTAGGAAATGTGGGGGGGGGGGGAACACACCCCTTCAGCACTTGTGTAAGACACTCCTGCCTTACAGAGAAAAGATTTGCAAGTATAACATAGAATGGTCCAAAAGTACAGAGGGAAAGTTAACTAAACCTTGCCCACCTTGTGGAAGTTTCTCCAAAGACGTGCAGCAATCACTACTGACACACATACAGGGTACCTATAAGGGGCAGAAGTTAACAAAACGCATGGCCATATTTGAATTGTGGCACATATTTCAGGAGGGCAAGTGGGATGCCTTGAGGCGTCAGTGGATTCTGAGCCAGCAGGAGATTAAGGAGCCAGGCACTCATCCCTCCGCATCACCCCATTTCCCACCGACGCATAGTATCCGATGACACAGATAATGAGCAAGGGATATACCCAATGCAAGAGTTAAGGGCAGCAGAGGGGTACTCAAATCTGACATATAAGCCACCACCATATACTAAGGAGGAGAGGCCGAAAAGGCGCAGCGCAGCCAGCTACTGATCAAGAGGTGAGCCACGAGGCACAGAAGGGCGTGCAGGAGGGGCTTGAGGGTTTAGCAACAAACAAGTAGATAGGAGGGCAGATACTTCTGAAACTGCAAGGAAAAACAAATGGAGAGGCGCAGGGGGCGACTAAGGCCATGGAGGGGCTGAAGAGAAGCAGTGAGGCAGCAGACTGGGCATAGATCACGGATGAGGAGGATAGGAGGGAGAAGGAACGGGAGGAGAAACTCAAGAGAGGACAGGGAGAGGAGAAGAGATCAGGAACAAAGAAGGGAGGAGGAGAAGGAGTGCATGGAAAGTGAACGAGAGGAGAGGATCGAAAGAGACCTCAAGGAAACGAAGAGAGCAGAGCAAGAGCAGTGGGATAAAAGGACAAGGGAAGTCAAAGATATTGAAAGGCGAAGAGAAGGAGCAGAGTGGGACAAACACAAGTTAGCTGACTGGGAACAGAGGAAGTTGCAGCTGGATAGACTGGCAAGAGAGCGAGCGTGCAGGGAAAAGGTTGAGCGAGCAATAAGGGCAGTGAAGACACAAGGAGCTTTAGACAGGGGAGATGACAGACGGACAGAACCAGACAGCTCATGAGGGAGGACAATAGACAGGGAAGGAGCAGGCCTAGGGGCTTGAGAAGGAAGAGCAGGTACGATTTGAGGGACAATGACCTCAGTACAAAATCTAACACAGACTTGACATTGAGGAGGCTGAGTTTTGCTGATGATTATTTTTTGTAATATGGAAATAGGTTCCGACAACGAGGACAGGTACAGTGGGGACGAGAGGGGGGAGCAGTTCCAATCGCAGTCAACGAAGACAGGGTGTTACGCTCACCTGACTCCCACGGAGGCGCTGGCCTGGTTCGCGCTGTTGTGACCTCTTCTAAGGTGATGCGCAGGGTTCGGATGACGGACTGGACCGGGCCCCCAAATCTGGCTTGTCTGGCTCGCAGAAGTATCCTTCTGTAGGCGAAAATAGGGGATTAACTGTCTGCGGGGTAATGCAATCGGCCTCCCAATTTCCCCTCTCACCCTCCTTGAAACCCTTCTGTGATTTCTCGTAGCGTCTCACCTTAGGGTCTGGAAGGACGAGCTCTCCATGCTGCTTCTGATGCAGGGGCGCGTTGGTATCCAGTTACTTCACTGGATTTTCGGATTGGTGAGAACCAAACTTGCTTGGCTTCCAGGTAAGTTTTTTGATAAGAGGTTCCCCTTGTGTCCTTGTGTCCATGCATTAATGTACTAATGCTAGTGTCTTTTTCCCCATAGGGGCCGGGGTACGGAATGCCGGGGAACAGGCACCGACCCGAGATGAGAGGTGAAATCCTTGTAGAAATCAGGTAAGTCTTTAATGAGCGTTTTTTGGTAATGTCTTTTCATTCGCTCATTAACGGGTCCGGAAATGCCAGGATGCGGCATGAACCCGAAATGAAGAGGGAATGAATCAACAGGTAAGTCTTAACATGGAGATTTAGCTTTCCTTATTCCCTTCTCTCTCTCACCTTTTGTTCTGGTGTTTTTCTCCCTAGGCGCTGGGGCGTGACTGCGAATCCGAATGATCGATGCTGAACATGGAGGCGCCCTGTAAAGGTGAGTGGAATGCGGCGCTGCAGCGATCGACGCGATGAGCTTTTAAATTAAAGTCTTCCTTTTCAGGATTGTCGGCGAGATGTCTCCGGGATGCGGTTTTAGCAGGTAAGGACTTTTCCTTCTTCTGTTCTCTTCTTCCCTTCCTTTGCAGGTGATCCAGGATGCTGGCAGGCGTGGCAGAAGTCAGGATGCAGGAGCAGACACGGTGAGCATCCAGCTGCTAGATGCAGAACAACGGAAGCACGTGTGGCTGTTCAGGTGGGGTTTAAATAGCCTTGGAAGAAGTTCCAGGTATGTATCCTTCCTCCAATCAGGTATGTATCCTTCCCCGACCACGCCCGGATGGTAAATTAGTCCCACAGGTAAAGTAGTTCCTTTCAGGCCTCAAGGAGGCCAGGATCCTGCAGCATGGTCTGCATCAAGTAAGTGCACCCAAGCATTCCCATAATGAGCCTGGCGCCTATGGCGCCAGGACTGATGTCTTTTATGAGCCTGGTGCCATAGGCGCCAGGACACTGTCCAAAGGGCCCCTATATGGGGTTTCTGGGTCCTTCCTTGGGGACTGGATGTCCGCTTTCGGGGACGCCGGGCTTGAACCGGCTCCCCAGGAGCGGGCATCATGACAGCACTCCCCCCCAAGGCCCCTCCCAAGGTTGCTCCCTCCGGGGGTTTTGGTTTGTCTGGGAAGAGTCGGTGGAATTTCCTGACTAATCGAGGTGCATGCACATGGTCGCTGGGTTCCCACGACCTCTCCTGAGGTCTGTACCCCTTCCAATCAATTAGGTAAAACAGTTTTGACCTAAACATTTTTGAGTCTAAAATGTTCTTCACTTCGAATTCGGGCTCCCCATCTATTAGAATAGGTTCTGGAGGTTTGAGTAGTCGGGTTCCGGGTACCACTGGTTTCAGAATTGACACATGAAAAACAGGGTGAATTCGCATACTAGCTGGTAAATCAAGTTTAACAGCCACTGGGTTAATTATTGCCGTAATAGAATAAGGTCCCAGATATTTTGGGTTAAAAGTTCGAGGCCCTTTGAGTGGTAAATGTCTGGTAGCTAACCACACTTGATCCCCAATCTGATACGGAGGTGCTTCACTCCGATGTAGATCAGCATTCTCCTTGTATTTTCTCTTGGCTTGTTGTAAATGCGTAGTTGCCTCTTTGAAGACTTGGGTAATTGTAGAATGCAGATGTTCTACTGCAGGCATTCCGAGGTTCTGAGGTGAGTCAAGGTTCGAGGTTCGAGGGTGATGCCCAAACAAAGTATAAAAAGGACTGTGGCCAGTTCCAGAGTGTACCGAATTATTATATGCGTATTCGGCTATCCAAAGAATGTCTTTCCAGTTGCTTTCAGATTGCTGTAACATACACCGTAAGTACTGTTCAAGGGTCTGATTTGTCCTCTCGGTCTGACCATCAGTCTGAGGGTGGTGACTGGTCGATAATCTTACGTCGATCTGCGCCATTTGACAACATTTGCGCCAGAAGTGGGAAATGAATTGGCTTCCCCGGTCAGAGATTAGTATAGATGGGAATCCATGTAGCCGAACAATATTTTCGAGGAATTCTTTGGCTAGGACAGAAGCTGAAGGTAAACCTTTCAAAGGAATAAAGTGAGCCATTTTGGAAAACAAATCCACAATTACCAGAATAGTATTGTACCCCAAACAAGGAGGCAGGTCCGTAATAAAATCCATTGATAGGGTGTGCCAGGGTGCTGGTGGTATGTCTAGAGGTTGAAGGAGACCGGCTGGTCTTTTCTTTTGACTTTTATTTTGGGCGCAAACACCACAGGACATCACAAAAGATTTAACATCTTTTCGCCAAGAGGGCCACCAAAATTGTCGTTTCACCTTTTCCTCTGTCTTGGCAATACCGGGGTGTCCCTCTATTAATGTATCATGATAACCGGAAATAACTAGTTCGTGTAATTCCTTATGTGGCAGGAATAAGCGTCCTTGGAAATAAGGTAAACCATTATCTATGGTAAAGTCTGATCCCTTTTGTATCCATTCCTGTAAGGTTGTAGGGTCCAGGAGTTGTTTCACTCTGGCTTGAATGTCTTCAAGCGTCTGTAACAAAGTCATGCCTAGAATCCTCTGTTCGGGAATTATTGGTACTGGTTCTGAGTTTGTATCAGATTCTCCCATTCTAATTCGGGATAAGGCGTCTGCTTTGCCATTCTTGCAGCCAGGTCGATAGGTAATCACGAAATCAAATTCAGCGAAAAACAAAGCCCATCGGAGCTGCCGTGATGACTGAGCCTTGGCGGTTTTCAAATACTGTAAATTCTGGTGATCAGTGATCACTGTGATGGTATGTCGAGCGCCAAGCAGATAATGCCGCCAGGCTTTAAAAGCGGACTTAATGGCTAACAGTTCTTTGTCCGTGATTGCATAATTAACCTCGGGTGCCGAGAATTTTCTGGACCAAAATGCTACGGGATGCAGTTGGTTGGTTTCGGGATCTCTTTGGGACAGGACAGCTCCCATGGCTAGGCAGGATGCGTCATTCTCGACGACATAAGGGAGATCTGGACGCGGGTGTTTCAATATAGGTGCGGAGGTAAACTTAGCTTTTAAATCCTGAAAGGCCTGCTCGGCTTCTTCAGACCATTCAAAACGTTTATTTTTCCTCAAAAGTGCAGTAATGGGTTGTACCACGCGTGAAAATTCCGGGATAAACCTGCGATAGAAATTGGCAAAGCCGAGCATGCTTTGAACCCCTTTTACAGAGCTCGGTGATGGCCATTTGAGGATGGCATCCACTTTTCTTGAGTCCATTCAGACTCCTTTGGGTGTCAGGATGAAACCTAGAAACTCGACTTCTGTGGTATGGAAAACACATTTCTCCAATTTAGCAAATGGTTTGTGTTGGCGCAGTTTTTCAAGTACTGCCCTGACGTGTTTTCTGTGATCAGATTCCAAAGAGGAGTACACCAGAATGTCATCGATATATACGACAACACAAACATCGATGAGTTCCCGAAGGACATCATTCATGAAGTATTGGAAGGCAGCCGGCGCGTTACACAATCCGAAAGGCATCACCTGGTACTCGAATAATCCGTATTTAGTACGGAAGGCAGTTTTCCATTCGTCGCCTTCTTTAACTCGTACCAGATGATAAGCCCCCTGGAGATCTAACTTGGTGTATATGCAAGCGTCCTTCACCTGGTCAAGGAGTTCAGGGATCAGAGGCAGAGGATAACGGTTTTTAACCATTATCTGGTTCAATGCGCGGTAATCGATACAAGTTCTAAGGTCGCCTTCTTTTTTGGGCACGAAGAACAAAGCCGAGGATGCCGGGGACTTTGACGGGCGAATAAAACCATTAGCTAGGTATTGATCCAAATATTGTCTCAAATGCAGATTCTCAGGTTCGGTAAGGGCATAAATCCTGCTACAAGGGGGTTGTGCACCGGGCACCAGATCGATTTGGCAATCGTACGATCTGTGAGGAGGTAACGTGTTGGCCTGTTCCTTTTGGAAGACGTCCTGAAAGTCTTGGTATTCCAGAGGTAGTTGCATGGAGGCAGAGGTTACAGATGCTAGATTAATCTTCAGGTTTTCTGGGTAGCAGGTTTGTGTACAATCCGGGAAGGTTATTCTCTTAGCTCGCCAATCAATTCGAGGATTATGTGTCTCTAACCAAGGGATTCCAAGAATAACTTGAAACTGTGGAGCCTTGATTACATCAAACACAACACCCTCCCGATGGCCGTCGGGACCAATAAGAGTCACCTCAGTAGTGGAATGTGTTACCGGTCCAGAGGCAATTTCAGTTCCATCGACTGTGGTGATGACATCTTTGCTGGTTTTAGGACGGAGAGGGAGGTTAATCCTAGAGACCAATTCACGATCCACATAGTTTCCAATAGCCCCACTATCGATGTATGCCTTTATTGCATGCAACCGCTTAGGCTGTTCTGGATCTACGAGAACCATTGGCACAATGAAATGCGAGGTCTGAGAGTTAGTTTTCAAGCTCGGCAAGCGGACCCCTACACTTGTCGGGCGGAGTCGTTTTCCGAAACACAGTCTTCCTGGTTTTTATCAGCGGCTCCTACCGCCTTTCGGGGCGGTTTTGCCGGGCAATCTCATAGAAAGTGTCCAGAATTCCCACAATAAAGACATAATTTTAACTGCCGCCTCCTTTCACGTTCCTTTTGAGTTAAGGGTCCTTTAACCCCTCCAATTTGCATAGGCTCAGAGACATCAACTCCCTTGGGATTAGCATGGGTCTTGACCAACACCCGGGTCTCAAACCTGGACCGATCTGCTTTTCTGTTTTGAAGTCTGTGATCCAATTGGACCACTAAGTCTATATACTCTGTGCATTCTTGGGGCGGATTTACAACTTGGGCCAAGACATCTTTAAGTTCTCCGCGAAGGCCTCGATAAAACAACGTGACTCTTTTATCCTCTGGCCATCCCGTTTCCACAATTAGTCTATTAAAGGTTGCAATATAGGATAGGAGGTCCTGATTGCCCTGTCGCAGGGATAGAAGTTCGTCATCCTGCGCCTGCCCATGAGAGTGTCGAGCAAATAACCTTTCCATGCTTGCTTGAAACCTTTGAAAATCACGGAGAATCGGGTCATCTTGAGTAACCAGTGGAACTGACCAATCGGCAGCGCAGCCGCTGAGATATGACAATACAAAGGCTACCTTGGTCTGATCATTAGGGAAGGCCCCAGGTCTGCACAGGAAGTGCAAACGACACTGATTCATGAATACAGCAAATCGTTTGGGGTCCCCAGCAAAGCGTTCGGGTGGGGCCAGCGGCATGTTTCCAGGTAGATTAATCTGCACAGGGTTACTGGAAACCACAGGAGCGGGGTTCCCTCCGGAACCGGGTAGAGGAGTTTGCCCAGCTTGACCTTGCAAAAGCTGTCTGGCCAGGTCATCAGTTCTTTCCTTTGATATTATTAATTCCCTCCTGAGGGCATTAGTCTCTTGACGAGCGGCATGTACTTCGGCCCGTAATTCCCCCAGTAATTGGGCCAACTGATCAGTCTCAGAACTTTCCATAGCGCCTGGGTGGGAATTTGTAGGAAGGCTTTGCGTTCTGTTACGCTCACCTGACTCCCACGGAGGCGCTGGCCTGGTTCGCGCTGCTTTGACCTCTTCTAAGGTGATGCGCAGGGTTCGGAAGACGGACTGGACCGGGCCCCCAAATCTGGCTTGTCTGGCTCGCAGAAGGATCCTTCTGTAGGCGAAAATAGGGGATTAACTGTCTGCGGGGTAATGCAATCGGCCTCCCAATTTCCCCTCTCACCCTCCTTGAAACCCTTCTGTGATTTCTCGTAGCGTCTCACCTAAGGGTCTGGAAGGACGAGCTCTCCATCCTGCTTCTGATGCAGGGGCGCGTTGGTATCCAGTTACTTCACTGGATTTTCGGATTGGTGAGAACCAAACTTGCTTGGCTTCCAGGTAAGTTTTTTGATAAGAGGTTCCCCTTGTGTCCATGCATTAATGTACTAATGCTAGTGTCTTTTTCCCCATAGGGGCCGGGGTACGGAATGCCGGGGAACAGGCACCGACCCGAGATGAGAGGTGAAATCCTTGTAGAAATCAGGTAAGTCTTTAATGAGCGTTTTTTGGTAATGTCTTTTCATTCGCTCATTAACGCTGATGTCTCTTTTTCCCCTTAGGGGCCGGGGTCCGGAAATGCCAGGATGCGGCGCGGACCCGAAATGAAGAGGGAATGAATCAACAGGTAAGTCTTAAAATGGAGATTTAGCTTTCCTTATTCCCTTCTCTCTCTCACCTTTTGTTCTGGTGTTTTTCTCCCTAGGCGCTGGGGCGTGACTGCGAATCTGGATGATCGCTGCTGAACATGGAGGCGCCCTGTAAAGGTGAGTGGAATGCGGCGCTGCAGCGATCGACGCGATGAGCTTTTAAATTAAAGTCTTCCTTTTCAGGATTGTCGGCGAGATGTCTCCGGGATGCGGATTTAGCAGGTAAGGACTTTTCCTTCTTCTGTTCTCTTCTTCCCTTCCTTTGCAGGTGATCCAGGATGCTGGCAGGAGTGGCAGAAGTCAGGATGCAGGAGCAGACACGGTGAGCGTCCAGCTGCTAGATGCAGAACAACGCGAAGCACGTGTGGCTGTTCGGGTGGGGTTTAAATAGCCTTGGAAGAAGTTCCAGGTATGTATCCTTCCTCCAATCAGGTGTGTATCCTTCCCCGACCAGGCCCGGATGGTAAATTAGTCCCACAGGTAAAGTAGTTCCTTTCAGGCCTCAAGGAGGCCGGGATCCTGCAGCACGGTCTGCATCAGGTAAGTACACCCAAGCATTCCCATAATGAGCCTGGCGCCTATGGCGCCAGGACTGATGTCTTTTATGAGCCTGGCGCCATAGGCGCCAGGACACTGTCCAAAGGGCCCCTATATGGGGTTGCTGGGTCCTTCCTTGGGGACTGGATGTCCGCTTTCGGGGACGCCGGGCTTGAACCGGCTCCCCAGGAGCGGGCATCATGACACAGGGTCAGACAAGCTGGTGTCATGGGAGTTTAGGACGTACACAGGGGGAGAAGGAGAGGGCATCTCAGAGGAGCAGACACGGCAGGCGAATGACTTGAACACACTACATGACACCACTACCTATGTCGACGGGTTTAGAGACCTCCCAGGTCGAAGGAAAGGGGAGACAGCAATGGCTTGTTCAGGGGGACGGTTGACAAGGAGGTATGAGGACAGCTGGAGAGTACGGTAATGGTAATGATTATTTGTAAAGCGCCTGTACACAAGGCAAGCGTTTCAAGGCGCTCAAGGAGGGAGGGAACAGGGGAGAAAGCCCTTGAGTTTCTGAACGATAACCAGTCTGCCCAGGCAGAGTAAGTGCATAAATACAATTAACAGTGTAATAACCACAAACAGGTCTGACAAAGATTCTAGAGGCGCCACCATGCATGAAGGGAGACAGGGAGGAAAAAGATAGACGATCTTCAAGCATGGTACATTCAGATCGTGCAAGTGCACAGATGGTACAGGAGAGGGGAGGGGGAGGAGGAGGAGGATGACAGGGGTGGATGACAGATGTGCCCATTTGGTCAGAAAGTGCTGAGAGATGCCATTCTCAATGGGTAATTGACCGAGTGCAGTAGCAAAGAGTCAAGTACAGACCCTGAGGCAAGTACTAGAGTACACATACTAGAGCCAATAGATGTATGCATAGGCATCGAGGGCGAGAGAGGGGACTGACAGGTTAGATTGACTAGAACAAAAAATGAGGAGGAGGAGGCGGCGTTCAAACAGATGCCCTCATCAGAGAGAGGAGGGGTGCATCCTCAGTATGTACCATGGAAGTATACAGACAAGGAAAACGTGAAGTGTAGGTTACCATCATTGAGTGCAGGAGCTGGGAAATGGATATATGAGATGGAGAAAATGACAGCGGCACATATGTTAGCCATGGGTGACGTGAAGGGATATTAGTGTCCATTTTAGAAGATGCAGCTGGTGATGTATGGAAAAGGGCAGGGTTCCCAGGGGTAACGATACAAAACACAGCACATGACAGGTCACTATTCGCAAACTGCACAGCAGCAGTATGGTAAGCACTAAGGACACAATACCCAGACACATCAGACATTGGGGTGATTAAGTCACGGAAGATGAGGGAAGATGAAGACCCTGTGCAGTATATTCAGGAGATTCAAGAGCTTTGGCGTCTTGAAACTCGATAGCCTTCGGACAAAACAGTAGCAATATTCTATCCCATATACAGTACAGGGGCTACCAGAGCCTGTTCAGAAGAGTTTAAGGAAATTGGTAGGGATGGAGGCGAAATGTTGGCCAGAAATACAGCTCACGATAGTTCATCAATGTAGGATATGGCAGGAAAGATCAAGAAGAAGGCAGAAGACGGAAGGATAGAAGAAGTGAAACTAGTACAGAAAAAACTATCAGAGTATGCCATGGAGGGGGCGGTATTCAGGCGCAAGGGAGAGAGCCACCACAGTGCTGGACCAGTGGGCAACTAGGACACATTTGAAGAGTGTGAAAGTACAGGGGGATGCAGCAGAATTGGGGAGGGCAGAGCCAGAAGCCCTACCAAGGGGACCGAGATGATTATTTTGCACAGGATCAGCCACAGCAAGGACAAATGCAGGGCACCTATCAACAGATGATACAAGCACAAGTACAAACCCCACAAACACAAATGCAAGCACCACAGATGCCAGAACCAGTACCACAATATTTAAAAGCACCACAGATTCGAGGGAATACGCAGCACACGTGCACACAGTGGCGATAGTCCCCGTCAGACAATTCGGAGCAGTTACGATGGTGGGGAACAACCCCTTTACAGGGAATGGGATGTCCCTGTATCCTCAATAGGACAGCCCACAGACTAACTTGATGTGTCCCATCCTGTCAATCACACCCAACCCTGCGGAGGAACCTCGCACAGGGGTGGCAAACGGTGACAAAACATGTTCCTTTCTTGTTGACACAGGGGCGACTAGGTCGTGCATTAGAGAAGGAGCATTTACATTGTCAGGCGATGCCATGAACACTCATGGATTCTATGGGGCTCAGGAAGTAGTTCCTTTTACAGACAATATCTCAATTGCTGTAGGAGATCACGATCTATCACTGCCTTTGGTTTACTCTCGACAGACACCTGTACACATACTGGGAGGAGACATTATGAGCAGACTGAACATGACCATCTCATTCACCGACAAGTGAATAGTGTGTTCCACACCAGGAATACACATGCTCAATGTAAGACAGATTTTTCAAGCCTATTGTGGACGCAAGGTACAGAGGGGGTGCCAGGGGATCCAGAGATGTCCCAGTATGGAACTGACATTGCCATTGCATGGCTTCCAGGAATGGCAGGGAAGATGGGGCGAGTTCCAAAAAAATATCTATTCAGGCCTGAGCTACCAATGGACGAGGAAGAAGGAACTATAGTACCAATAGAAATAGAGGCAGTGCTTGCAAGAGAGGATTGGATTGCAGTGCACAGGTTGGACGACACAGGACCGGCATGGACAGCAGTGATTGCAGTGGCAGAAGGGTGCAGGTTGACCACAGTGACAGATGAAGAGCTTTTCAGGGAAGAAAGACTAGAAATAGAGATGGTATTCAAAATGAGTGTGACCTATTAGTTGCAAATACACTACAGGGAAGTGCCACATAGAATGTCAATGGTGCTGAGTCGCCACCCTCCTTTTGAGAGGAAGATATGGTCAAGGTACCCAGCACCCTATGGACCACAAGTCCTTATGACGTAGGTCACATAAAGAGCATATGGGGAGTGAAAATCAAACTGAAGCCAGGAACAATTTTTACCAAGAGTGAAGCAGTACCCCCTAACCAAAGATGCTGATGAAGGCATTCATGAGACAATCACAGCCCTGATTAAGAGAGGCATCCTTGTACAATAAGAATCCCCATGCAACACTGCGGTGTACCCAGTGCGCAAAGCAAGGGGAGGCTCATGGTGTTTCATACAGTATTTAAGACCTCATAACCACATTGTAGAAGCAGAATATCCTTTAGTTGTAAATCCAGCTACGATTTTGTGCAGCATTCCGGCAGAAGCAGCCTGTTTCACTGTTGTTGACTTGAAAAATGCATTCTTCTAAGTACCACTACACCCAGACTCACAACACTTGACCAGCTTTTTTTTTTTTAAAACTTTTGTTTATTGACAACATACATAACAGGGAGGGCCATACGGCCTATCCAAGTAGCAAAAAAAGGAGTTAAACAAGATGAAGATCATATTGTCAGTAACATTTTCCGAAAAGTTTCCCCCCCCGTTACCCAAACTCCCAACCCCTCTTACCCCCTCACGACCCCTCCCCCCCAACAATTGACCTGCCAAGTTCAGGGACGATGCTAATACTTTAAGCTTAAGGGAGAACACTTGCATAGCATACATTAGAAATAAGTGATCCTTGCAACAGTGGGGTAAAACTCTGAAGCGGTTAGGCCAAGGTAAGACCAAACCTCTGAGGAGTGGGTGGGCCTATGCAATGCAAACTTTTGTACAATTGCCCCATTATAACTTTGACCAGCTTTATGTGTGATACAGATGGACTTCGGCAACATACAGATGGAGAGCAGTTTTGCAATATGTAGATTACTTTTTGATCTGCAGCAGGACAGAAGACCAGTGTAGAAAGGACTCAGTACACATGTTGACTGTGTTAGCTGACAAAGAATACAAGGTTGACAAGGCCAAGCTACAGTACTGCCAGACGGAGGTGATATATATTGGACAGACAATCTCCTAAAATGGCTGACAAATCACTCTAGAGAGAGCAGAGACAATACGCAAGACACCTAAGCCCACGAATGCAGTAGTTCTTAGGGTTATGCAACTACTGAGGAGCATCAGTCTTTGATTAAAGCACATACACAAGGCCACTAGTGGGCGCTCTGAAGGAGGCACAGAAAGAAAACCAGACACTGACATGGACCTCTGAGGTAACTGAGGCGTTCCAGGAACTGAAGGAAGCAATAAGCACTGCACCAGTGCTAGGGATCTGTTTTGCTTTTCTGTCATGTGCAATGACCCTAGAACCACTTACCGTATTACAAGGACCAAAAGTTCTTGGACTCAGGGAGGCAATAATCCATACTTAGACCAACAATTGGAATATATTCGGCTCTGTAAGGTCCTTTTATTCATACAGAGTATAAGCATTTAAATAACTATTGGAGTAAATGCAATTATTTATGCATTATTTATGCAATTATTTATACATAGACACACAGACAAGAATAGTTACACACAAGGTCTACATCACTGTGCAGTTGAAGGAGAAAACCTCACCCAGCCACTACCACACTACCCAGTCTCAAGGCAGGTAGTCAGAGAGATCACACGTGTTAACGGGGTCTGAAGCGGAGCGTCCTCCCTCTCAGTGATAGTTCATCACCCAGGGTTCCAAATTCTCTCTACCACCAGGACACCTATTCTCTTGTGGGGGAAAAAATCCCTGTCCACCTTAGGTTGCCAACAGTCCCCGGCCGAAGGACAGACGGCAAGCATGGGGAGCAAAGAGTGGAAAAATCCAGTCAGTAGTAGAAAAACCCAGTTTGTCTCGTGCGCGCTTGTTCCCAGCACCCCTTATCACTGCACCTGCACAACTTTCCTGCCCACCCAGGACCAAAAAAGCACTCGGAGTACCATTACCATTATTAACTTAGTGCTGACCACAACTATCTCTAAGATGACTTTAGGACATACACCCACCAATATGGACACCCCTGCTACATTACCCAACTTGAGTCCAATATTACATAACCCGAGCCCCACACACCCCATTGAGGGTAACACTAGGCTGAGAAGATTAAGGTCACACACCGCATATATCTATTTAAACAAGCCGCCTTTGACCATCCAAGACACCCATCTGCAAAAGCCTCAGAAATCCAACCCTCTCCCCGAGCCAAAACAACATAAGACTACACCAAAGGTTGCGGCCAAACAATACATTGCTCCTAAGGCAATACAGTCCCTGACTGCAGCCTTCCCGATTCCCCTAGAGCCCCCCACTAGTATCAAGGGCGCCCTCCTCAATGTACGCTCACTCGGAGCCCATGCCATCAAGATCCATGATCTCATTATTGATCAACAATTGGACCTATTAGTCATTACGGAAACCTGGCTACACCAAGCATCAGGCACCCTACTAGCTGTGGCTATCCCGCCAGGATTCAACATTCTCAGGACTAACAGACCTAATGCACAGGGAGGCGGTGTGGCCATAACAGCCAAAACCAACGTGCAAATCAGATCCTGCCCCCTTGAATCAATAGAAGGATATGAACTTCTCCTGGCTAAAATTATATCCAACTGAAGCAGGAGACCAGGTGAAATACCCAGTCATACAGCCGCTCTCCGAGATCCCAATCTGGGTTATAATTAATTTCAGATCCTATAGGCATTCAGTATCAACTGTACAGGTAATGTTAAAAAAAACTCAAAAAATGCTGTTGTGTTTCAACGATGATTTTATCTGTCAAACCATAGTTTTATGAAAAAGTAGAAGGTTGTCACTAATGACGTTTTAGTGAGGAAGAATTTGCCACAATAAATCAATAATCAGACTAAGTTATGCCAATGCATTTCGGAATAGATATTCCTTCATCAGGGCAAGTCTAAACAACATAAACATTATATGTACATTCACATAATTAAAACAAACAGTGCAAAATCCAAATTTCACATACAATACGAAAAGTATAAAGTCCATACCAATAAGTAGTGTTTGCAGAAGCAACAGGTAGACCGAATCAAAAAAAACAGAAGAAAAAGGAAAACCAATCAGTATTTAAGCTAAGCGCTAACTTAATGTAGCTATGTATAAAGAAAATAGTCCATTACCTGAGAATGGTAAGTCAAACGTAGCAAATTGAATTAGGGCTGTCATAGTCAAGTAAACGAACTGCCCCGCCAAGCTCAGTGAAGTACGTGTCACTGAAAAGCGGTATCTGTAAGCAGGAGGTCGTGTTAGTTTCTTTCAAGAAGCGTTCCTGGTTAAAAGCGTTGTTAAACGCATCATTGCTGGCAGAACGTGTATATAAGGCTTACCGTCACGGAGAACGGAGTGGAGCAGTTCTCTCTGGGTCTGCCGATAGCAGACTGACCTCGCCACATCAGAGCGTTGCAAAGCAACGATGTAATATACGACACATGATCGCGGCCCCTCTAGAAGAGCGCGCGCTACGTGTCGAGGCTGCAATCAAGCCAGTGGGTTTGAGTAAGGTTGAAATAAATATTTATAGGACCTAACAGGCTCATAATAGGAAAACTAGTCATTTAAAATAGAAATTCACAGAGCGAAAAAAACATAGAAAGTGAAGAAATCCTCAAAACGAACCATTGGCTATACGATCACAGTAAATTGTCAAAACATCACCAATGAAATGGATTGAGATTCATAATTAGATACATAACAATTTCAAACATTTTCATCAATCACAGGTATACATCAATGCTGCCAGTGGTGTCGTCCGAAAGGGCGGCACCTTGGGTCCTGGACGGAGGTCCAGGAAATGCAGCATTTGTAACAGTAATATATTGTGTGTTGCATAGCCACCTGTAAATATAATACCAGAGTGTACCACCACGATTTCAAATTATCATCCACAATCATATCATTTGGGTCATGGTCCCACTTGTACCTGAATCTAAATTCAAACAACTAAGTCCAAACAGAGAGAGTAACATGCAATTAAAGAAAACAATGATAATTAATCTCCTCGTTTAGTCCATTAGGGACTAAACTGCCAGGTTTGTCTATCCAGGTCTCTCTGCGATTCAGGCGTTGGCATAAATCTTCATGAGGGTTGTTTTTGGTTAGTACCTCCAGAATCACAAATCTTATCTGTGCCACATTATGTCCATTGGCCACCCAATGTCGTGCCACAGCTGAGTTGGTATTTGCATTTCGGATACAGGACCGATGTTCACCCCATCTAATTTTGGCTGTTCTTGTCGACTGTCTGACATAGAATTTACCACATGGGCATTTAATACCATAAATAATATTGCTGCTGTCACATGTGCCAAAAGTCTTGAGCATAATCTTTTTCCCTGTTCTGGGATGATTAATGGTGTTGCCCTTAATAACAAAGTTACAATTAACACAATGGAGGCAAGGAAATGTTCCAGTGCGTTGAGTTGTGGGTCCCTTCGGTGTAGGTTTGGTTTGCACCAGTTCATCTCTCAAGTTTCTACTGCGTTGGTACGCGAATATTGGTGTTTCACTAAACAGATTCTGTACCCTGATGTCATTTTTAAAGATCTCCCAGTGTTTCATGATGGTTTTCTTGATTTTGTTGCTTTGAATGGAAAACTTGGATACGTACACCGGTGATTTGAGTTCTCTTTTCTTTTTGGTGTCCTGTGTAGATAATAGGGTCTCTCGTGACAAGGCATTGACTTTGTCAGACGCAATCTCAAGTTCATTTTGTTTATAGCCACGGGCCAGAAATTTCTCTTTCATCTCCATCTGTTGCATTTTACAATCTTCAGGGTCACTCACTATCTTTTTAACCCGTAATAACTGACTGTACGGCAAATTTCTGAGCAAACTAGGCTGGTGAAAGCTGAGGCGATGCAAGAGGTTATTGCGATCCGTCGCTTTTGCGGAACAGTGAGGTGCTGTAGCAAGTGGCTTGCTTTCTGACTTGGACATCTAGGAAAGTTATGGTGTCATGCGAGATCTCCTTGGTGAACTGAATTCTTTGGTCAATGTTATTAAGGTATTCAAAAAAGGTTTCAAAAGATTCTCTGGTCCCCTTCCAAATTCCAAAGATATCATCTATGTATCGTGTCCATAGACGGATATCTTTGTTCCATTCTTGTCTATTCAATACATGGTCAGTCTCAAACTTGTGCATATAACTGTTGGCGTATGAGAGTGCCATGGTGGCCCCCATAGATGTCCCTGAGGTTTGTAAATAAAACTGGTTGCCATACTGAAAGTAGGAGTTTTCTGCAATGAATTGTAAAAGAGCCAATATAAATTCCTTCTGGGCACGTATTTCAGATGTTTCAAGCAAAAGCCACTCCACAGCTTCTATCCCCAAATCATGTGGTATGGAAGTGTATAAACTTTTCACGTCAATAGTAAACATATATAAGATATAAGATCATAAAGCAGATGCCCTCCACGCTGTTCTCACAGACATGAACTTCACACAACTAGTGAATGCCCCTACCCATAACAAGGGTAAAATACTCGATTGGATACTCACTGTAAACTCCCAGATCTCAATCGACTCCATTGTTCCTCTTGACTGGACAGATCACCACATTATCAATTTTACACTAATCAGTAATGAGAAATTCCATCCCATTTCCAAGATCTTGGACACATATGAAACAAGAAACCTCCGGAAGCTAACAGTAGATAACATCACCCCTATCCTAAAAGAAGCCCTATCAACTACCACCTCTATGAGTGACAACCCTAGTGGCCTTGCAGACATTTAAAAGTGTCTCACAACTACCATTAATTCACTAGCGCCTATTATAACCAAAACATGACGTGCAGACAAACGTACAAGCTTTTGGTTCAATGAGGAACTAGTGTTACTCAGGCGCACAAAAAGATCCTTGGAACACAGCCACAAAAAAATTCACAACCGACTCTGCCAAAGCATTCCTAGCAGCCAATAAAATATACAGAGCAGCGATCATAATTCATAAAGCCAACGCATTTAATACGCGCATTAGCAATGCCGCCTCTAACTCCAAAGAGCTCTCCACAATCCTCAGAGAATTGAAAAATCCTCTCCCATCCCCCGCACCAGTTAACTCTAGCAAAGCTTGGTGTACCACCATTCAGAATGTGCTAGCTTCCAAAATTCAATTACTGCAAAGTAAAATCACCACTAAAAGAAAGCTTCTGGCTTACAACAACATACCTCCAACTACTTTTGACATAATTAATGACAATGTCAACACGCTATTCCACGTCACTCCTGTTACTCAAGATCTAGTGCTAGACACTATATCTAAACTAAAAGCCTCTAATTGTAAAGGGATAATTTCACAGCTCACCTTGTCAAAGTATGTGCCCCCACACTCACATCGTTACTAACTGTGTTAATGCTTCGTTCAACACAAATACAGTCCCAGTCAGCATAAAAGAGGCATGGGTGACCCCTCTTTTGAAAAAACCATCCCTGGACTCGTCAGTCCCCACGAACTACCGGCCAATAACCACTGTCCCGTTCCTGTTGAAGATAACTGATAAAATAGCCTACACCCAAATTCAATCCCATCTCGAAACAAAACCAGCTCCTAGGAGCTAGACAATCTGGATTTCGGCCCAATCACAGCACCGAAACGGCACTTCTTGACCTGAAAATCCAGATGGACACAATAAGAGACGGAGGCAAACTCTGCATCCTTCTGTTGCTAGCCTTGTCCGCCGCTTTCGATCTAGTGGACCATGACAAACCCTGTGCCACACTAGCGAACGACTTCAAATTTTCAATGGAAGCCACCTTCTGGGTCAAATCTTTTCTAGCGGATCGCACGTCCTGAGTATCCATTGGTAAGGAGGCAGCAGACCCCATCCCGGTACCTATATGGGACTACCTCAAGGATCATGTCTGTCGCCTACCCTCTACAATGCTCACACCAAGCTTCTATTTGCGGCACTGGATGCTATAGGTGTCATCTACACCAACTTTGCCGTTGACACCCAGATCCTCATTCCGATCACAGGGAATTACGATCAGGACACCATTACTATTAACAAAATGTACGCAATAATACAAAACTGGATGGCTTCTAACAGCCTGTGCCTCAACGATGAGAAAAGGGAGATTCTTATTGTGGGTTCCCTAACTAAAATGAACGCCCTCCACCCCGATTACACATCAATCAACATTGATTGTACTCTTATTCCAGTCCTTAAAGAGGTACAAATGTTAGGCATCCACCCAGGCGCCAACCTAACCATGACTAAACAAGTGAACGCTCTATTTCAGCTACGTCCTACACCGCCAAATTGGTTGCCTTATTTATTTATTTTATTTATTCGCATTTGTTGAGCGCACCGCAGACCGAAGACATTGTGGCACTAGTTACAGTGTTGCTTATACTTAGTTACAGTGTTGCTTATACTTAGTTACATACAGTTCATGTCCATACGGTTACATTGGACGAGATATACTTTTTTTTTACAGATATGCGAAGAGCAGCAGGAGCACATGAGAAACGGCGTTAGTTGAATAGGGCAGTTTTGAGTTTTTTTACGGAAAGAGAAGAGAGATGCATCAGCTCTGAGGTCAGTAGGTAGGGAATTCCAGAGTTTAGGTGCGAGGAAGGGGAAGCCTATGCCTCCTGCTTTGGTTCTGTTGATGCGAGGTATTGCTAGTTGATTTGTGTATTGTGCTCTTCTCGGTCTGGTGGATTGATATCTACCTATCGTGACAGATAAATAAGAGGGAGCTGTGAGGTTGATGCATTTATGGGTGGTTGTGAGAATTTTGAAGGAGATACGGTCTTTGACTGGGAGCCACTGAGCTGACTTTCTGGCTTGTGTAATGTGTTCTCTTTTTGGTATGCTGAGGGCTGCTCTGACAGCATTGTTTTGGGTTGTTTGGAGCCTAGATACGTTTTTTTAGGAGCGCATTACAATAGTCTAGTTTGGCTCCTATTGTTGCTCGGGCGATGGAGAGGCAGTTATCCTTGGTTAGGAATGGTTTTATTGCGTTAATGAGTTTAGTACTCAGTGCTGAGGCCGAGACTATGGCGCTGACTTGTTTGTCCATGGATAGCGTGGCGTCTATGTGAACCCCCAGTGTTTTGACTGAGGATAGGACTGGGATGATACAATTGTCTATGTTGAAATTGATATACAGTGGGTTGAGGTTGGAGAGGGTGGATTTCTGTCCTAGAATGAGGATTTCGGTCTTGTCCCCGTTCAAGCAGAGGCCGTTAGTAGCCATCCATGCTTGTATGGTAGAGTAGATTTGCTGTAGGGTAGAGGCGTCTTGGTGATAATTCCCTGTCGCGGGAGGAGAACCTGCGTGTCGTCGGCGTAATTTGTGTAGGTGATCCCCAGTGCGTCTAGTTTATCAAATAGTGGCTTGGTAAAAAGAGCTTGGGGGCAGTACAGGAACCTTGTGGAACACCACAGTGGATGATGGAGGGTTCTGCATGTGCTGTGTTAGAGAACACTTTCATAGCTCTACCCTCTAAGAATGATGTTACCCAGGATGCTGCGTCATTTGAGAAGTGTGCAGCGTGTGTCAGGTGACTGGTAAGTGTAGTGTGGTCTACCAGATCAAACGCAGCTGAAAGGTCAAGGAGAAGGAGGAGAGCGGGCTTGCCTTTGTCTAGGATGTTGGTAATTTCGTTTTTTAAGTCTAGAAGGGCGGTTTCAGGTCCGTGTCCCTTGCGGAACCCAGATTGTCTTTTTCATAGGATTGCGTTTGATTCAAGGTATAGTTGAATCTGTTTGTGGGCGGCCTTGTCAAGTATTTTAAGGAGGAATGGGACTGTGGTTATAGGTCGGTAGTTGTTAGGGTTGGCAGGGTCTAGCGTCGTTTTTTTTAGGAGAGGGCGTACCCAGGTCTCTTTAAGGCTGTCTGGGACTATGCCCGTTTTGAAGGATGAATTGATGAAGGCTGAGAGAAGAGGGGCGAGTGGTTCTGCGCAATCTTTGATGATTTTAGGGAGGCATACATCACCCTTGCATTGTGAGGGTTTGAGGTGTCTGAGGATGTCAGTGACCTCGGCTTCAGAGATTTCGGTAAATGCAAATTTGGGCATGTTTCTTACTTTTACATTAGGTTTGATCTGTACATGTGCACTTTGCTTTGGTAAGGTATTGAAGTGGTGGGATATTTTGTTTTGGAGGAGGTTTATTTTTGTAAGCATGGCTGATTGAATGCCTGTACACCATGCCTCGTCTTTGACGATCTCATCAGGGCATGTAGGTGGTACGGTTAGTTCTTTGACTATATTGAAAAGTTCTTTAGAGTGGAAGTTGGCATTGGAGATGCGGTGGTTGTAGGCTTCAGACTTTACAAGGAAGATTGCGTCTTTGTATTTTTTTGCTATGGATTTGAAGTTAGCTTTTGTGGTATCGCAGGGGTTAAATTGCCAATTTTTGAGCGCTAAGCGTTTGTCTTTGCGCAAAGTCTGGAGTTCCACTGTGAACCAGGAATTGGAGTGGAAGGATTTATTTTCTTTTTTGTTTTCGAATGGGGCAACGGTGTTGACAGCCATTGTGATGGTGTCTTTGAATATTTCTGCGAGGATGTTGGGGTCAGCAGAGAACGGGGGCGCTAGGCATGGCAGATTGAGGAGTGCACTGATATTGTCAGCGGTGAGTTTTTTGGCACTTCTGGCTAAGGTCGCCGGTGCTTTGGTAGGCACTTTAGCGCTTAGTGAGACAGGGATGTCAAATAGGAGAAGGTTGTGGTCTGTCCATGGGAGGCTAGTTTTGGAGGTGATGGCTGTGTTACAGTTGTGGTCTATAATCCAATCTAGGATGCGTCCTTTAGCATGAGTAGACAAAGTGATCTTTTGAGAGAAGCCTAGGTCTTGGAGGTCTTTGGCTACGGAGATAGCAGTTTTGTCCTTAGAGTCGTTGAATCCTAGGTTAAGGTCACCTATAAGTAGTGTTTTTGTCGAGTTTTTAAGGTTGTTTCCTAGGAGGTGATTGACTTGACCTATGAAATTGGTGGTTGGGCCGGGTGGACGGTATGAATATTTGTTGTGCTATTTGGAGAGAGTGCTAATTTGACTGATAGTATGTCAATATTTTCTTCCTCTTGGTGGGGTAAGGTTCTGATAGAGAGTGTTTCTTTGTGAATAATGGCTACCCCCCCTCCTGTTCTGGCTATCCTATCTTGTCCAAGGATGGCATACCCTTGTGGTAGGGCTAGTGAGATGGCTGGGCCAGAGGCTTCGTTGAGACAGGTCTCTGTAATCGCGAGTAAGTCTAAATTTTGGGTAGTTATTAGGTCATTTACTTCTAATGCGTGGGCATTGAGTGATCGACCATTGATTAAGGCACATTTGTATAGCGTTGGGCAAGAGATTTTTGTGGGTCTGGTGTGGGTGTCTGCTTTAGGTACAGCGGTACATTGAGAGTAGGAGTTACCGCTAGGTGTAGTAAGCGTGGGTTTGAATTTGTGGCATATAGAGGTATTATCACAGTGGTGGGGTGTGTGCACTTTAGAGGTGCGTGAGCTAAGTCTGCAATTTCTGTGTGGTATGTGTGTAGGGGTGGCATGGTGGTGGATAGGGAGGGTGCGGGCTCTGAGTCTGTCCAATCTGAGGCTGAGGATAAGTATCAGTGCTGTGTTATTTGGAGTGTGTGAGGGCTTGGGCAGGAGGTCAATCGTGTGTCCTCGATGACTCGAGGTGATTTGATAGTGGTGGAGGTGCTTTAATGTAGAAGGGAGAGGTGTGATCATAAAGGTGAGTAGCGTGCTAAATATGCAGGTGAGGACGGGCAGAGAGTACATATTGTGTGTGAGTTAGTTTTGCTCATATGCTCGGGGCAAGTATTACTGTTGAGCGAGATAAAGATTACACAATATTGGCCTGGAGGGCAGAATGCACAATACACTATATTGGCCTGGAGGCTGGGCTGTGGCCAACAAATGGCTAGATTCGAATGGCAGAGTATCACATCAAAAATGGCTAGATTCGAATAGCAGAGTAACACAGCAAATGGCTAGATTCGAATGGCAGAGTATCACATCGAAATGGCTAGATTCGAATAGCAGAGTAACAACAAATGGCTAGATTCGAATTTATATGGGCACACTATGGAATGAAGGCTGTTTTTTATTTTTTGAGACGGGGTAGGCATACAATTTCTTTTTTTTTTTGTGGCATAGACTGTGCAGAGCAAGGAGTGGCTAGCAAAGGTACATATGCATTAGGTGCGTAGCTAATAGTATGACTATTGCACTTTGGGCGGCACATATGAAAATAACATGCATGTCTGGGGATAGTGCAAGGGTTAGATATAGCCCGCAGGCTTACCTTAAAGGACAAAGGTCAAAGGACAGAGGTGTCTCTGTGCTGCTCCTGCAGTGCGGATTGCTGTGCGGGAGCTCCTGCTCTGACCCCGGTGAGTAACAGTCTGGTGTAGCAGTGTGGAGCATTAAGGGTGGGAGTAGTCAGTGTTCAATCAAATAGTTGTGGCTACTAGAATCTGGTCGATCATATATGCCGGCAGGTCCGTAGCATCCTGGGACGAACAGGGGTGCAACAGGGCCTTTTTCCTCGGGCCTTTCCCGCAGAGTCGGCTTCCGCCTGCCGGGAATGCTGATTGGGCTAAAGGGAATCTAGTTGCTTAGCAACTAGTCAGAGCCTCGATATCGCGCCGCGATGCGCCTGCCATTTTGGAGTCAGGCTTGGGCCTGAGACAAGATGGTGCCGATCAGCTGGCACGGTGCGCGGATACAGTGCAGGCACACGTGGGGATAACGGTGGGTATTGTAGAGGTGCAGCAGGCATCAGATGGGCAGGATGGGAGGATGCTGGTGGATAAGCCTTACCAGGCATGTGTGAGGGCGGGATGCTGACTGAAGTCGCCAATTCCTCACGCCCAACAACTGCACTACCCTAGCCATGGCCCTGATATTGTCCAAGTTAGATTACTGCAATGTACTACTGCTAGGCACCTCTAACATGAACTTGGCCAAACTACAACTAATGCAAAACAAAGCATTACGAGCAGCCTTAGGACTAAAAAATAAAAAAAAGAAAAAAAAAATCAGACCATATCTCTAATATCAGGAGGGAGACCTACTGGTTACCCATCATAGCCAGAATCATCTTCAAATCACTTTGTGTTACCCATAAATGTCTCGCTAAGAAAGCACTGATATATATGAACAACTCGATAGCCCATAAAAAAAACTAACAGAACACTCAGATCAAACAAAAATTATCTTCCCTTTGTCCCGCGCTACAAATGTTCCAGAGCAGGGGGAAGGAGCTTACCAATCATGGCTGCAAAACAATGGACAGCACTCCCCTTAAACATCAAAAATGAAGCCTCGTTCCAGTGTTTCAAAAAGTTACTAAAAACTTAGCTATTCAACCAATTCTAGCCAGTTGCTACCTATCTAATACTAGTCTGTCACCCCCCTCCTATATAGATACCAATGAAAGGCTGAAATGTACTTTGAATATGTAAATATGCATAATGTAATGACAACTAATGCTTTCAAAGTATGTAATAACATGCACATCTGTTGCAAGTGAATGTACTATGAATGTTACCCAATTGTAACGCTCACCTGGTATCCACGGGGACGTCACTCAGCCTGTTCTGACCTCTTACGACCTAAAACCCTTCCCTGGAGGCTATTCGACTGGAGACTGGGCCTGAAACACAGGATTGGTAGAGTTTAACTCCCTATTGTCCTCCCTATTGTCTCTATGTGCTTGAAACCCTTCTTCCCCGGGGTCCAACCCTTCCCTTTGATCCACAGCTCACCTTGTTTTCTCGGATAGTGTGCTCTCCGTCCTGCCTTCAGCGCAGGGGCGCGTTGATTGATGCGGGCTTGTTGCTGCCTAGTTACTTCACTGGCAAGAGTCCGACAGGTAAGTATAAAGAGTCTTTTGAACAGTTCTCTAACTTTGTTCCTTTCCTTCCTTAGATGATGGCCGGCGTCCGGGGATGGCGGCGTGCTGCTGAGATGAGTAGCGCTGAAGGTGAGTGAGAGCGCGATGCGCGATGCACCCCATTCGTATTTGCATTGAACCGAGTTCTTTTTCTGTGTCTTTTAGGTGCCGCGCCGTTTTCAGTGTGGATGCCGGTTATGAAGAACAAATGCGGTGGGTAAGCGCGGTATGCGGTGCCTCTAGATGTTTCCCCGCTAATCTGGAGTGTTTTTTACCTCTTGCAGATGGATGAGAAGTGCCGGAGACAGAGTTCCCCGAGCGGCTGGGATTCAGGTAAGCGTTTGAAGCTCGTACAGGATTTAAAAATAAGCGAAGATTTGCAGAATGCTTACTAATGCCTTTTTTCTGTTCTTTTCCCTTTTCCTTAGGAAGCGGCGTGCCGGGATGGGAATGACACCGCCGAAGATGCCCGCAGAACAGAAGGAGCGATGACTGATGGGCAGAAGCGCCGCAAGGTAAGGCTGTTCCTAACGGTGTTCTTGTTCTTGTAGTAGCTGAGCGCAGAAGAAAGATGCAGGCCTACTGGAGACCGATCCGAACACGGTGAGTGTCACGCTGCAGAAAACGCAAAGCATGTTTCTCAGCCTGGGTGTGGCTTAAATAGTCTCTGTGTATCCGAGGTTCCTCTGGGCTGAACCACACCCAAAAGACTAGACCGCACATGCAGTTCTGGGAACCGAAATATGTGGGGGCATCCATCTTGTCCCCATCAATGCACTACAAGTCCAATCCCCAATGTTATCCTATGGGAGTGAGTGAGTCTGGCGCCACAAGCGCCAAGTCTGACTCCAAGTGGGTCTTTGGAAGGATGGAGAGGCCCTTGAGGGCCATGTAGGTGATTGTGGCCTGGCTCCTGCCTGACATCTTGGAGGGCTGGGGACATGAGAGGCAGGAACCATGACACTAATTATGATTAAGATGTCTAACTACGCCGTGATACCCCAGGGTTTGGGCATACAACAAATGCAATAAATAAACTAACTCCCTTCTTGGCTCGTCCTTGAGCGAACAATACAACAGCTATCCTCCACAGTGAGCTCATCTGCTTGATAATATAATATCGCAGCCGCGGCAGAACGCATGTCTGCTAACTGAGCTCACAGAAACGTAGACATTCCTTGCGGTTTGGAAGTGAATGTCCAAAATGGCCGCGTACCGGCGCCATATTTTTTAGCTCATTTTAGCACATGCATTACAGGATTGCAGACTACAAAAAGGAATGTTTCCTATTTTCTCACACTGACGGTGTAGTGATGAAGGAAGTACTGACACAAAAGACAAGCAAAGGCCAGAAACCAATAGCTTACAACAGTGGGCAATTGGACCCAGTGATGAGAGGACACTATCAGTGTGAACAAGCTTCGGCAGCTACCGCCTTTGCAGTAGAGAAATCAGCAGCAATAACAATGGGGTACACAACCACTCTAAGTGGAGCATGCCCTCTTCGCGATACTGCAGAAGCCAAAGAGCACACGGACTACACAAAGAGCATCAGGGTATAAGGTGATACTATCAAATGTTGGCCTGAAGATAGTCAGATGCAGAATTGTGTTGCGCTCACCTGATATCTCCGGGGGCGTCTGGAAGGCTCGGAGATCTGGAACCCTGGATGCCTAGTTGCTCAGTGCTGAATTACGAATCTGCAATTACAGAAGGGAGGATTTGTGATAACTGTCTCTAATGGGTGAATCTCCCACCTCCCTATGACCGATTCCCTTCCCACTGGGTTTTTTTCTCACCTTAGTTATTTGTAGGGTGAGCTATCCGTCCTGCGTTTCTTGTGTAGGGGCACTTAACGTTTGTTGGCAAGCTGCCCGAGTTGCTTCACTGGTGCAGTACGTCTTCCTTGGGCCGAGGCCTGCTGTGACCCCGAATCTGCTGGTAGGCAGGTAGGTTTGTTAATTGTAAGTCATTGTTCTGTTTATGGTGGGAATTTGTTATGTCTTTATCTCCTTTTCAGGTGCGAAGGTCTTGATGCTGGCGTGCTGGATGGAGAAGCACGTTTCTAGGTAAGAGAAAGCGTGAAGCGCAGCGACTTTGGGCCTCATTACGACCCTGGCGGAAAGTGACTGACCGGACCGCAACAGCGTAAATAGCGTTTCCGCCATTGCACGAAGGAGCAAAGTGCGGCCAATCACGACCCATCGGGCACGAGCATTACGCCATGGCGGAATCCGAAAGGCTGCGATGGCGGAAATGACCCCAAAACGGCCCTTACCGCCGCCGTACGCTGCACCAGGTGCAATACCGCCACCCATCTTAGCGGTCACCGTAATGAGCGGTCACCGTAACGAGCGTGCACCGCAAATTACGGCCACCGTAAATATACGGAAACGGAAGTAAAAGCATGTGGCCGGAACGGGAAACAGCACGCCGCACAACTATAAAATCCGAATCCCAACACAACCATAAAAAATCCGACCCTGACACACATCCCAACCCGTTAGCAACCCCAGTTAAAAAAATAAATATGGGAAAGGTAGCCAAGAAAGCGTGTGACCGCAAGCGGCAGGTACACTTCTCCCGAGAGGAACTGACCCTGCTCACCGAGACCCTCCAGGAAAATTCCGCCGTCGTCTTCTCCAGTCAAATGACCAGGACGGCCCTTGCCAACAAGAAGGCCATATGGGCCCTGGTGGCACAGCGCGTAAGTGCGGTGGGGACAACACCCCGCACGCCACAGCAATGTCGCAAGCGGTGGGACGACCTGCGGATCCGCGTACGCAGCATACTTTCTGCGAACAGGAACATCGCCACAGCTACCGGGGGGGGTTCAGAGTCGCCCATCAAGTTGACCCCCTGGGAGGAAATCTGCGCCTCCACCATAGGAATGGAGAGCATAGAGGGAGTCGGAGGGATGGAGAAAGGAGTGCCGACATCCGGAGAATCAGGTAGGTTGGCCAAGAGAAACAATGCGAAATCCACAAACCACGAACATGTGCAGTACCATGTGACCCCATAGTGCAATACATACTTTGCCCTGACAGCGCCCTCTAAAAGTCAGAATGAACAAACAAATCAATCAAGAAGCCATAAACAACCCCTACATGTGCAGCATGCACCCCCTAACTGCATGCAGCCAAATGAATGCATCCTCAATCCACACGAAAATGAGACCACCTCCAAGGCCCAGTCCCAAATCAGCCTCATGTACCACCCCAATGCATTTGATACGTTGCCATTCCAAATCCGACAGACCCATAACTAACGCTCGCCCCTCTTTACTCCACCACAGGGTCCGACACCAACGACGAGCTGCAGGACACCCCTACCAGCACGCCTGCAAAGAGGGCCAGGACCAACGTCCCAAGAGCCTCCACCTCAGGTGCAAGGATCAAGACACGGCAGCAGCAGGAATCAAGTGGCAGCACACTGGAGGGGACTGCAACAGGCACCCCAGCAGCCAGCAAGTCCACAACCCCAGCACCACAGGTCCCCCCAAAGAACGTATCTGATGGCACTGCCTCTGGTGGTAGCAGCACCATAGGTGACACAGCTGTCATGCCAGCATGCTCCGACACGGAAAACAGTGCTGGCGACGTAGGTACCATCCATGACCTTTCCCAATCCCCCTGCATGTTCCATCCCCTACACCATGACGAAACCACGCAGGGGCACCCTGAAGACGACGACTGGCCAACCCCCACAAGTCCTGTGCCAAGGCAACATGTGTTGAGCAGCCCCCCTGTCACACCACCGCAAATGTCCATGGCCCAGCAGAGGCAACAGTCCCTCGACCTGCTGATCGAGCAACAGCAGGAAGCGTCCACGCTACTCAAGGACCATGCAAATGAATGCGGGGGTTCCAGGGCAGCCATGGAAACATCCACCGAGACACTCAGGGCACAAATAGAGAAAAGTAGTGAGAGCCTCAGGGGAGAAATGGAGAGAAGCACCGAGAGCCTGAGAGCACAAATGGAGAAAAGCACCGAGAGCCTGAGGGGGGAACTGCATGCGACGTCCAAAGACGTTTGTGCTGAACTTGCTGCTGTGCGCCGTGTGCTCTCGGAGCTCTCACAAACCCTCAGAGACATGCATGGACGCGAGCAGGCAGAGACATCATCCGTGGCAAGTTCCGTCCAGGGCAGCCCCCAACGCAGATCTGGCAGGAACCTGCGCTCCACGGGCAGGGGTGCCCCTGATACCCGTAGAGGGGGCTTGCAATAGCGTCTACCCACGGACAGCATGCATATTTGGACACTGGTGTTGGGGGGGGAGGTAGTAGGGTGGAGGGGGTGTGTTGGGCTTCACTGGGTGGCGGGTCCATAGGGTGTATAAATCAAATCACATTAACAATACAGCACCTCATTATCATCCAATGACATGTGTGGACATTGATATTTGCGTACGAGGCCTTCATAGGCGTACAGTCCACAATGTGCCTGTACTACACACACACAGTGCCACAGGTCCCCTTTCCGTGTAATAGGCACCATGCGTGGTTGCTAGAAGCATGCATCTATGATGCTCTGTCGGTTTGCACGTACATCCTGTGCCTCATGGACTCCTTGAGGTGCCTCCACATCCCCACCCTCATCATCATCATCATCTTCAGGTGCATGCAGTACAGCGTCAGGGGGCATGGGCACATTCCTACGTATGCACATGTTGTGCAGCATGACACATGCCATGACCATCTTAGAAACCTTCTCATGGCTGTACATGAGTGCCCCGCCAGACCTGCTGAGGCTGCGGAAACGAGCCTTCAGTAGGCCGAATGCCTGTTCAATGACCACACGGGTACGTGAGTGGGCATGGTTGTAGTCCTCCTCATGCTCGTTCTGTGGGTTCCGGATTGGTGTAAGGAGCCATCTCTTCAGTGGATACCCGGCATCACCTGTATGAGACGAATAAAGGGTGTCAGTGGAATGATAGTGCTAAGTAGCCCCCCCCCCCTGCAAGGTCATTGACGCATCAAATGGGCCACGATGTCATGCATGGAATGAGACTCACCGAGTAGCCAGGATCTGTGCCCTGCGTGTCGCTCCATGTAGCGTGGTATTCTTGTGTTCCTCAGGACCATAGAATCATGGGTAGATCCAGGAAATCTGGCACAACAATGCGTAAATATCTTGTTGGAGTCACACACCATTTGCACATTGATTGAATGAAATTGTTTCCGGTTGCGGTACTGGACCTCCATGGCATGTGGGACAACCAATTCAACATGGGTGCAGTCGATGGCACCAATGCAACCCGGGATGCCGCCAAGTGCATGGAATCCCACTTTAGCGTTGGTAATCTCCTGGTACGTGCGTGGTAGTGTGATGTGGTCGTCGGCGTGCTTCAGGAGGGCATCGTGCACTTGGAAGAGTGTCCGTGAGAACAGTGGCTGTGAAATGCCATGCAACTGTCCCACTGTGTGCTGGTAGGTGCCTGTGGCCAGGAAGTGGAGTGCAGACACCACCTTCAGTAGGGGTGGGATGGCGGTTGGGCTATCTATCATGCTCACGAGGTCAGCATGTGTCATGTCCACAATGGCGATTATGGTGTCCCGGTCCAAACGGTAGAGGGTGTGGATCTGCTCAGCAGTGAGGTTGAACGGATCGGCTCGGAGGCGTGGGATTGCGGGCCGCCTGCGTGGTGGTAGTGGCAGTGCTTGTGGGCCTTGCTGACCCTGCCTTGCCCTCCTCCTCCTCCTTCTCCTCCGTCTCCCCTGTGCGCCCGGTTGTTGTACCTGTTGTTGTTCGTCGTCTTCTTGTAGTTGTAGCACTTGCAGTGCTATCTGGTACCCCAGGCCCAACATCGCTAGTCCTGCCGGTAGCATTTTGGAGTGGGAGTGGTTGTGGGAGGGGTTTGGGTCTGCAATATATGTGCTGTCGGCCTGTATGGCCTCCACCTGTGCTGATTGAATGAATCTGTGGCAGATGCAATCCCTTCTGGCCGAGCACGTCCCGCACGTAAGGCTGCATTTGGCCGCATGGCATCTTGGGATTGGAATCATGTATCAAATCCCGATGGCAGTGTGATGTACTTTGACTGATTTTCATGCTATGCTCCCATTGTTACACATGCTATGATTGCAGCCGCTTACATACCTGTGAAGAGTCAGTGGTATGTAGGGCTCGATCGATGGCCGACCCTCATGCAGCACAGTAACGTACTTCACCGACGGGCGTGGCGTGCCATTTGTGATTGCAGCCAGTTAGCATCATGACACACAGCCGCACTACATTGATGTAATTGTGAATGCAAGCGTTCACAGAAGCCTTTTCGACGTAATGTTGCAAGTGAGGAATTCGAAGGCCAGCATTTTGGGTTTTGAAGTAGCGGCGAGGATACGCCCACAGGTCTGGCTGGAAATGTAACGTTCTATTGTAGAATGTCCTTGGGACATGGCCCATAACGAGCAGGCAATGAATGATATGAATTGAATGGGATGCGCAACAGCGTAGTGGACGATAAGGCAGGACGTTCCCAAATCCATCTTGCTTCACAACACTACAGATCCGGCCAGGGGCACAGTGGTTTTTGCGGACTGCATTACGCACAGACGCGATGGAAGTTTCACATATTATGTGAGTGAATATTCATGCGTTTTCATTGCGGGATGAGGGAATGATGTGTGGATGCATGGACTGATGATTCCGTTTAGGGTCTGCCATGTACATGGGTTTTTTGATTCACTCCCCTTCCCCTGCGTTATGTGATGCAAGGCTGCCATAGTGGGACATACGTCTATCTGCCCTTGTCGGATCCTCCCTGTCTCGACGCGCCTTCATACACTTGTGTCTAGGCACGTTACTAATCCCATGTCATGGGTTCTATCTTGACGGACGCATGCACAGTAACCGACGTAGACAATGGTGTATTTAGCTCGATTGGTTTCGTTATGATTCGATACTGATTTAGGGGTGTGTATATTCCTTTGGAGTGGGCTAGCATGCATATGGGTGTGGATTTGGTGTGTTGAATGAAGATTGTAATGCATCATGAGTCCCGTAATGCAATCGGTTAATTTGTGTTTCTTTTGGGTGACAGGTATCTCCTGCCCTATTGCAGATGCCATCTCTACGCCACTCCTCCAGATGGTTTTTACTCTCGACTCCTGCAGCTTCGGGTGAATCAGTGGAGCACCATTTCGATCTTATGGGACGATCGCCAATGGGCCACATGCCCTTACGCTGTACTGGTGGCTAGGTGCAACATTTCGGCCTTTCAGCTCGACTAGTGCCTGCCTCATGGGACGGACCTGCGGTTCTTGCCGCTTCCATGTTGCCTTTTGGAACGTTGATGTAGGCCCTGTGTGCCATGATGGTACAGGGCGTCACACAAGTGGAAGCCGGTCAATTATTGCAGATGCAGCCCTCGGTGATGATGGTTGTTTTGGTGGTATTTTGCAAATTGCTGTGGGGCCTTTGTCATTTGGATGTGCATTTAAATTGTATTCCGATATTTGTCGTGTTGCGTTGTTCTTTGCAGGTGATGTGGCGATTTTCGCTTTGTGGCGGTATGTATTGCGTGATGATCTGCATTGTGTTCCGCCTTCTGAGTTGAGTTGTGTGGTACAGTACTGGCCGCGTTTGCCTACGTAGCACAGTATGGTCACGGATAGGGGCTGCCATTGTGACTGTTTACATGATGTGCTGTTCAGGGGCGGGGGATTGGCTTTTGGCCGACTGGTGCCTGTCAGCCAGGTCGATTGGTGGAATGATGGGTTGTTCAGGATGTGGCTGGTCACAGGTGACTGTGTTTGCGTGCGTTTGTTGGAGGGGGACTGGGGTCATGTCCATTGGAATAGCTTCTGTATTGATGCCATCTGTGCCCTGCAGCTCCCATCGGCCCCTCTTGGGATGAGCCTGGCTGCTCAGTCACTCTGCCGACTTGTGTGGTACATGCTTCTGCTGATGGTTGGTTTGTTTACTGGCATGAGTACAGGGCTGGTGCAATCCCCCTCAGGATGCTGTTTTGGATGTTGCCTTGCGCTGGTGGCAAGCGATGGGGGACTACTGTTGTTTTGTGTCATGTGTTCTTGATTTTCATTTTGATGTATTGTACCTTCACATGCCTGTGCTGCGTCAGTACGGCTATGGTGACATGCCGTACATGGATGCCCACTCACGGGGCGCTTTGAGCCCCTGCATGCTTTTCTACGTTGGCATGCATGGGTGAATTGTGGATTTCACTGGTTGCATAGTGTGGGTACATTGCGCCTGCCAGGAGTTGTGCAATGAGGCCAGGGAGTGGAGTACAGGCACTCAGTGGGCCATTTACGGTTGGTTCGCGTTGCCGTATTTCTCGCCATGGCGGAATGGTACTTTACGACGTGCTTGATGGCGTTCAGTACATGTCCGCTAGGGTCAGAATTCGCGTACCGTTGCGCCATGGCGGTGATTCCGGTTTGGCAAGGCGCGCGTGCGCGTACTTGGTGCAGTTAGCGTTGCCGTTCACTGCGGTGTCGCTAATGGCATCGTACTTTACGGTGACGGGTCATGATCGCAACGAGCGGTGTTCGATGGCGGTATTGCATTTCCGCCATCATTTTTCCATTTCCGCAAGGGTCGTAATGAGGCCCTTTGTCTTTTAAAGCTAACCTGTGTTTTCTTCTTCTTCTCCTCACATGCCGCTGTGGTGCTGCGAGTGGATGAGAGCACAATGAAAAACAGGCTCCCGGAATCTGTTAAGTTAAGTACAGCGCTGTGCGGTTGTTTAATATTGAAAGCAAACCTGATATGTCTCTTCCTTTGCAGACGTTGCTGTGGTGCTCCAGATGGAAGCGTGGCGTAGCGCGATGGAATTCAGGTAAGACTGATGGAATTAGATGTTTTGGAAGGGTGCGTTCTAATATTGTTTTTCCTTCTCTCGTTATTGCAGGTCGCAATGTTCGAACAGCAGCTCTGGTAGCGGTTCGCCGGAAGTCCTTAAGTTAGTACTCACAGGTGAGTGATGTTTTTTCTTCTCTCGGTTTCCACAGATTGCAGCCCAGTTGAGATGCTGAGTGCTGGATGGTGTTTTTTCAGGTAAGATAGAATAATCTTGTTCTTGCAGGATTACAGGAAGATGCTGAAGACCAGGAGCTGGACACGGTGAGCTTCACGCTGTTGGTTGCAGAATAACACGAAGCGTGTTCTGCAGTCAGGGTGTGGTTTATATAGCCCAGGTAAAGTAGTACCAGGGAAAGTAGTTCCAGGCCTGCCACACCCAAAACACTAGACCGCATGGCTTGGTTCTTAGAACTAGACTGTGTGGGTGCTTCCATGTTGGATTTAAAGGCCCATATACATAAATGAGACCTAGTTTGAACAGCCCTTCCTTCCTACATATGAGCCTGGTGCCAAAGGCGCCAGGACTGGCTCCAGGAGCCCTTTTGCAGTGTTTTTAAGGCCCTCAGGGTTCTGTTGGCAGACGTCCTACAGGTAGGAGACTATGCACACGACTGCACAGCAAACAGAGATGTTCAGTGACACTCGCAAGGTGGAGGAGGATGCACTTGAGGATGCACTTGAGGGGGGAGGGGTGCTCTACATTGACGGGTCGACAATTGACCAGACAGATGGGGTCAGGCATACTGGGACTGTAGTGGTAAGACTGAAGGAGGATGGGAGAAGTGAAGTGGTAGCCAGTGCGCGCTTACCATCCCATCGCTCCGACTCCAACTACGTGACATCAACAGAACACTCTGGACTACAGCGATGGCTCAGGAGAGGATTCATAAGGGCAGACGGGACTCCAGTGCAACATGCAGTTTTACTGGGCAGACTGATTGAAGTAATTGCTTATCCAAGTAAGATAGCAATAGTGAAGTGCCAAGCCCACACAAAGGGGGAAGACCCCATTTGAAGGGGAAACGAAGCAGCAGACTTTGAGGTCAAATCTGCAGTATACTTTGGGGAGCTGTGGGAAATAGGAGGAGCTCCAAATGCGAGATAGTGCACCAAAAACATAGTTCTTAAGGAAGGATACTGTTAGGAATAGGGTCTGGGGCAAGCCTAGGCGACAATATTGTAAGAAATAAGACAAAAACTACGATTCCCAGCATGCTTAGAGGCGCAATGGTAGTTCACGTTTTCGCGCCAGGAGACAGCTGGAGTTCATTAATGGAGTATTTAGCCGTTGACCGCCCATGCACATGTGCTGATAATTAATGTTTTGCAGCATGGGCGGCCACGACGGCGTGTGTGAGGAACGCAGGATTGCGAGCGAGTGAATTATGTCGATGAAGGCGGGCGGAGGCTTCTGTAAACCACGGCAGTGAGGGAGAGTATCTGGCCGAGCAGGTGTAGCCTTGATGTAAATCTCGGGAGGCAGCGCAAACTTCGCGTAAGACCTCCCCATAGCTCCCGGGCCTCAGCGGTGAATACTTCTCCCTTCCAGACCGCTGCCTTCACTTCCATACGCGGCAGCTGCTCCACGGGGCGGCGGCGTCTCACGGCGACATACCAGAACGTCCGGGTGTACTTGTGAGGCACCCGGACTCGAAGGTAAGTACACGGATACATGTTTCATTAATGTTGACAAGAATTATGTTTTACTTGATACGTTAAAGACTTGAATGAGTTACTAGCCAGTCCCCAGGTTGGGGTTAGTTTAATCTCTATAGGAAGTATGAGGCAATACTTATCGCAGAGACCCTTCTACTAAGAGATAAATGCAAGACTGTTCATTTCGATCTTGAAAGGATATCTTGGGGTATGTTGCTTTGTTTGCTCATGTTCTATGTCAGCCTTTGGGGCCATGTGTATGTTGACTTCATGAAGGGGGCTTCCCTTGGACGTGTCATGCAGTTTGTATCGCTCTCGTCTGCCATGTGTTTGCTACATGTTACACTAACCCGGTCATAAGTATGGGTATGGTATAGGGTAATTAAGAACCCTAAAACAAACTCCGCTTAGGAGACAAGTAAGACAAGGATTATCAAGTAGGAAAGTTTAGGTTATTTCTTGGTTAGGATTAAGTAATTGTATTGCAATGCATGTTTTTTGTTCCCTATCTTCCCTTTGTCATTCCACCCCCTTTCCCTAACTCCGTCTTCCCCCCATTGGCTGCCACGTGGTTATCTGTGTATTTCAATTCAGACGCCCGTGCCAACCACGGTGGGAGGGTCGATCTATTCGGCTTCTGTGGTTCGGGAGAGGGGGTTGAAACCCTTCATCCCTTGTTAGACTTGACAGATACAACATATTGCCAGAAGCACAGATCTTGGAGTTGCAGGGAGCTGCACCAAAGGAAGAGAAGGAACTGTGGTTAAGGAGGCGATGCTCAATGTCTCTGACACGTGCCCATGGAGGCAAGATGACACAGGGAAAGTGGTGATGCCACTAGGATTATTGAACACTGCATTGACAGAATTGCACCATCCAACAGACACAGGGAAGGAGGTAATTGCTACATGCATTGGAGAAACATGGCTCTGTCCTCATTTGGCAACTGTTTGACCTGCCAGCAGTTTACAGCAGGGCATACTTTGAGAGTGGTGAGAGGAGCAAGACCAGTAGGCCCATTTCAGCATTTAAACGTGGATTATGTCGACATGATCCAAGTCTGTCAAGGGTACCGCTATATGATAGTGGTTGTATGCCCATTCTCCAGGTGGATTGAGGCTGGGTCCTGTTCACATGCTGATGCCCTCAGAGCGGCCAAGTTCTTAGTCAGAGAGGTATTCCCAAGATGGGGCGTGTGTGAGTTCCTGCGATCTGAAAATGTGCCTCGCTTTGCCGATGAAGTGTTTCAGCACATCACAGCATTGTTGGGCATCCAACACAAATTTGCCTGTGTGTATCACCCGCAAGCAAACGGACTGTTCAAACGCCTGAATGGCCTGCTGAAGGAGTGCATAGCTAAGACACAGCAGGGCACCAACAGGAATTGGCTGCACTGTTTACCTCTTCCCTTGTTTGCATTGCGCAATAAGCCTGGGTCTGACCACCATTTAACGCCCCATGAGGTGGTGTGGGGACGGCGCATGCATCTTCCCCTGGCTCAAGAGCATTGAAAGATAGTTAGAATAATGCAGAGGTGTTAGGACAAGAGATGAAGGACTATGTTACTTCTTTGTTGGCTAGCGCTTCTTTTATCTCTCGCCAGATACAACACCGGGGAGGCCCAGAAGGCAGCAAAGAGAGCAACAACAACAGAGCACCACAAGACTCTGGACTCAAAAACCCTGGTGGTGGGGGGGACATAGTTCTCAGGAATTTCATAAGGCGCTGGATTGTGCCAAGGTTTACCGGACCCCATGTGGTGGAAAAAGGGGCCGGCCGCACTGTCAAACTAGAGCGTAAAACGGTCTGGAACCACTTGGTGGATATCAAGCCCTACAAAGCAGCGGCCTCATCTGGAAACAAAGTCACCTTGTCCGACAGGGCCAACGTTCAGCACCTCGGAGAGCTACTCACAAGTCCAAGAGGAGGACATCTGATGGTCATGCGCTTGCGAGCAGCAGAAGTAGAGACTGGAATATTCGTGGACATAGATTAGGTCACACTGTCCGTTATTTTATCTTATTATCTTGCTTTTATAGAATATTTGACCCAAACATACCCACAGCTTGAACACAGTGATCCCCCAGACCTAGCCACGTTGAGAGACCCATCAGTAAGAACATTGTGGGAAGAAGTGTTTGCCTTTGCCATCAGTGATTATTTGGTCCGCGGGGCTTAAGCGCACTTACAACACTAATAAAGTAACACATTTCTTCGCGCAGTTTCAGGCGGGCAACTATATCTTCAGGCTGCAAGAATCAAGCAGCGTAAGTGAAAATGAGGGAAACATCATTATTATTTTGTGTCTATTATTTTCAAGTGGGTTGATGGGATTCGTATTCTGGCGAATACACCTTGTTGCTAGTATTACCGATGTACCCCCTCCTAACATTATCCCAAAGTGAGCAGGCGGAACGACCATGTCAGGTGGGCAGGAGCACACTGCTGATAAGGCGAGGAGAGGTAAGCGCAGTGTTGACACAGACAAGTATCTCACTGACACTGCTTGATTGTCTAATAACGATGTGGTACAAACACATGACAAAAGTAGGTAAGGAAACCACCGGGGGGGCTGTCATGTCTGCTCCTTAATCCCCTACGCAATGAGTGCCTCCAGAACATTTATAGCACCTGAAATACTCGCAACAAGAGCTCAATACCTAATGTATCTCCCGATGGTGCAAACTCGAGGCAAGTTTCAAGGGAAGATAGCCACGCTGAGATGGATGTCCAAAGCAACGTTCCCGTATGATAATTACATAAAGACATTAGACATGATGAACAATTAATGCCAACTAGATGTAGCTATACAGTACATAACTGATGCACCTGACAAAGGAGAAACAAAGACTATCACTCTGAAGGAGCTACCATGTCCCTGGACAAGGGTGAGGGAGACAGGAGGAGAGCCTGGCTGTTGAGAAAGACCACAAATTCTAGTGTATGACCAAGTAGACACAAAAGATGGATGGCAGGATGGAGTGGTGGGTAGCAAAGCACTGACACTAGCACAGTCAACAGTGAACAAGGTGCAGGAAGAAAACGACAAGTGCTGGAATGTGACGCAAGTGGCAAGCTGTTGACATGAGTGGAGAATGAAGCTGGTCCAATGCCGATAATACCCTTGGACAATGGTGAAGTGGAAGTTGGCGAGAATGTTGAATGTAGGAGCATTGAACAACATGCAGCTATGAAGGCAGGAACAGCCGTACTGATGGATCACAATTGGGTTTATGGATATAGAGCATACAAGAAGCTGCCACCCGACTGGGGAGGAGTTTACTCGTTGGTACACATCAACATGCCTGTGTTGGCCGTGCCGAGTATGGATGTGAAGGTCGATGAGTTCCCGAAGATGGACCATAACAAAAGAAAGAAGAGATCGATTGAGGTGGCACCAACTGCCAAGGCACAGAAGGCAGCGAAGCCAACAGGATTGAGCAGAGAGAGGAGAAAATTACTTCTCAGGAGCATCAGAAACAGCACTAGATGAAGTTCCAGCAGAACACAGGCTGTTCAGCAGGACTCCAATGTTCTTTGCATCAATAATACCATTGGTACAGAAGTACACAAATGCAAAGTGGTTAAAAAACAACCTGCTGGGAGCTGATGGTGACGATCTATTCCACTGTGAATGGTTTAAACATAATAAAGGAAGAGCTCAGAGTAATAAAGTTGGTGGCGCTCCAGAATAGGTACACTCAGGACCTCCTCACAGCTATGGAAGGAGGAGTTTGCCTGTAATAAACCACAGTATGAACCTGCCATTGACTGAGTCCTCAGTGTATTCTGGGGGAAGGAGTTGGCCCCTCCAAGTCTGCGTGCTTTCAGTGTCCTTCTGGCATACCTGGAGGTCCTCTCCAACAGGCCATAACCGCTGGTCCACCTGCCATCTGCCCTGCCTCCCTGCTATTCCTCGCTGATGCAATTTATGGTGCTCCGACACCCTTGACAACATGGTGAGTGCTGCCTGTCACCCTCCATGCCCCGCTTTGCATGTTTTGCTCCAGGATTTTCGGGTGCTAAATGATTTTTGAATGTGGATTCCCTCTTGCTCCAGATGTCTATTGACTGCCTTGTTCGGATCTGCTAGGCCTCCTGGAGAATTCTATTGTGCACTGTGATTTCTGTCCCTCTCCCTTATCCTCCTGTTCCCCCCCCACCTTTTTTGTCCCAATGGTGTTCTCTGTCTCTTCTATCTACTCTAACTGCTTCTCCATCTCCTATCCCCCCTCTCTCACAAAGTCTGGAAGGAAGAAATTTAAGAAGGCCCTCAAGATCTCCAACCCTGGTCTGCCCATTGATTTCTCCAGCAATTGCCAGACAGATTACCACTGACATTCTCTTTGCATTTCCCTCATCTGACTTTTGGACTCCCCACATGATATCTGTCCTCTCCCCTTTTTCTTCCTCACCCATTAATGGTGGTACCAGATGGGAAGTGCTCTTGGCTGACTTCGCATCTTCCAGGTGCATCATTAATGTCTATCGCAATGGCACTATCAGGGCCCAGGGCTCTCAGCCCAACCTCCCCCTTCTCGACTGGCATCTTCTGTCTCTTCCAACTCCCCCCTCTCCTGCCACCCACCTGTCTCCCATCTGCCTCTCCCCACCCTCAGTGGTGGCACCCCGCCCCTGAGCCCCCTTTCTGAAAACATTTAAAGGGGGCAACCAGCTTCACTTAGCTACCCCCAACTCTCTCTCTGCTGTCAAATACTCCTCTGATAGCTGTCTCCTCCTTGAAGATGTTGACATCCTTGCTCTCGCATACATGTGGTTCAAGATCAGCTCTGTCACAGCTTTTGACACTCTCCCCCCCCCCCCCCGAGGGCTACAAGATCCTGTCCAATCCCAGACCCTACCGGTCTGGTGGCAGAGTGGCTCTGATATTCCCTGCGTGGGTTCCTGCCACCGTCATCCCCACTCAATCCTACTCATACATTGAATGCCTCGTCTGTAGGCTGTCTCTCCTACCCTCTCCCTTACTCTCACCACCATCTACATGCCACCCAAACCCACCACCCTCTTCCTCTCAGAATGGGCAGACCTCTCCTCCTCTCTCCTTGCCTCCGCCCACAACCCTCTCTTTCTTGGGGACTTTAACATTCATCTTGTTCACCGTACTCTTTCGTGACATCTGACTCTTTCCCTCACTCTTCTTCCCTCTGGCCCAACCCACTCTGCCAGTCACTCCTTGGATTCTCTCACCTCAACAGACATCCCTCCCTTCAACCCTCTAACTACTCCTCTCTCCTGGTCTGACCATTCTCTCCTCTCCTCCCACCTTGATTTCCCTTGTCCCCTGAGGATGACTCTACCCGCACTGCCAGTCTCCTTCTCCATCATTTGACCGATGAAGTGTGTTTCAGTTGCTACATTTGCCTCTAGCTTCATCCCTCCTTCCGCCTCTGCCTCTGACTCTCCTTCTGACTCTGCTCTGGCCAACCTCCATCTCTCTATCTCTAACACCTTGGACATCCTTGCCCCTATCATGAGGATCCGTATGAAGCTTGCCTCCAAATACAACTCTTGGTAGGACTCCGACTTGGGAGCTTTGAAACGCAAGTGCAAAGCTGCTGAGCGGAAGTGGCAGACCTCAAGTACATCTTCTGACAAACTGGCTTGCTGCCTGCTTCAAAGGCAATATCGTCTCGCCATCTGCTCCAATAACAGGGCTCATGTCCAAGCCCGCATCACTGGGGCCACCATAAACACGGCTGAACTTTTTAAAATCTGCAAGGAACTTGCCAATTCTACTGCAATCTCCTCGTCTCCTCCTCACTCCCAGGCCCTCTGCACTGCACTGGCCTCCTACTACTCCTCCAAAACCCAGGACATCCTGTCCTCACGGTCATCTACTCTCCTCCCCAGCCCCCCTCTTCTCTTGCCTCCCTTGGCCGCCGCCCCTCCTGAATAATCTCCTTCTCTTCCATTGCACCTGACGAGGTCTCTAGAGTAGTCCGCTCTATGAAAGTCTCCTCTAAACAGGTACTCCCTTATTCTTCCAGAACCATTAAGGACATCACCCGTCTCGCCCTAGCATTGGCTGACCTCTGTAACCACTCCTTTGCTACTGGCTCCTTCTCACAACCCCTCAAGCACTCTCTGTGCACCCCCTTCTAAAAAAGCTGTCTGCTGACCCTTCTTGCCCAGCTAACTATGGCCCTGTCGTTATCACCCCTTTCTTGAGCAAACTCATGGAGAAGCTGGTCATCCCCCCAACGCACCCGCCACACCGAAGCGGCTGGCTGCCTCCATGACATGACCACCAGTCTGGCTTCAAGGTATTCAAAGGCATGGAAAACTCCATCCTCATAAATTGCCTCCATGATACCCTCAGCATCAGGGACTGGGCAATGCCATGGTTGAACTGCTTCCTCTCAAACCGACCCTCCCAAGTGCAAATGGACCTTTTCCACTCCTCACCCTCTACCTATGGCGTCCCTCAGGGATCTAGCCTAGTGCCATGGCTCTTTAACATCTACCTAGCCCCTCCAGCCCACTTCATCGCCACATTCTCTCCTCATTTCCAGTGTTATGCTGATGACACGCATCTCTCTTTTAAGCTTCCATCCTCCTACTCCTCTCCTTCCTCTCTCATACCCAACTGCCTGACTGCTATCCAGGTGTGGTACACTGCCAATGATCTCTGCCTTTATGCCAGTAAGACAGAGATCCTTCTCATTCGGACGCCTGCTCCCCATTTCCCCCCACTCTCTGTCCACCCTCCTTGGGCTCCCTCCCGTCACCCTCCCGCCAGATCCACGTCCTGGAGGAGAGACAATCCCACCCGACTGCCATCCTGGTTTTTCAGCAATCCCGTTGTTTGCACCTACCGGGGGCTATCCCGCTGCCTACGCACTGATAAGCCCAGTGATCCCGCTGTCTGTACTTCCCAGGGCACACATCCTGTCCCTCACTGTGCACAGAGGCACCTGCTCCTGTGTTGCGATACTATCGTGATACACATCCTGCCCCATCATCCATTCCGCCCACCTGGAGGCTCAACATTAGCGCACTGCCACCCGCTGCCTGCCACAATCTGCGCCAGTGTGCTGGAGAAAATGCAGAGTGCCCAACAAGAAGGAGCACACCGCAGGCTGCACCAATGCAAAAGATCCACATGGCGAGGCCTGCCAGCCGGTTCCCTGAGTCCCCTCATACCCAGGTAGGGACAGGCTCGCAAGGGGGCGCAACCAAGAGTAGAGACCCAACCAAAGCACAAGGGAAGCACACCATACGCAACACAGGCGTTCTGGGGAGGGGCAAAGTTACACCCAGGTTGGGTAACGACGCTGAGAAGCCAAAAGAGGATTCAGACACTGGGTAATACCTGGTCTCCTGCAAACAACACAACGCCCACAGTGTGGTACTTCTGAGATAGCCACAATGAATCCAGCAGAACAGGGCACAGGAGAGAGAATGACCGCGATGGCTGCCATGTCCAGAGTGGCCTTCCTACGTCGGCCACTCCCCTTCAACATGATGCCCCAAAATGACAAAGACCCGAGATGGCTGGAGTGGGTTGAACAGTTACAAGACTTTGTCAAAGCCGCAGGAGAAGACAAGTCTCCAGTTCTACATGACATCTTCATCAAGCTAGCAGGTAAAGAGGTCAAGGCCATCATAAAGACAATCCCTAAAGGGGAAAGAGACATGTATAAGCACTTGGTTGGAGCACTGAACAAAAAGCTTGTGATCCAACCCAACTGTGACTACGAAAGATATGTTTTCAACCAATGCACACAACAAACGCATGAGACGGTTAATGAATTCTTAACACGACTACGGCAGAAAGCAGTCCACTACCAATTCTCTCAGTTCGCTGAGGATGAGGCAATCAGACTCGGCATAATTGAAGGGTGCTTTTCCGCCAGCTTTTGGAAACAACTACTATAGAAACCTCTTCCCATTGACGAGGTTGTAGAGATGGCCAGGATCTACAAACGAGTGGATGCGCAAGCGGTGTCCATTGATAACACCCTGCCAAAAACAGTACAAAGAGGACCCAGTGGCGGCCTTGCAACCACAGAAACATGCCACCCAACAGACAACCTAACAGGTTCCAAAGACTTTGCTACAGATGCAGGCTCGCCTTTCCACACACAGGCACATGCCCCACACTCACACAATTGTGCTTGTATTGTGGCAGGGAGGGTCACTTCCAATTTGTTTGTCGGGAAGGCAGACTGTCCCCAACCCAGAGGACGGCTCCTGCAAATGCATGGAGAAAGGGCTATAGGACATACCCGCCCCCACACAGCAGGAGCAGGCCACAGCAAGGATACACACTGCACCCTCAAAGCTATTTGTGGGCGGTTCAGCAGGCGGCTGACAAGGTTTTTCCAACACACACGCTACAGAGGTGAATACGAGTCACCATACCCGCCCTACGGGTATGCCACGAGTCCAGTGGACCAATATCTCGGACACGACCCCAACCTCGACCAAGAGTACCCAGACGAATATATCAAATTGATACAAGACAGCCAGGATGCTGAGGAAGCGCCAAAGGTGGCCACCAACATGGGGAACAAAATACCATCTCTTCCTGATCGATACAGGGGCCACTGAAAACATTATGGGAGAACAGGAATTCCTGCAAATGGCTGATAGATATACTTTATCCAAATCACAAGCACAGATTTTCCAATGGGGTGCCTCTCGCCCACTGAAGTCAGTTGGCCAGTTCCAGCGGACAGTACGCCACAAAGGGCGGTCCACGGCGGCCACGATCCACGTCATCCGCAGCCCCACGAAAGGCTGATGCCTTCTAAGCTACAAAATCACAAACTTTCTGGGCCTCATCGACATCCATTATCAAGCCCCGGACGTTGTCCAATCCTCTGTGAGCCTGCAACACCCCAGAGGATGATCAAGAGGCCACAGCGGCTAGTAGAGGAATGCTGAGCCCAACCAAAGAACATTTGTGGGGGGTGATGTTATGGGGGAAGGTTTGCTGTGCCTTTAAGGCGTACACACGTGGGAGGGAGACACGTGTGTCAGGGGAGGAGGAGGAGGAGAGAGAGGAGTCCACAGAGTTGCCTCAATTATACGTTAATAATGTTGGAAAGCAGTTCATCTGCGCCCTGTGTCGTCCTTGCTCCAGTGTGGCCCACTCACTACTATGTAACAAATTAGTTCCATGTACAACGCTTTGGCGAAAGCGCTATATGAATAAGAAATCATTATCGTTATGTCGGGTCTCATTGGCTATCAATGGGACACAGTGAAATGACTAAGGTTATGAAGAACTAATGCGTGGAAGTAGAACGTCATGAAAAATCAGTGTCATTAGCACTGTGCTATAAAGTGACACCTTAAGGATTAAATCCAGAGCCAGTGCTGCATTTGATAGCTATGCAGGAGATGGACGCTCAAAGTTATACAAAAAACTGCTGCAAGCATCTGAAATGTCCAAGATTGCACACTGTGTCTGAAATGTCCAAGATTGCACACTGTGTCAGTACAAGAGACTAAGGCACAGTGAAGGGTTCACCAACTGAAACAATGCGGCCCACTAAGTAGCACTGGTCATTGGACCGGATTTTTCCAGATCTGGCAAAAAACGTCTTCCTGGATCTGGGAAATCCATGTGCACACTTTACGGGTTTTCGATCTGCTTTTTCTGCTGAAACTGGGATTCGAATTCATGTTGCTGTGACCAAGACGAGACGAGAGACTTAAGCACAAGACCACTTGAAGTCTAGTCAGGGTATCTGGGACTATTAGGAGTCCGAGATACCTTGTTAGGAATGCACTCTGCAGAAAATGTTTGAATACAGCTTTTACACTTTTCTTGCAACGTTATAGGAAACACTCATCCTCTCTTGGGTTATTTTGCAGATCTTAAGGATTTGACTGCTAAAAGGGAAATGCTTATTATGGGGATGAGGTGACTGGGAAAATCCCCGGAGCCCCCATTCCCCGCCTAACACGAGCCCGTGCCCGCCCTTTTCCCCCCCTCGCTGGTGGGATCCCACAATTGCAAATTGCATTTCCAGCACTGAGTAGAACTGTAATGTAAAGCGGTGTGGGGATTATCACAGGCATAGTTTGTGCCTAGTAAGACTTCTAAAATAGCATACTATAACTAGAACATAAATAATGATAGCCCTAAGATCCCACAGAGAATCGGTATGCGTATAAAAAGTGGAAAATTGAGAAAAAAAAGTAAACACCTTCAGGTTAGACCAATTCTCAAAATTTACTGTGAGTCACTTTGAGGGCCAGAAACATAAGTTACAGCACATAAAATAAAGCATTTTTGTCAAGTGGATACTACCGACCCAGGCGCTGTCCGGTAATAGCAGAGCATTTCCCACCACAGAGATAGACATCATTAAATCTTGCACTTTCATTCAACAAAGCCTACTTCTCTGGTTCATTCCACAAACTTAAACATGGACTCGCATAATGCACATTACTTGTTTACTTGATGCATGGAAAATGAATCTATTGGTTTTCCTATGTTCCTTTGCATACCATACGTAGTAACATGAGGGGCCAGTCAGTTATGGATTCATATTTCTGAATTATAGAATGTAGTCAAATATTTTGATATGAAGTGCTGCTTTCTACCCACTGTCACATGGACGTGAAAAATGAAAATGTATTTCCATCCATCCTGAAGGGACGGAAATGCATGTGGGACATTCTTGGGCCCGAGGCTACTGCGCTGTGGTAGAAAAAAATGAATTTAGGAACAAATGATTTACCTTCAGAAATGTTTTCTAAAATGGATACAGTATTCCTCCCCCAGATTATTCATGTTCTAAAACAGCTCAAAGTTCAGGCTGAATTTGAACACACATCACAGTCACACTGTCGCACAACATTATTGATGATCTTCTTGGTGCCAAAACTGTAGTCAGAGGTACATAAGCGGATCTGCACATGCCCCATGAACTCAATTCCACTCCCCCCCCCCGCTTCACAGAGGCTAAGGAACTGAAGCTAGAACTGGAATAATGCCACAAACAATCACTGTTCTCTGTAGAATCTCTGTGGGTGGGAGTAGGGGGTGGAAATAGTGCACCGGTAAGAAAGAACTTGACCGAAGGTAAGTAACTTTTCCTTACAATGTATCACTTCCTCTAGATTCATGTAGATGACCAAGATGTGCTTGGCAAATGTCGAGCACACCCCTTCGCAGAGGTTTGAGGGTGACCAAATGCACCTGGACTTTGGGATCTAGCAGCACCTCCTTCTTGGCCCACTTGGAACAAGTCTTCAGGCACAGTTCTATCCAATACAAAGTTGATTTATTATTGGTAGCTGTGCATTTTTAGTATCACCAAAACCAAGAAAACGCTGATCAATCTTAATTTGTTTTGTTCCGAATTCATAAATTACCAGGTTACTCACCGGAGTGACCACCTTACTCCTAGTCCATAGTCCCCTTTCCTCCATACTTGTGGGACATCTCTCCGTCCTGTGGGATGGGACCGGAGCACTTTGTAAAAAGCATCCACATTTTTCAAAAAATGTGTCCTTCCTCTCTTTCCTGCGCGGGGCCCGGCACGCGGCCGTAACCCCGCCCACCTTGGCTCCGCCCTGCGCATCGCCCCTCAGTCCTTTTCTTTGCCAGGTCAGAGACCCATTACCAATAACAGAGGAACCTTATTAGAGGGGACGGCGGGCGGATGGAGGAAAGGGGACTATGGACTAGGAGTAAGGTGGTCACTACGGTGAGTAACCTGGTTATACTCCTACGTCCCGTCCCCTTTCCTCCATACTTGTGGGAGATTCCCAAGCACTCCTTACAGGAACTACGGGTGGATGGAAATACCCCTTACTGAAAAAGGTTCTTCAGCACAGCCTGACCAAACTGAGCATCAGCTCTAGAACTCATATCGAGGCAGTAATGCTTACAGAAAGCAGATGGAGGCCCAAGTAGCTGCCCTAGCGATGGACTCCCAGGGAACATACTTCTGAAAAGCAACTGCAGCTGCCTTGCCCCGCACCAGGTGCGCATGAATACCTTTAGGAGGTTTCAGCTTTTGGATAGTGAAAGACTCTGTGATGCAGGCGGCAATCCACCTAGAAATAGTTGCCTTAGATGCCTGCTTGCCTTGAGGGTTGCCGAAAGTCACAAAAAGTTGAGAAGAACTTCTAAGCTCGGAAGTCCTATCCAGGTAGAACCTAAGAGCTCTTCGGACATCAAGACAGTGTAGAACCCTCTCCGCCTCAGAGGCCGGGTTCGGAAAAAAGACCGGTAGGGAGATCGATTGATTCAAATGGAATTCGGTCACTACCTTCAGCAGAAAAGCCGGATTAGTTCGAAGGACTACCTTGTCCTTGTGAAAGACCAAGAAAGGATGCTCCACCGACAATGCCTGGAGCTCACTCACTCTCCTTGCCGATGTGACGGCGACCAAAAAGGACACTTTCCAAGATAAGTACTTGAGGTCCACAGTAGCCATTGGCTCAAAGGGTTTATGGCACAGCGCCGTCAGGACAACATTCAGGTCCCATGACGGGTGCGGATTACGAACTGGAGGGTAAAGGCGTGTTAAACCAGCGAAATGCCTCTTTACCACTGGGTTAGTCAGAGAAAACAAACTCTGATCCGTAGAAAGATAAGCGGAGACCGCTGAAAGGTAAGTCCTGCATGACAGAACATGAACCCCTGACTCTGCTAGGGAGGACACGAAGGACAACACCGTGTCAACCATGGCCCCCCTTGGATCCAATTTCTTCTCTAGACACCAATGACAGAACCTGAGCCATTTACTCTTGTACTGAGATCTGGTCGAGGGTTTTCTGGCTGCCTGGATAATACGCATGTTATCCGCAGACAAATTCAGATGCTCTAAAGACCTGAACTCAGGCACCATGCCGCCAAGCTGAGCGATTGTGGGGAGGGGTGCCACATCTGCTGTTCCCTTTGGTGAAGAAGATCGGGAGTTACTGGTAACCTGATCGGCGGACACACCGACAGGTGTTGAGGTTCTGAGAACCAAAACCTGGCCGGCCACCACGGAGCTATCAGTAGAAGAGAACAGTTGACAGAACTCTTCAACTTCCAAATTGCTTGATGAACCAGAGGAAGAGGTGGGAAGGCGTAAGCTTTCATGTTGTGCCATGGGATCTCGAGTGCGTCCCCCAGAGAGGAGGCTCCCAGCCCCCCTCTGGAGGCGTACTGAGGAAGCTGCTTGTTCATCGCTGGGCGAAGAGGTCCACCTCCGGTGCGCCCCAACGCGAGAAAATCCATGATAGGATCTTCGCCTTCAACTCCCACTCGTAGCTGACCACTGTCCGCTGGCTGAGGGCATCCACAGTGACATTCAGCCGGCCCGGGATGTGCACTGCAAGCAGCCAGACCCCATGAAGCACGGCCCACTCCCAAATCTGAATGGCCAGATCCACGAGAGGGGGAGACTTCGTTCCCCCCTGCTTGTTTATGTAGTACATTGACACCACATTGTCCGTTCTTATGCGGACCACCTTGTTGACAATGAGAGGTCTGAACGCCTTGAGCGCCAGAAAAATCGCCAGAAGCTCCAAATGATTTATGTGCAGGAGCTGGTACTGAGGCGACCAGAGGTCCGAGACCTGAAAGAGATCTAACGTTGCACCCCACCCAAGGAGGGAGGAGTCCGTCGTGATCGTCACCATAGGGACCAGGTCCTGAAACCCCGCGCCCCCAGACAGATTGCTGAGAGATGACCTCCAGTCCAGGTCCACTCTCATGGAATCCGGAATCATTATCCGCATGGAGTCTGAGTCCACTGCCTGACGCCATGAATTCCGAAGGGCCAACTGGGTCCGTCTCATTTTGAGACGAGCAAGAGGAAGAGCCAGCACACACGAGGCCATGAGGCCCAGAAGCCTTTGGAACCACCAGGCCGACATACTCTCCGACTGCGCAAACATCTGACACGTGGCCAACAGATCCGCCATTCTGTCCCCGGTCAGGTATACTCTGCAGTCGATCGTGTTCCAACGAAAACCCAGAAAAATCAGGTCCTGAGAGACCATCATGGAGGATTTCTGCCAGTTCACCGACAGCCCAAGATGGAACAGGAGCTGAAGGAGAGACTGGAGGTTGCCCGCTGCCGCCAGCGGACAAGGGCTGCGTAAGAGCCAATCGTCCAAATAAGGATACACATGGATACCCTGAAGACGAAGATAGGCCGCAATCACCGACATCATCTTCGTGAAGACTCGCGGCGCCGAGCTGAGGCCAAAAGGAAACACCCGAAACTGGAAGTGCTCCTCTCCCAAAGAGAAACGGAGGTACCTCCTGTGTGGAGCCCAAATCAGGATATGCATGTACGCGTCCTGAAGATCCACTACGCTGAGCCAGTCGCCCATCTGCAAAGAGGAGCGTATCTGGCTGGGCGTGATCATCTTGAATTTCTCTTGGGGTAGAAAGAGGTTGAACTGGGAAAGGTCTAGGATGGTGCGCAGGCCAGCCTGGTTGGGTTTGGGCACCGTAAACAGCCGGGAGTAGAAGCCCTCCCCTCGCTCCCCAAAGGGAATGGGCTCCACAGCCCTAAGGTCCAGGAGTTTCTGAACCTCGGCGTTGAGGGAGGGTGAGCCCAACGGCTGAAAAGGAGGGTTGAGGGGTGGGGTAGGGGGTAAAGGTAAGCGGAAGCCCGCTCGTGCTTCTGACAACACCCATCTGTCTTCTGTGATGGTCTGCCACACCTCCCAATGAGACGCAATGCGCCCTCCCACCGGGGTCTCGTGCGAGCGCGGAAAACCCTCATTTGGCAGGTTTATCGGTGGCGGTGCCACCTGAACCTGATGAGGAGGCTGAGGAGCGGGAGAAATACCACGTACGCTGTTGTCTACGGTGGTTATTCCCTGCAGGAGTATCCACTCTGCGATTCTTACGGTCGAGGAATCCCCTAAAACCAGAGGAAGGTCGCCCTTGCGACGACGGCCTTTGACCCTTGAAGGGAGGTTTAACCAGAACAGACAATGATTTAGCCGTCTGAGTGCTATCCTTGGTTTTGGTGAGCTCTACATCAGTAGACGAATGAAAAAGCTCCTTACCATCGAATGGAAGGTCCAATACTTTGTCTTGCACTTCCTTCGAAAACTTAGTGGCATGCAACCACGCTTGCCTCGAGGTATCAACCCCGAGCATCATGCCCCGAGCAGAGGTGTCTACGTGATGAGCCGCAGCCTCCAGGAGATCCTGGGACAAGACCCTGGCATCGGAAAGGCCACCTCTGAAGTCTTCCAACTTCTTGACCGGAATGTGCTCCTCAAACTCCGACAGACCTTTCCACATCTGCATGTTAGCTCCCGCCAAAATCAATTCGGCATTGGGCTGCCTGAGCTGCAAGGCCAAATTGGCAAAGATCTTCCTCCCTGGGGAGGCCAGGAGCTTGTCCTCCCTTCCCAAGACCTGAGTAGCCGTCGCGGAAGAGGATGCTGCAGGTCTGGACTGCAACGTGGCCGCAGCCACCACTGTGGAGGAGGGAGGTGGACAAGACAAGGCCACTTCCTCCGAAGAGTGTAGCCTTTACCTCACGTCAATCTTTTTATTGACAAATAGCTTCATGGAACACAAGGGGTTTCTGTCATCTATTCCAAGAAGGAACCAATCAAATTAAAATGCATGATATCTTTTGCTTTCAAGAGACCTGGTTGCGTACTCCGCCTATAGCTGAAGGCCTAGGTCAAGGTCAAGCCATCTCAACCCAGCAATCTAAGGAAATACTGTTAGGCCAATGTCAGGCCTACCGATTCTTATTAATAACCAATTTGACTTTGCAATAGTAAAAGAAATCATGCCAACCCCTTTAATCCACATTGTAGTAGGATCTATCAAAATTGCTGACCAACAAACAAGGAAAACACTCATAATTGTTAACCTTTATTGGAATCCCGCATCCGCCGCAAGCATGAATTTTCCGGACCAAATAGAAAAATGGCTAGTGCACTGTAAAGAAAAATGGGTGGACCCATGGTTTATTATTTGTGGTGATTTGAATTCGAAATGTTGGGATGAATCCACAGGCCTCTTAACAATTGATAGCTTCACTCTAACACCAGCGGAAAAGAGAGGTTACCAGTGGAACACCGTTATGAATACGCATAAACTGAATCTATTAAACGGCAATACCACTGGAGACATCCCAGCTAATAGCACCAGGAAACATGGCAATGGTGGCCACATCATAGATTACATTTACATTTCATCGGAACTGATTATGGCAGAAAATAAAATGGTGGTAATACACATGAACAACAGTGATCATAACTTGCTTTCAGCCAAATTACTACCAATTCAAAATAATGCAAAATTCACAAACATGAAGTTTATTGAAATCAACATGGGAAAAAACTGCATCAAAATTCCATCTAACAAACTTCAATCTTTGACTGAAAACACAACCACTCTTGTAAATTTTCTGTATTCTTCAAGAGAGAAAGAACTTTTGAACTACCTCAGCTTATTCAAAACTTACGAGATAAAATCCAAATGTTCCTATTTGAACCCAGTACACATCGGCACTCCTTTGACCATCAAATCATCCTTAAAAAAAAACACTGAGGAAAAGCCTAAACACCCTAAAGGGTGACAACTCTGCACTAGCCATAACTAGAAGAAAATTCCTGCGTCAGCAATATCGGAATTGGCTAAAACGACATAAAAAGATACTGGATCGCAATGATGCAGAGAAAATGCTGCGCACCATACAGTCATCAAACACTGCAGAAATGTGGAAACAGTTAAATCAATTACAAACAGATCAAAATACCCTGATAACAACGCCTATACACCCTGCAGCTTGGATCTCTCATTTCAAGGATCTGTTCAATCACGAACAAGAAGATATGCCATCCGCACAAGTCAATGAGAAATGGCATTTAATAGACACCTCAGTGAGTACCATCGAGAATGTCATTTTGAAGTTGTCAAAATCCAATGCACATGGCCCTGATGGAATCAGCAATGCTGCCCTTAAAGAAAATCCAGAAGAATGGGCGAAACTTCTATCAATTCTGTTCGACTATATTACATCAACTCAAAAAATTCCTACCTCTTGGAAGGAAGCGATAATCGTACCCATTCACAAAAAGGGCAACCGACAGATTCCATTCAATTATCGCCCCATAGCGCTGCTAGATTCCATGGGCAAAGTATTCGGCACACTTGTACTTCGAGCTTTGCGAAATTGGGCAACTACATCAGGCCATTTCGACCCATGGCAATCAGGTTTTGTTCAAGGTATTGGGACATCCCTTAACATATTCATTCTAAATCTGTTGAAAAGCCGCACAGAGAGAAGAAAAGATCTGAAAATGTACATAGCTTTTGTTGACTTAACTCAAGCGTTTGATAGCATTTCACGCCAAAAGCTATGGACCAAACTAGAAAAATGGGGCTGTCCTGTTTCAATCATAGACCCCATTAAAGAATTTCATCATCATACTACTCTCCGTGTTCGGTTGAATAAAACTGGTCTATTAACCGAGCCAATTCCAACCAACAAAGGCGTCAAACAAGGCTGCCCGATGGCCTCTGAAATATTCAACCTTTTCATTTCTGACATGGATGCTGCAGCTAAAAACATCGGATGTTTTCCCCCTTCAATAGCAAACACCCAAGTCAGTCGCCTAGTATATGCTGATGATGTGGTCCTCGTAGACCAAACTCCAATCGGTCTTCAAAGACAATTAAACACCCTACAACAGTATGTGGAAACCAATGGTCTTACAATTAATCCACAAAAATCGGCCATACTACCTTTTGGTGTTCAGAGGAGCCAGTTACGAACTAAAACAATGCACTGGTCTCAACTCGGAATAAAAATCCCTGTAGTTCAATCCTTTAAATATCTAGGAGTTTGTGTTAACACAAGCAGAATCGATGCTGCGCGGCTCCAGACACTAAGAAAAAAAGTTCTGGACCTGACAGGTCTAGGCAAAATTATCCTGAAACGATACTGTGGCTTCAGTCTGATTCCAATTATTAAATTCTGCAAAGCGAAGGTAATTCCGATCCTTACCTATGGCGCCGAAACATCATTCAATTTTAAAGCCAAAAATTGGGCAGTTCTAGAAGGCCACTTTTGGAAAAACATACTTCGCCTTCCCAAAGGCACTCCAATACAGGCAATCCGCAGAGAGCTAGGCCTAACCTCCATGCTAGCGATTGTCGAATGGAAGATGTTATCATTCTACAGAAAATGCATGGAGCTAAATCCTAAAGGCGGATTTAAGTGCCTAAAAAAAGCTCTCATGGAAGAATTTGATCCAACTCTGAGTGAGTGGCAAATAGAATGTCGATGCTACAGGAGAACAAATGGATACTCTAATCAACAACCCGGACAAAGTAAAAAAAAAACTGTACTCCTATGACTGGTTCAGAACCGAAAATGAATGGTTAACATGCAAAACCTATGGGAAACCGTGGGAGGACAGCAAAAGACCAAATTCCTTACCAAGATATCTAAGACTGTTTCCGCACTGGTATTTCAGAGATCAATTTTTTTAGATTCCAGCTCAATCTAATTAAAACACGAGAAACTGCCTGGCCACGAAACCACGATACCCCTCTGAATTGCAGACTTTGTCAAGACCCTGAGTCATCAGAGAATCTGTATCATCTATTCATGAATTGCCCGGCTCTATCACCACAAAGAACCGTTGACATGATTCCCATCATTAACAAATACGGACACAAATCAAGAGAACTATGGTGGAAAATGCTTCAATCGGGTGAAAAAACATCACTATCTCTTGATGTAGTGAAATTCTCCATCACTATACAGAAGCAGCTATCCATGTGTGAAAAAACCATGACAGGAAATTTGACAGTTACTTAAAATCTAAGGAAAAGTTTCTAATCTGTTTTAACTTGATAAAAGGTTGTCAATTGTATAACCATATATCAATAAAAAAATTACAAAAAAAAAAATAATTATTGACAAAAAGTCTTGAGTGTGGCCCAGACTCTTCGGACCTCGGCCAAAACATCCTTCTGCAGGAAAAGGCCGGTACGCTCCAAAGGAGACAGGGTGAACGCCCCAGAAAGCACGCCCTCCTGTGGAGCAGGTGCCTCGGGAACTGGAACATCTAAGAAATTCATCATGTCCAGTACCCGGTCATGAAAAGCTCTAACAGAGCAGGGAAGGTCCTCGTTGTCCTGCTCGCCTTGAGGGTCATCTGACAGGTCAGGATCCTGCTGAACCGTGTCAGGCACTGCCTTGTCCACTGGGGACAACGGTGGCAAAGGCGGAAGAGCAGGGGCAGGCACCACGGGAAAAGGAGGCACCGGCGGAACCACCAGAGGAACGGGTGGAGCCGGGGGCGCTGGTGGACAAATTTCCTTAAAAAGCCCTTTGAAATACTCCCTTATGGGGTCGGTCCGCATAAGCGCTTTAAATTTACCGAAAAAAGCGTCCTCAGGAGATTGCTTTGGAACCTCAGGAGGCCTCTCATGAGGTGGACAAACGCAGGGACGTAACAGAGAAGGGTGCCACGCCGGGCCCTCCGCCGACGTATCCACATAAATCAAAGGGGCCGCCCCTGCAGGCAACGAAACATTGTGCGGAAGAGGCATCCGGGCGTTCCAATCATAAACGGGCCGGTAAGGATACGCACAAGTGACCTTAGGTTCACCCGAAGGACCGAACCCTACACCAGGGGCCGATGGCGTAGTTGTAGGGGTAGTACTTAAAATGGCCGCCGTGGTCGTGGCGGGAACGGCCGCCATTTTGTCTTCATCTGAGGGGAACTGCGGCACGTGAGGAGGTGAGGCAGGGGTCCCCATCGATGGATCAGGGGTCTTAATTTTAGCCTTAACATAAGGAACCTCGGCAGAGCCGGTACTGTGAGGCCTGGAATGTTTCTGCAACATACCAACCGCCAACTGAGCCTTCGAAGGAAGGACCTCGGCACTGCCGATAAAAGAAGAACCTTGCTTCTTTGCCCCCTCAACAGATCTGGTATCACTACAAGAGCGGGAACGGTGAGAAACCACTTTCACCGACAGGGCCCTGCCCGGCCCCTCAGAACTGTTGGTAGCCTTAGCCTCTGTACGAGTAATAGCCTTATCAGCACCGGCCTCGAACATCCGTTCGGTAAACACAAGCCCAGCCAGGGCCTCGGGGCGCACCCCGGTCTTGTTTTTGAGGGAAGCCGAAAGAGAGGCCTCAGAGCAAGCTCGGGTACTCTGTGACTCAGCAGAACTGGGTCTACACACAGCCCCCACAGGAGGGGCCTCGGAAGTTACTCTGGTGTACACAGGCCCCTTACGGAGACCCTCGGAGAAAACTCTGGTAGAATTATTAGGCCCGACGGGCACCTCAGGGCGAACCCCGGTGACAGAGCGATCAACGCCTCTCCCGGCTCGAGAGGAACCCGGAAAGGTATCCCCCGGCCGGGGTGCTCTGAAAAGTAAAGAACTTACCGGGCGTTTCTTCTTCTCGTCGATGAAAGCCTGAAAATGAGATGGGGGAGTGCGTCGGAACACCTCCTCCCACCGTTCCAACCGACGTTGAAGAGCCCGGACCGAAAGGGAGTCACAGTAAAAACAGGAGCCCCAACGGTGTTCCGGACCCAAACACTCTAAACAAAGAGGATGGGGATCCGCCCTCGCGAAGCGACGATGACACGAAGAGCAGTCTGGAAAGTCTAATTTAAAAGACAGACAGACTAGAAGACGAACGCTAGCGAGAGCCAGAGAGGAAAACAGGGAAGAAAGTCTTCCGAGGATGCAAGTGCGTCTGGCCCCGATCGAGCGGAGAAAAGGACTGGGGGGTGATGTGTGGGGCGGAGCCAAGGTTGGCGGGGTTACGGCCGCGTGCCGGGCCCCGCGCAGGAAAGAGAGGAAGGACACATTTTTGGAAAAATTTTGATGCTTTTTACAAAGTGCTCCGGTCCCATCCCACAGGACGGAGAGATGTCCCACAAGTATGGAGGAAAGGGGACGGGACGTAGGAGTAGGTAAAGTTCTCTTTTTGGATGTAACCTGCGAAAACATCCTTCCACCATAGAAGAAGGTTGTTGTGGCAATGTGATTGCAGAGTGATGGATCTTCTGGGAATTATGATATTTAGACATTACATAGCAAGGCAAGATGGGCTTACTCTCAATGTTACACTGTCTTTGGAAGAAGCAAGAAATGGTGGTTGCACGAGTGAAGCTCATATCTCTCTCATGCAGTGGAGGTTCCTGGAATGGCTCTCTAGTGGAGGTTCCTGGAATTAGAAATATACAGTCAGCATGCAAATGCAAACCTAAAAAAGAACCTGCATCAAACAAGTCAACAGCAAATTTAGATCTCAAGAAGACTGTTAGTTAAAAAAAAAATGATCAAACCCATAAAAGGACAGAAAAATAAGAACCTCATTCAGGTGTCATTTTAAAGACTGAGACAGCCGGCAACCACACATTGACTTTTCCAACATTAACTCTGCTCTTAGCTAGTCCAGACATCTTAGAATCTGAAAACTGGGCATTAAGATTTAAATTGTTCACATTCAGGGGAAAAGGTTTTTGCAAGCCTGAGATAGGAGATCTCACTCACTGGTCATTTCCAAGGAGGGCAGATCACTAGGTCTAAAATGTCTGGGCACACTGTAGTCTTCAAGTCAAGGCAATTCTAGTATCAAATCTTGTATTTAGTCAATTTTACTTTTTACAAACATAAATACAATGATGTGATATTAGACCATTAAATAAATACATAACAACCAATTCACACTAGTGTGTAGAGTGTTTTGCCTGGACGCACTACCCTTGGGAGTCTTTCTTTGCTGCTTGCTGCCATAGGCAGGACCAACTCAAACACTCTGTGCCTGAGCGGAGCAGTGGAGTGTGTTGAGTATTTTGTGTTCTGTGCTTGGGGGCGACGGCGTAGCTGGAGAGAGGACGCACTCGAGTTGGAAAATCAACACGTGAAAAGGTACTGTCTTTCGAAGCCTATTGACTGGTAAACTGCCGTTGGTTGGCAATATCGACTTCTAACTTTCTGCCCACAGTAACTCCAAAGGGAACGTCCCGCTGTTAATGCAAAGTATTACATACTACCCTATTAGGCATGATGCCGGTAAAGACTGTGAGACAAACCTTATAAAAAAGCTAACACCGATCTCACTCAACAAGTACCGAGCAGCCACTTGTGACCCCACATCCCCGGTGACGAATATGTCTAATGTACATTTCAATAAACTTGAGCAAGTAAGTCGTGGGCAGATTACAACATACTTTCCACCTGACTTAGCCAAAAGAGCAAACTCACCACTAGGTTGCATACAACACGAAAAGGAGTTTGCATCAGAGGGCAGTTCAGAACTGCTGGCTGCTATTATGGAAGACAGGCAGGTGAAATCAACAAGAACAACTCCTTGTTGGCCCTTTGATAATTGTTAGAAGGGTCTATCCAACCACCTAGTGAATTACACAGCGCTGCACTTTCAAATGATGACGGGCCGATGGTGCCTGGACCTCCTTCTTCTCCATCTGCACTCCTACCAAATCACTCCTTCCGAATGTCTCTAACCCAAACATATTCTCTGCAACTGCCTCTGGGCGACCTGCTAAAGAAGCAGAAAATATTGATCACAGCACGGCGCAGAGCAGCTGTACTGGGAGCACTATAGTTGATCTAAATAATGGCGTACTACACTTTGCAGCGAAGATACTGCTGAAACTTTGCAGCCGCATCCACGAGGACCTTAAACAACAGGGTGTCATGGTGCAGCATTTGGCATCATTGTTTGAACAACACCAGGCGCCAGAACCACAAACACCCTTATCCAGTATAGCTGCAGTGAACTGCAAGGCTGTGGTCTTTATGAGTAATGTTCCTCAGCTCTGGAGACTCAGCGGCAGTTATTGACATGGAGGCCCCACCTCTTACTTACAAGACGCACAAGGAGAGGTGTTGCCTGAAGAAAAGAGGGGAAGAAATTGAAAAGCTTGCCTTCATAATAACGACATCAGAAGCGGATACGGTAAACATTCCCCTGAATTCAACAATTTTATTTATTTATTACATTTGTATAGCGCATAAACAGCCCAAAGGCATCGTGGCACTGTTACTTGTGGCATACTTAGTTACATAAAGGTTACATACATGTCATGGAAGCAGGCTACAGATAATCAGACACCGGGTACATTAAGAGTAAACAGTCATTCAGAAATGAGCTATGTTAAGGGCAGGTAGATGCGTTCCAGGTGAGGGTAGGGTATAGGTTAGGTTTAGTTGAAAAGCATGGTTTTCATCACTTTTCGTAATGCTAGGTGAGAGACTTCTGCTCGCAGGAGTGGAGGTAGGACATTCCAATGTAGTGCAGCTAGGTATGGGAAGCTCGCCCCACCTGCTCTGGCTCTCTTGACTCTGGGGGTCGTGAGCAAGTTTGTGTATGGAGTTCTGGTAGACCTGGTGGATCTGGTAGGGTGCATCCTATCGGAGAGATAGGGTGGAGCAGTGAGATGGATGCATTTGTGGGTGATAGCAAGTGCTTTAAATACAACTCTTTCTCTTACTGGGAGCCAATGTGCTTGTTTTCTAGCCTCAGTGATGTGCTCTTTCTTGGGTATTCCAGTGGCTGCTCTGAGAGCGCTGTTTTGTATCGTTTGAAGTTTAGATAAGTTCTTGGAAGAAGAGCCCAGGAACAGAGCATTACAATAGTCAAGTCTTGACCCTGTTATGGCTCTGGCAATTGTGAAGCAATTATCCTTCGATAGAAAGCGTCTGGCTGCTGTGAGGAGTTTGGCATGATAGGCTGCTGTGGAGGCAATGGCGTTTACTTGTCTGGTCATTGTTAGATTTGAGTCTAGATAGACACCTAGTGTCTTTACTGCGTTTGCCACTGGGATTTTTATGCTGTCAATTGTAAAGTCAGTGAAGTGGGAATCAAGGTTCTTGAGTGTCTCTTTAGAGCCCACTATGAGAAGTTCAGTTTTGTCTGAATTGAGGCATAAGCCGTTGGCTGCCACCCATGCTTGAATTGTGTTATAGATGAGGTTAAAAGTCTTTGAGTCGGTATCATTGTCTCCTGTTGGGGTGAGGAGGATCTGGGTATCATCATGTGTAGTTTGTGTAGGAGATACCCAGAGAGTCGAGGATGAGGAATAATGGTCGAGTGAAAATGTTGTAGAGAGTGAGCGAGATGCATGATCCTTGCAGAAAACTGCATAAGATAATAGCGGGCGAGGCTGAGGCAAGGTCTGAGAAGACTTGCATGGTCCTCCCTCGTAGGAATGAGGCGATCCATGCTGTGGCATTAGGGGAGAAGTTGGCTGTAGTGGAGAGGTGGTGGCATAGAACTTGGTGGTCGACGAGGTCGAAAGCCGCCGATAGATCTAGGAGGAGGAGGAGGAGAGCAGGTTTCCCTTTGTCTCTTGCGTCATCCATTTGGTTTTTTAGGTCAAGTAATGCTGACTCAGTCCCGTGACCTGGCCGGAAACCTGATTGGCGTAGTCCAAGAAGTCTGTTTTCTTCAATGAATTGTTGTACCTGTATGTATGCCGCCTTGTCCAATATTTTAAGAAGGAAAGGGACCGTGGTGATAGGTCGGTAGTTGTTAGGTATGCGTGGGTCGAGGGAAGGTTTCTTTATGAGAGGGCGGACCCAGGGTTCCTTCAGGCAAGAGGGGACTTTGCTTGTGGCAAAGGAGGCGTTTACAAAGGCTGTGAGGAAGGGGGCGAGACGGCTGGTGCAGTCCTTGATGAGTGTGGCTGGGCATATGTCTCCTTTGCAATTAGATGGTTTGATGGTTTTCATAATGCTGATTAGATCAGATTCTTTGATTTCCTTAAAGGAGAAGGAGATTGATGCCGTAGGTGGGGGTGGCGGTGTGATGTTGGCGGTCGGGATGTTGAGTGTTTGCCTGGTTGTTTGGATTTTAGCTTGGAGGGTACCGAGTTTACCGTTCGTAGCTGATTGTATTTCATCGGTACCAAATTTTATCCTTGGTGAAGTTCTGTGGTGTTGGTGTGGGGGTCTCTAGGTCTCTGAAAATCGTAAAGATTTCTTTGGTATTAGATTGTGCCTCTAGGATTCTAACTTCAAAGGAAATGGCTTTAGCCCTGATTATAGCGTTTTTATACTCTTTTGTTTTCGATTTGAAATTGAGTTTTGCTTCATCTGTACGCGTGGTTTGCCAGAGGGTCAATGCTGCCCGCTTCTCCGAGCGGAGTACGAGGAGGTCTGGGGTAAATCATGCGTTGGTGTGGCTTGTGGGTTTTGCCTTGCGTGGTTTAAGTGGTGCAATGGCTTCGACAGCTGCCTTGATGGCTGTGTTGTAGGATCTAGCTAGGACCTCAGGATCAGCTGAGAAAGGGGGTCTAAATGCCGGCCCGGCTAGGAATGGGATAAGGTTATCCTTGGTGAGCTGCCTAGAGCTTCTGGTAAGTGCTTTGGGCAGAGGTGGCTCAAGTGTTTTGTTGTTCCTGGTGGTGGGGATGTCGAAGTGAATAGCATGGTGGTCTGACCATGGGATAGGGGTGTTAGCAGTGATGGAGATAGGACAGTTATGCTGAGCTATCCAGTGTAGGGATCGACCTTGTATGTGCATGGGTGTGGTGATGGTGTTTGTAAACCCGAGGGTTTCGAGTGCTGTGTTGAGTGTTTTGGCTGCATGATCGTTGGCATCATTGAGACCTAGGTTGAGGTCGCCTAGTAGTATGGCTTTGGTGAGGTGTTTCAGGTTATCGGAGAGGAGGTCAGTGAGAGTGGTCTAGAAATCACCAATGGGACCACGTGTTCGGTAGACGAGGTGCAGTGTGATGCTGCAGTAGTCTGATAGTTTAATTTTAGTAAACATGTAATCACGGTTTTCGATGTTGCCTTTGTCTATTTTTCTGATTGCAAGCGAGTTTTTGGCTATGATGGCTACTCCACCGCCTAGGGTGGTGCGATCTTGTCTGATGGTGGTGTATCCTGGTGGTAGGGCTAGAGATAGTGCAGGGCCTGAGGCTTCATGAAGCCAAGATTCAGCTATCATGAGGATATCAAGGTCTTGTGTAGATATGAGGTCGTGGATGTCTAGGGAATGGGCATTAATGGAGCGTGCGTTAATGAATGAGCATTTAAGGTGTGTGCGGTTGGGTGGATTCTTGGTTTTGGAGATTGCAGGGGGGATATGCGCGGCCTCGGTAGTATTGGAGTCTTGGCGTTTGCTGGCTGCAGTGCATGCCTTATTACTGGGTTGCTATATGGTGTGCGCAACAGAAGGAGTGTGGGCAGAATGAGCAACATTCGTGATATCATGGGGATGTCTAGGTTTGCTGGCAGTGGTACAAATTTCAACATTGGGGTAAAATGCGGCAGTATCAGCAGTGCCTACAGCAGTACTAGGTTTGCTAGCAGTGGTACAAATATCAACATTGGGGTAGAATGCGGCAGTATCAGCAGTGCATACAGTAATATTGGGTGGCATAGAATGAACAGGAGCAGTCGAGTCATTGGATTGACTTACTTTCGTGGGAGCGACTTCTGAGGTAGTGCTCAGCAGGACTGGGGCTCTAGTTGCCGCGTGACTGGTAGCGGGGGGAGAGCGTTCATAGTGTGTCTCCTTGTGAGTCTCGGGCGTATAGGTCATACTGGATATTTTGTTGGGGTGTTAGAAGGTCCTGGTGCCTATATGGCCATTTCGGTATGATAAGGAGGTGGGGATGCTCGGTTGCAGTATTGAATAGCAGCACAATAGTAGGCGCTTGTGCCTGGTGTCAAAGGATGGCTGATATACGCGTGGTCGCTCACCTTGGTATTGATGCTCAGGATCAGCTATGAATAGTAGGCTGGGGTAGGACATTTTGCTGGCAGAATGTAGTCAACTTGCGTACCGATCACGTACAATAGTTGCACCTGTAGAAAAAAATAAAAAGCAGAAGGGAAGGGAATTCCACCGGAAAGAGAAAACTAAGAAGTGTGGGGACACCAATAAGCTAGGCTGGCGAAAGAGCCAGCTCTAGTATTAGCAGGTGAGGTAAAAGCCATACCATCTACAAAAGTCAAGCCCACACCCGCCGCAACGTCCCCACAGACCAGCAACACAGAGCTGCTAGCTGCCTGCGGGGCAACAAACGTCTGCTACTAGCCATCCTAAGGCACAAAGTCCTAACCAGACTGACACTCTGGCCCCAGCCACCTTGGATCTATTAATTTCGACCATTGCTCCAATGAAACCACATTCAGCTGTAAAACATAATTGACCGTGTTGAGATTACTTTCTAAGATACCTATGCTGCATATTCTTTGAATTCATCGAACAGTTAAATACAAATGGTGGGAAATTAACTTGCTTCAACTGCTGGCTACCGGATACAGCTGCAATGATTCGTCAAAATAAGACAGCTTTTGGATCACTGGATTACAATCTAAACACCAAAGTTCCTACTTCTCTGTCTCCCAACTGTTGTGACAAATATATGCCTAATCAAGCAATGTTTGAGACAAAAAGCACGACAACAGTGCACCCTCCTATGTCTAGTGCAAACGAGCAGGGGTGGTAATGGTTAAAGAGCTTCCTCCCATAGCAGTGTCACACCTCTAAGTGAGGACTAAAGCGTCTCTGCTGAAACACCAGAGGTCATCAACACTCGTTGTCCAGTCCTGGGCAAAAAAAAAAAAGAGTCCATGGGGTAGACCCTTCGGGGGCCTGCTGATCATTGTTCAACAAGCCATGGGGTCTGAGATGCTCCTGGCAAATACTAACAAATATAATGTAATGGTGGTTGAAGTCAGTTGGTGGTCAGAGGGAAGTAGGAAAGATATGTTGCTAATAAATGTGTATGACCCCCCCCCCCAGGTGGATCTAGTACAAATGACATTTTTACACGCATCAATGAATTATGTGTGGACTGTGGGGGAGGACTAGCATATGATCTGATCTTTTTAGGAGGAGATCTAAATGCACACTGCAACAGTAGGGTTTATTGCCCTCCGTTTGAAAACATCTGCCCTGTATCTAAACTTCTGCAACAAAGGGAAAATTCTCACGGTTCACTATGGGTTAACTTTCTCAGGGAATGGGAACTGGTACTGATCAATGGGCAAGCCACTGGGATGACGCCTTGTGCATGGACATGGAGGAGTGGCCAAAAAGGGGAACTCTGAACTATTTCCTTGGCAGCAACGCTATCTTAGAATGCATTTTTTTTGCTGGAGATAGCTTGGAGTCCCCACAGTGTCCACACCCCCTTAAGGTTGACACTACAGCTACCAGTGCAGCCGGTAACCACGTCTCATACCACAGGCTTTACATCTAGCCACTCAGGCAATCTAATCCAGTGGTCTGAGGCTAGTATCGATAGAGCTGCGAAAGCTGTAAACAACCATGGGAGGGAGAGTTGGCAAGCGTTTGCAGCCTCCAGCTCGGAAGAGATGGACAAGGGGTTTAAAGACCTTACCACTGATGTGGCATCTATTGGACCGAGAAGGGCACAGACTGTAGGAAAAGGCACAGGAAAACCTGTTGACGCTGCTATCTGAAATGAATAAAATCAAGAACCAATACCATCGGTGGCTGTGACTTTGGAGGAGATACTTGTTAAATGTAAAATGGCAACATATGATAGGAGTCCTCAGTAGTGAAAACACACAGTATGAGACTTAGAGAATCGGGAACCCTGGCTACCAGGAATCTCCAGTGAGGCAATAACACTGGCAATAAATAATGTAAAGGCTTCCAGGGGTCCAGGTCCAAACGGACGGGCAAATACATTCCTTAAGAAAGATCTCGAAGGCTGGGCATGGCACCTTGATTAAAAGACTTATTTGACAGGGTATGTAACGAGTGAGCCATCCCGACCACATGGAGGCAGTCTATCCTAGTGCCTGTCTACAAGAAAGGAGACATGACCAGGCCAAAACATTATAGGCTGCTCTCCATGCTTGACGTAATTGGCAAGCTGTTTGCAGGCTTTGTACTAAGGGAGATCTGGGCCTGGGCTGCGTCAGAGATCATCATGTATGATCTACAGACGGGCTTCCGGCCTCGATCAGCAATCACGCACAACATACAATTGTTGGACCAGCTTTTATTAGAAGCAATACAAAAAGATGCCCCACCTTTGTATATAAACTTTGTTGACTTTAGGTCGGATTTTGACCTTGTGAACAGAACTAGGTTCTGGAATAAATGGAGTGTATGGGGTGCCTTTGGTGGCTCCTGAATATAATCAAGAATCTCCATGAAGAGACTGGAGCACGAGTTTTATTAGTCCTCTTTGGTGAAGCTTGGCAAGGGAGTTAAGCTGGGTTGCGTACTGGCTCCCCTGGTATTTCATATGTACAAAACATGACCTTCCCACAAGGTTGCTGGTCGCTTCTAACTGCCCGCCCAGCTTTGGTCAAACAAGGATCACGACCATGTTATATGCGGACGGCCTTTTCATTTTTGACCATACGCTCAGTGGCTGTAAATCCATGCTTAACTGCTTGGCTGAATATGCAAGGGAGAACGACCTTGAGATTAATATAGAAAAAACTAAGACCCTATTGATATCTGGGAAGAAGGCAAACATGATGAAGTTAGATTCTTCTTTGGGTGAAATATCTTATGTGGACCACTACTCTCATTTTGGGCTGGAAATGAGCGCAGGGCCTACATATCCTTACATCATTGCAAACAAAAATAGGAAAGCACCACAATTGACTCAACTTTTTTGCCACCTTTGCCCATCAAACGGCAAGATACTCCCTCAAGGGGATATTGGTCCTTTATAGGCAGTGTTTCTGTCCAGCTATCTTATAGAGATTAGATGCGCTGAGGATGAGGGACCTGAGATGGCGTAACTGTCTCAAGGGGACATTTTGGAGAAAGCTACTGAGATTAAGACCTTCTGTCCCTATGGAGGTTGTTCGACTGGAGCTGGGGTTGATCTCTTTTGGACGACAAGTCAAAAGGAAAAGGGCAGAACTCTATTTGAAGGCTAAGATGGCACCTGTAAGCCCCCTATTAGAAATCCTGGGGACAAATTGTGGGAAAAGTGGTCGTTTGACAAGTGAACCATTTGTCGACCTTGTGATGTCCACCTTTCACGCTATCATCTTGTACCCAAACTGGAATATTAAGGGTGGATATCAAAGCTTGAAATTATCATTCAAAGCTAAATTCGATCTCTTTGGTTGGAATAAAAACTATGCACATATTGCCACCCTAAAATGTTTAAGCAATGTAACAAATGTGGTACATAGTTATAAAAGACCACAATCCTACATCATACTAAGTCACAACCTAGAAGTGTGATGGCTTACGCTGCGCCTTCGAATAAAGAAACTCTTATTGCTCTCCATCTTGGGTTCCCAGTTGAAAATACTATTGGAAAGTAGACATTGCTGTGTTTTCAGGAAAAGCAAATGCTTGGAAATATCTAAACACCCGTTTACTGAGTGCCCAAATGTATGCACATTATATCGGACCACCCAGTCTAACATGCTCCTTACACCCAAATTCAAACTGCAAACTTCGGGAGGATGGAGCTTTCCTTTAGTAGCAGCTAAACACTGGAACGCCCTACCTGCCCAATTTAGAGCTGATACCTCCTACTGGTCCTTCCGAAAAAAACTTAAAACCTGGCTGTTCTCACCAGACAATTGAATATTAGCATATCCCCCCACAGAGCATAGCACCGGGATATAGTAACTTGTCTGTTTTTCCTCCTCTGTAACTGAACTGTGTACCTCACCCTTGACCCTGCAATGTGATGTACCTACCGTAACCTATGTCTGTAACAGCGCCCTGATGCCTACAGGTTTGGTGGGCTATACAAATACACAAATAAATAGATATGTGAACATACAAGCCCTTCGTCTACAAGTACAATTAAATAAAATCTGCTGAATTTTGGACCTATTGCCTAAATTCCCCTTCAGTGACAGTACTCACTGCGTTGTATAGGGTTTGGCGCCATATAGCAAAGATGTTACCTAGTGATACAGCTCTCTCTTAGATACCATGTGAAACAGGACAAGACAGCGTTGTTCAAAACAAATGCCTATGTTAACATTTCAACTAAAGAATTTTCACCTTATTCTAACTCAGCATATGTGACCTTGATAGTTATACCACGTTGAGCTCACAACTCCATATCTATAACGTGACACATGTCTTGCCTAGGAAACGACCAGTAGACAGGTATATTTGGAATGGTAAGTACAGATGGACGGGTCTCTTGCCTTCTGTTTTAGTTTTTAGTATGTAATGTTTAGTCTTTTTCCTTTTATTATTGTATATATTTATACTGAAATGGTGTGAATTGGTTGTTATGTATTTATTAATGGTCTAATATGAAATGATTGATGAATTTATGTTTGTGAAAAGTCAAATTGACTAAATACAATAAAGTTAAATAAATAAGTATCAAATCACTGCCGTCTCTGCAGAACTATCGGATGAGTGGAATAGGAGGGAACAGTGATGAAGTGAGTGACTGGCTGTAGTCACAAGGACCTGGGAGTGATATCACATGACCTTTAAATACAGGAATACAGACAGTACTTAAGCGTGTATGCCAAGCAAACGTTTTCCAGGCCATCTTGCGAGATTAAACAAATAAGGACCACATCTCCCAAAAAACCTTCTCACACAGATGGAATATCCTTGGGCAGAAAGGATAGCCCAGGGGCAAAGTATTCGTCTTGGAAGCGAGACAAAGCAGCGCAACACAGGTTTGAATCCTGATCCTGCACTTAGAAACCTCTCGCTGATATTAAGCATATCATAAAAGAACAATTATAATATCCAGGGTAGATCCCGGAAACTCCACTACAGATGCAAGGAAAGGTACACTATGGTGAAAACCTAAGCAGCCTACAGAATAGAAAAGTGTGGAGAAAGGTGGAGGGAAAGAGAAAATCTGGCAAATGCAGGATGGTTAGGCAAAGGAGAAATCCTGCAGTAGAGGAAGGTGGAGTGAAAGAAAACCCAAGGAGGGGAAGGAGAAGTGAATAATAAAGTTACTCACCATAGTGACTACCATACTCCTAGTCCACAGTCCCCTTTCCTCCATACATTTGGGACATTCCGTCCTGTCGGACGGGACTGGAGCACTTTTTGTAAAAAAGCATCAAATTGAAAAATGTGTTCTATTTTTACACGGGGTACCGCACGCGGCTGTAACCCTGCCCTCCTTAGCTCCACCCCGCGCATCGCCCTTCAGTCCTTTTCTATCGCCAGGTCTGAGACCATTTAAGCAATAATAGAGGATACTTATTAGAGGGGACGGCGGGCGGGCGTATGGAGGAAAGTGGACTATGGACTAGGAGTAAGGTAGTCACTACGGTGAGTAACTTTATTATACTCCTACGTCCCGTCCCCTTTCCTCTATACCTTTGGGAGATTACCAAACACTCCTTATAGGATAACTGGTGGATGGAACTCCTTTACTGAAAGATTTTTAAGAACAGCTTGCCCGAACTGAGCATCAGCCCTGGAGCTCAGGTATAAGCAGTAATGTTTCACAAAAGCTGATGGGGAAGCCCACGTGGCTTCCTTGGCAATGGTCTCCCAGGGAACATATTTTTGAAAGGCAATGGCAGCTGCCTTGCCCCGCACAAGATGAGCATGAATTCCCTTTGGAGGTTGAAGGCCCTGAACGGAATACGCTTCAGAGATAAAGGAAGCAATCCATCGGGAGATAGTTGCTTTCAAAGCCGGCTTTCCTTCTGGGTCTCCAAAGGTCACCAAGAGCTGGGAAGAGCTCTGAAGATTAGATCTTCTATTCAGATAAAGCTTAAGAGCTCGCCTTACATCCAAATTATGCAGAACCCTCTCGGCATCTGAAGCCGGTTCTGGTAAGAAAACTGGTAAGGAAATAGACTGGTTCAGATGAAAATCAGATAACACCTTTGGAAGGAAAGAGGGATTGGTCTGGAGGACAACCTTATCCTTGTGAAAGGTGAGGAATGGATGTTCTACCGACAAGGCCTGAAGCTCGCTTATACTCCTTGCGGAAGTTACCGCAATCAGAAAGGCCATTTTCCATGAAAGGAATTTTGAGTCTGCCGTAGCCACGTGTACGAAGGGTTTATGACAAAGCAGTAAGGACCACATTCAGATCCCACTTAGGATAGGATGAGTGCTGCACACAGGTGGATACAGATGCAACAGACCTGCAAAGTGCCTTTTAGTGACAAGGTTTGTCAAAGAAAAAGAGCAAGAGTCTGTGGACAAGTAGGCGGCAACAGCTGACAAATAAGTCCTACAAGACAAAACATGCATGCCTGAAGCTGCCAAATGAGAAATGAAAGACAGCACCGTGTCAATAGCAGCTCCAGCTCTTTTGCTAAACACCAGTGACAGAAACTCAGCCATTTGCTCCTATACTGAGATCTGATCCAAGGCTTTCTAGCCGCTTGGATAATACGCATATTATCCGTGGACAAATTGAAACTCTCTAAAGATTTGGACTCGGGCACCAGGCCGCCAAGCTGAATGATTGTGGGGAGAGGTGCCACATCTGCTGATTGCTCTGGTGAAGCAGGTCGGGAATCAGCGGAAGCCTGATCGGTGAGCAGACTGACAGATGCTGAAGCTCCGAAAACCTGAATCTGGCTGGGCACCACAGGGCTATGAACAGGAAAGTGCAATTCGACATGTTCCTGAGCTTGCATAGCGACCGGTGAATCAGAGGAAGAGGTGGGAGGACATAGGCCTTCATGTTGTGCCACAGAATCTCGAGAGCATCCCCCAGGGGAAAAAGCTCAGAGTTTCCTGTTCAATGACGTCGCAAAGAGTTCCACTTCTGGAGTGCCCCAATGGCGAAAAAGTTCGGAGAGGATCTCCATGTTCAGCTCCCACTCGTAGCTGACCACATCTCGCCGGCTGAGAGAGTCTGCCGTTACATTCAGCTGGCCCAGAATGACTACCGCCAACAGCCAAACACTGTGCTGAATGGCCAATTCCCAAATTTGAATAGCTAGATCTACAAGGGGGGGTGACCTGGTACCCCCTGCTTGTTGACTCTTGGCCCTGCCCCTCCTCTGCCCCCTCAATTGCTCCATCACACGCAAGACTTTGACCTGGCCCCACCACCCCTGTTTGAATTGCTATCTATAGCAATTAACGTGCTGACATGCACGCAGAGCAAATCCAAATACATTTGCCCATACAGCAACCACGTACTACAAAGCGACACAGGGACCCAGCCAGCTACCTCCTATCCCATTTGATGAAACAGCCTTCAAGCCCGCGCTACGAGATAACCTTCTGTCATGGTGTTGCAAGCCCCTGCATATTGTCTCCTGCACCTAGATGTGCCTGCATCTCATATCTAGACGTGCCTTAGTTCTTGACCCCCATTTGTATCTTGATTCAAAAAATGTGCCGTGATTTTGCTGCCCACACTGCATCTCATATCTAGATGTGCCTTAGTTCTTGACCCCCATTTGTATCTTGATTCAAAAATGTGCCTTGATTTTGCTGCCCACACTACATCTCATATCTAGATGTGCCTTTAGTTCTTGACCCCCATTTGTATCCTGATCAAAAATGTGCCTTGATTTTGCTGCCCACACTGCATCTCGTATCTAGATATGCCTGAGCTCTAACCCCCATATTGCAACTTGATCCTTAGTTTATGCCTGTTTTTCGCATTGCATTGCATAGCCCGAGTTGTGCCCGAGTCTTTGACCCCCACACTATTGCATTTCTTGCCGTAGATTGTTGCACTCTGCATCCAGCAGCACCACTCCTTAACGGCCCATACCGCCTTAGGAGATGCCTTTTGCACCTGGACACACCCAGACGCACCAGCCCCCAAAGGCTTGCCCTATACTGTTCGCTGCCCTTGCACCTAGCTGCACCACTCGCTGACTGCCGCTCCTAGTATCCAGTGGCTCTGCTATCTAATCTCAGCCCCTACCTACTCTCGCCATGCCTCATCCTCAAACCACCAGCTCACCAGCTGCCCCACTGACATTCCCCTCCAACATTCCTCCTACTTACTTCCTACCATCATTCTTCACAGAAAGCAACACCACAGTACATCACCTTCCACCTAGCATAACCTCTTACACTAGACCCACCAACATCAGGAACCAACTCCTGGGTCTCCGTTCAAGATACCCTAGTATCACTCACCAAGCCCCACCCATCACACCCAACACTCCAACTACGCCAGGCCTTACGGTCAAATCATCCCCACCTACACCTGACATGACGCACCCCAACCCCGCTTCACCTGCACCACTCAACACCACCCCTACCGCACCCCAACACACACACAACCTACAGTGTGCCCTTATCAATGCTAGATCCATCCCTGCCCATGCCACTGAAATTCACAAACTCCTAATCAACCTGGACCTTGACATCCTAGCCATCACTGAGACCTGGCTTCATAGCGCTGCAGGGCCAGCCCTCAACCTTGCCATCCCACAGGGTTACTCCATCATCAGGCAAGACCGCCTTTCTTCAGTAGGAGGTGGGGTAGCACTCATCCTGAAAGATCACCTTGAGGCCAGACAAATCACCTCTAACCTACGTGACACCATAGACTCCCTAGCTATAAAAATTGCCCTCTCCCACAACTCAACCATCACCTTCAACCTTGTCTACCGCCCTCCTGGCCCACTACTGGAGTTCCATGAGAACCTTATAAATCACCTAACAGAAAACCTAAGACTCACCTCCAAAAGCATCCTTCTAGGTGACCTTAACCTGGGGTACAAAGACAAAGGACAAGCCAGCTAAATCTCTCTCACTAGCCTTAAAAGAATTAGGCTTTGACCAAAAAATACCCTCACCCACACACAACAAAGGCCGTATCCTGGATTGGATAGCCGACCACAACTGTCACATCGACATTAGTTCCATCACCCCAACTCCATGGTCAGATCACCACCTCATTCACTTCTTCATTCCTGTCGCACCTAACACAAAAAAGCCCAACCCCATCCCCCCAGCACTGGCAAGATGCGCTAAAAATCTTACTAAAGATGAGATTATACCTCACCTATACATCCTCTCCACAGATCTCAAGTCATCTGACCCGTCAGAGCTAGCAGATATCTACAAGAGCACCATAAGCACTGCCATCAACGCCATCGCCCCCTTACAGACAAAAAAATCCAAAACAATTAAACACTCAGATACATGGTTCTCCACTGAACTCAAAGAACTCCGCTCACAGAAAAGAAAAGCACTGAACTCCTGGCAGAAATCCCCTTCCCCAGCCACCCTATCCTCCTACAAAAAAATCACCGCTCAATACAAAAAAGCCATAATCACAGCAAAGTCAGTCTCCTATAATGAAAGAATTGCTAATGCAAGCTCCAAATCCAAAGAACTCCTTGCCACCTTCAAAGAACACACCACACCGGCCACCAAATCACAAGACATTGTTCAAGACCAAACCTGGTGCAACTCCATACAATCTGCCCTGTTAAACAAAATCGAACTCCTACAAGCAAAAATTAAGGAGCACCACAAAAATCTATCACAGCACCTCAAATCTACCACCACCACAAACCACATGCCTACACTCAGCACTGGGCCCCCCTCTACCAAAGCCCCCACCACCCCTTTCAAATTCAGGGAGGTCACAGAACACTAATTTATTGAGATAATGAACAAGATTAAACCATCCAATTGCAAAGGAGATCCATGCCCTGCCAGTCTGATCAAAGACTGCACTGAAACACTCGCCCCCTTCCTTAAATCTTTCATTAATACCTCCTTCAACGCCAATACAGTTCCAGACAGCCTAAAAGAAGCCTGGGTTTGCCCGCTTCTAAAAAAACCTACTCTCGACCCAGAAGTGGCTACCAACTATAGGTCCATCACCACCGTGCATTTCCTGCTCAAGATTCTGGATAAAGCTGCCTACACGCAAATCCAGGAATATCTTGAAACCAACCATATCTTAGGCAAAAGAGTCAGTCTTCCGACCAGGTCACGGGACAGAGTCAGCCCTACTCGATTTAAAAATACAGCTTGCAGACACTATGGATAAAGGCAAACCGGCACTCCTTCTCCTACTGGATCTATCTGCCGCCTTTGACCTTGTCAACCACGATATTCTAGTCAAGCACCTAAAAAATGAAGCACACTTCTCCCCAGAAGCCATCGCATGGGTGGCCTCATTTCTAAATGGTAGACTCATGAAAGTCTTTTCAGACACTGCCTCGGCAACCCCTACCATCATCCACTGCGGCGTCCCACAAGGCTCCTGCACCACCCCCACTCTCTACAATATATTCACCCTCCCTCTATTCAACGACCTCGATTGTCGTAACATAGCGCACACCAACTACGCAGACGATACGCAGGTACTACTCCCGCTAACTGGGACAGCACTAACCAAAATCTACACAGCCATCCAAACCTGGATGGCAGCCAACAGCCTCTGCTTAAACGGGGATAAAACGGAAATCCTCATAGTAGGCACCAGTGAAATTCTCAATAAACTCCCCCCTCAATACAAATCCTTCAACATCGACAACTCCCCCATCATAGTCTCCAAGACTGTTAAAACCCTAGGTGTTCACCTAGATACCTCACTATCCATGTCTTGCCAGGTCAACGCCATAGCTTCCTCCTCAGCGCTCACCACCAAGGTGATAAACGCTGTCAAGCAGCGCAGACCATTCCCAAAAGGGAACACATCTCTCAAGCAAGGAAAGATGCTCACTGGCTACCAGTAAAGGAACGCATACTCTTTAAAGCCATGGCCATCACACATAGATGCCTCTCACTGAATGCCCCACCCTATCTCGCAGAAAGAATCATACCTAAAGCCTCCATCAGACCCGCCAGAGCTCACCGCACCAACATGAACAATGTTCCCACGTTTCAAAGATCCAGGGCGGGAGGATCCAGCTTCCAACACCTCGCACCTAAAAACTGGAACTCCTTACCTACTTCAGTAAGGAATGAAAAATCATACCCCACCTTCCAAATAAACCTAAAAACCCTTCTATCCCGCTAAAGTCTTCCACATGCACAGTTATGCCTGCTCTGTAACAACAGCATAGCATAACCTCTAAATTCAATGTCTCAAGGCCAATGTGAATTTTCCCAAGCACAGCTATGCTTGCACTGTAACCACAGCAAAGCATAACCCTCTAATCTCAATGTCCTACTGCAAATAACTGTTTTACTATGTTACTCTATACCTATGCTATGTTTAAGATCAAGACTGCTGTAACAGCGCCACAATGCCCCAGGGCAGTTCTGTGCGCTTTATAAATGCAAATAAATAAAAAATAAAACATGGATACCGCATTGTCTGTGCGGATGCAGACCACCTTGTTCACAATCCCTAGCTTGAAAGCTTTGAGCACCAGGAAAATCGCCAGGAGCTCCTGATAATTTATGTGAAATTGTCAGTCCTGCGGTGACCACAGGTCGAAAACCTGATGATCCATCATGGCGCACCACCCGATAAGGGAGGAGTCCATCGTAATGGTCACCTGAGGGGAGGACTCCTGAAAGGGCGGCGCACCCACCGACAGATTGCTGGAAGAAGACCACCAAAGGCGATCCGTCATCATTTAGGGTGGAACCGGGATGATTTTGGTGTCCGGGTCCACTGCCTGGAGGCAGGAGCTCCGAAGAGCCAACTGCATAAGTCGCATCTTGAGACGCGCCAGGGGAAGAGCAAGCACGCACGAGGTCATGAGGCCCAGAAGCCTCTGGAACCAGCCTCTGGACATGCTCTCTGGCGGAATGAAGCCTTGACACATGGTTAACAGATCCACCATCCTGTGCACCGTCAAGTACACCCTGCAGTCGATCGTGTTCCAACTGAAACCCAGGAATATCAGGTGCAGAGAGATCGTCATGGAGAATTTCTGCTAGCTCACCGACAGCCCAAGACTGAACAGGAGCTGAAGGAGAGACTGAAGATTGCTCGAGGCTTTCACTGGACAGGGACTGCGCAGAAGCCAGTCGTCCAAATATGGATACACATGAATCCCTTGTAGCCTTAAAATAGCCGCAATGACTGACATCTTTATGAAAGACACGCGGCGCAGAGCTGAGACCAAAAGGGAGCACTCAAAACTGATAGTGCTCTTCTCCAAGGGAGAACCGCTTCTGAAGAGAGGACTTTATTTGGCAGGGTGTAATCATCTTGAATCTCTCTTGGGGAAGAGAAAGATTGAACTGGGAAAGGTCTAGAATGGTGCGCAGGCCAGCCTGGTTGGGTTTTGGCACCGTAAACAGAGTAGAAGCCCTCCCCTCGTTCCACTAGGGCAAAGGGTTCTGTGGCCCTGAGATCTAGAAGCTTCTGGACCTCGGCTCTGAGGGAGGGTGTTCCCGACTGCTGAAAGGGAGGATTGAAGGGTGGGGTAGGGGCGAGGGGCAAGCGGAAGCCCACCCGAGCGATGGACAAAACCCACTGGTCATCGGTGACGGTTTGCCACACCTCCAGATGAGACGAGATTCGTCCTCCCACCGGATTCTCGTGCGAGCGCCAAAAAAGTATCATTTTGTGGACTTTTCGGCAGAGAGACTACCTGTCCCTGAAGAAGAGGCTGATGACCGAGAGAAAAATCGACCGGAGTTACCCGGCGGAGGATCAGTCCTACGCAACCTGTGATCTTGGAACCCTCTAAAGCCTGAAGAGGATCGAGATAGGGACCCAGATCTCTTACCTTTGACTGGGGCCTTCACGAGCAGCAAGAGAGACTTGGCAGTTTGCGTGCTCGCATTAGTCTTGGTGAGCTTGTCATCCGTTGAAGGCTAAAACAACTCTTTTCCATCAAAAGGCAGGTCCAGAACTTCATCTTAGACCTCCTTCGAAAACTTTGTTGCATGAAGCCAAGCCTGACGAGAGGTGTCCACCCCCAGCATGAGGCCACGAGCCGAGGTGTCAACATGATGCGCAGCAGCCTCCAGCATATCCTGCGCCAACACTCTAGCGTTTGACAAGCCGCCTTTAAAGTCTTCTAACCTGTTGACAGGAATTAACTCCTGGAAGTCAGCTAAATCTATCCACTGTTTCATATTCGCCGCAGCCAGGATGAGCTCTGCGTTGGCCTGATGCAATTGCAGCGCCTAATTGCCAAAAATCTTCTTTCCCAAGGAATCGAGCAATTTGCCCTCCTTGGACAGAACTTGAGCCGCAGCTGCGGAGTCGCAGAGGCCGGCTTAGATTGCAGAGTGGCGATCGCTATCACCGTCGAGGACGGAAGCAGGCATAACGCCAAGTCTACTTCCTCAGAGGTGTGAAGCCTGTAACGGGCGTCAATTATTTTATTTATGTGCAGCCCGGTGTGGAGTTTATCCCAGAACTTGCAGGCCTCAGGCAGGACGTCCCTCTGAAGGAACAGGCTGGTGCGCTCCTGTGGAGCCAAGGTTAGTGTCCCCGAAAGCACCCCTTCCTGTGGAGCGGGTGCCGCAGGCACTGGTATGTCAAGGAGTGACATGTCCAGTACCCGGTCGTGAAATGCTAGTACAGAGCGGGCTGGTCCTCACTATCCTGATCTGCAAAGGGTCATCTAGAGCATCCGGATCCCCCGACTGCGACGCGGCAGGTGTCAGATTGACATCACGTTCTGCTGAAGACTTGTCCACCAGTGACAAGGGAGGCAGAGGAGGAAGAGCCGGAGGAGGGCTGGGCGGCAGAGGAGGTGCTACCGCTGGGGTGACAGGTGCCATGACAGGAACTTTGAGGGCAGATTTCCCTAAAAAGGCCCTTAAAATACTCCCTCATGGGATCAGAGTTCATTAGACTATGAAATTTCCCCCATAAAAAGGCATCCTCTGCCGATGCCTTAGGTACCGGAGAGGGCAGAGGCCTCTCATGAGGAACATAACCCCGCCAAGAGGTCCCGCCACCAGCCAGGTCTACACAGACCAATGGGGCAGATGGAGGAAGCGAGACCGAATGTGGTAGTGGCATCCGAGCACGCCAGTCATAGGAAGGGCGGAACGGATTCACACTGTTGCGTGGATAAGGTTGTCCACCAAAAAGAAGATAGCGTGGGTGTGAAGGAAGAATCCAAAACGGCCACCGTAGACCTCGCAGTAACGGCCGCCATTTTGTGAACATCTGAGGAGAACTGCATCACATGTGTAGATGAGGCAGTTGACTCCACAGATTGGTCAGGGGACTTGACTGAAATGTTTGCCTTGACACAAGGATCCTCGGCAGAGCCTCTACTATGGGGCCTTGGATGTTTACTGGACATCCTGCCCCTTGAATTACCCTACAAAGGTTAACCTCGGCAACGCCGGTAACAGAGGAGTTACGGTCGACGATCTCTCCCTGTGCCCCCTCAACAGAACCAGTACCTCCGCGAGCATGGGAAAGTTGAGGAATCCACCTCACAGACAAGACCTTTACAGACCTCTCAGTTCTGTTGGTACACACCTTAGCCTCGTTAAGAGGAACCTCAGAACAGAGTCCGGTCTTACTAGCTCCCTCGAGAGGGGCCTCAAACCGTGGTTCGGTACAAAAAGCCTCAACAGCGGCCTCACAGCGCACCCCTGTGTCTGTGTGGGAAGCTCCAGACAAGGAGACATTGGCGCGAACTCTGGTACCAAACGCCTCAGCACGACTGTGCTGGCTATTAGCACCTAATCTGTGAACCTCGGATCGTGATCCGGTATAGGCAGGCCCCTCGCAGAAACCCTCGGAGAAAACGCTGGTACGCCTATTCGGCCTGTGAGGCACCTCAGGGATAGCCCCGGTAGCAGAGCTTTTGAAGCCCCTCCCGGACCTGGAGGACCCCGGGAAGGAGTCCCCCGGCCAGTGTGCCCTGAAAAGTAAAGAACTTACCGGGCGTCTCTTCTTTCCGTCAATGAAGAGTTGGAAATGCGATGGAGGAAACTTCTGGAAGATTTCCTCCCACCTACGAAGATGACGTTGAAGTGCCCGGACCGAAAGGGAGTCGCAGAGCAGACACGAATCCCAACAGTGATCCGGTCCCAGACACTCCAAGCTGAGAGAATGGGGATCCGCCCTAGCGAAGTGATGCTCACAAGAAGAACAAGTGGCAAATCCCAGACGCTCCGGCATAGACGGAGGACTACGCGACAGCAGAACCGGAGCAGGAGAGAAGGACAACAGGAAGAAAAAATGTCTTCCCGGTGATGCTAGTGTGTCCAGCCCCGACCGCGCGGAGAAAAGGACTGAAGGGCAATGCGCGGGGTGGAGATAAGGAGGGTGGAGATACGGCCGCGTGCGGTACCCCGCGTAAAAAGATAAGAAAGACACATTTTTCAATTTGATGCTTTTTTACAAAAAGTGCTCCGGTCCCGTCCCACAGGACGGAATGTCCCAAAAGTAGGGAGGGAACGGGACGCAGGAGTATGAGAAAAACCAGATAATGGAGGAAAGAAGAATGATGAGAACACTCAGAGAGGGAGAAGCTGCAGTAAAAGAGAAAATCTCAGGAGCGTCCAAAGGTGGAGTAAAAGAGAACTCAGAGAGGGGAGGAAGATGTAGTGAAAGAGAAATCCAGGAGTGGAGGTAGGTGAAATAAAATAGGAATACCTTCAAATGGAAGAAAGGTGGAAGAATGGAATACAAAAGAGGAGAAGAGCACAAGTGGGGCAGTTTACACCAGGAGGAGATGGTGAGAGGCATTTTATCCCCAGAGATGAAGAAGATGGAGAAGGAATCAGTGAGGCACTGTATTTAGAAAGGAGAAAGGCTGAGGATGTGATCCCTCAAAGGCTGAGGCCAGTGAAAAGCAACAAAAGTAAAGACAGAGGCTTTGGCTTAAGAGAAGGTGGAAAGTGAAAAGGCTAATCCACAGGCCAAAGAGAGAGTGGAAGGAGAAAAGGTAGAAGCCAGCGCCAAAGAGAAAGTTGGGAGAGGAAAGTCTGAATCTCAGTGAGAAAAAGCCAAAACCTTTTTACCAAATAAACATTACAGAAAGAAAAAGCTGCAGCTCCTGGCAAGGATAAGGCAGAGAAACTTAAGCTTGAAGCCCTGAGGTCTCACAAAATGCACGGTTCCGACTCCTACAGGTTAATGTCCATTCTTCATCGCACATATCTAACCCCAGCTAGGGTTGCTAAATTTAATAAGGAAGCGACTTCCACCAGTCCTAGATGCAACCAAGCTGATGGTCATAATGCACATGTTCTGGGAATGCGACCCCGTACAAAGGTTTGGTCTAGTATTAAACGCACCTTCGAAAGTGCAGGGATCACCAGATACAAATGGACACCGCAGGAATGCATACTGGGCATGTACACCAGAAATAGTAAATGCAAGCACGTCTCCAGGTTCACTGATTTAGCCTGCATACTAGGCAAGAGATGCATAGCCATGACTTGGAAATCAAAGAAAGGCCCACTGTATGACGTATGGCTGAATAAAATGCAACGCTGGAGCACGGCTGAGACACCAGCTTCGGGACATGCCATAAATTTACACGGAGGGGAGGTGGGGCTCCTTTTTGAGGCATGGAAGTTACTGGTTAATACTGCTGTCTACCCCTCTGACGACAAACCACTATGAACTCCCACAGAGAAGAATGAAACTTGTGTTGAACAGGATTGTGTAACTTATTAACTGTAAAATATACTATATACCCCACCTTCTCATGCAGACTGCAACTTTAAATACCGACCCCTTACTTGTGATGAGAAGCAGTATGAACAGAGGACAGTGGAACTATGCACCATACTAACAAACTTAGTTGGTTTCTGGTTGGTATTTTCTTTTACCCCTATCCAATTCTGGTTTACCTCCCTTCCCTGCTTTATCTTTTTTACCCCCTTTATTCATACTTTTCAAGCTTATTGACCTGTTGTACTATATATTATTATCATACAACTGGATGTGTGAACACTGTTTAACTTTGTGTTTGGAAAATGTCAAACAAAACAAAAAAAAGAAAAAGGTTTGAGGCCCTGAGCAGTGAAAAGGAGAGACCATCCCGAAGAGCGGTCTGGGTACTAACTCCGGGAGAGAACAAGAGTGGTCTGGGTACTAACGCTGGGAGACAACTATGAAGAGACACTTTTATAGTGTAGGGGGCATTTTAAAATCTCAAAGAAACTGCAACCATCATGACAAAGAAACCACATCACTTTAAACTAAAAATCCTTGCAAGTGTAATTTCTAATGACTTGTCACAAAATGAAAGACACGATCGAACTCCCAATTCATCACCAATGCATTTCTCATAGCTTCTTTGCAGGGGAATTTCCTTCAACCAACACAGGAGATATTGTTTGTTCACTCTAGGAGCAAATAGATTATTCAGTGGACCTATTAATTAATTTTCCACATGGGAACCTAACTGCTGAGAAGATCTCCTAGAATGTTGCACTTGGTAGCCAAATAAGCAACCACGAAATACAGCTAGGTTCTTGAGAAAACAGCAACAGGTCATTATTGCTTCTTTGCCAAAGCCAAATCGATTCCAGAAAGCTTAGCTTTTTGAACCAAAATGGCTTCCCATTCAAAGTATTGTCATATGTTGACCACTAATGCAAGGCGAGGTAAAAAAGTGCAAGAATGCACATGATATCCCATACATCACCCAACACTGCAACCATTGCCACAGCAGAGTCTACTTACGCAACCTCATTTCAAGCTTGCTCTTCAGATCCAGACAAACGCATGAGGCTCAGAAGTTTTAGAAAGTCTGCTACAAGGGAAAGGGACTGCGTTCATATGGACACAGATTGGATGTTGTCCCCTACTCTTTTCAGTGGGGAACACCTTTCCTAGCTGAGAATCCAGAGCTGTTCCTAAGAACTGTAGCTGTCTGGTTGGTGTGATGGATGACTTCGGAATGCTTACAGAGAATCCTAGCAAGTGAAGGAGACAGCACATACTGAAGAGGTTTTTGGCCACAAGATGCAGTGTCCTTGCCTTCAGGATCCAATCTTTGAGCTAGGGAAAGACATAATTAGCTCCCCCCTGAAGTAAAGCTACCAACCACCTCAAGGGGAACTCACACCATATTTGATTGTTTCCCTCCTACCACAAATCATAGGTCACAGGTATGTACAAGGTTCTGGTACATGCATCCTGGAGTTTAAGGGACACCAACCTGACCTCAGCCTCCTCGAAAGCTAGGATTATAAGAACGTGTCTGACAATGAATTCTAAGAGTAAGAAATGCTGTGCTGTGTGCATGTGGAGAACAAAGGGGCAAGTGATTTTGTTATGCCTGGCTAGTAGCTAGCAACTCAACATTTTTCCCACTGAATATAGGTCTCAAAATAGCATGCCACAGCCACCTCAGGGGATGAATCTGTCACTGCTCGTCTCATTCTAATTTAAAAAAAATAATAATAAATAAACAACCCGCTCTGCCCAGCACCTTTAAAATATCTATGTTTTGTCACTTGTTGCAAATGCTGGGGTGGCTCTACCAAACACAAACCTGACAAATAAACTCTCACCCACAGAAATATCCCTGAAATGTTTTCACCGATTTGTATTGAAAGCTATGGCTTCATAGGACATCTTTGTATTTCCCATTCTTCCCCATGGTCACAGATCTCAGACAAGGTTAGAGTTTTATTTGGTTTAGATTATCAGTGAATCACAGCTTTTTCCCACCTCTCACAGATAAAGATACAGGGGGGGGTTATGCTGGATCCATAGCGGTCTGTTTGCTATTTGTGAGAAAATAAAAGATAAACTCAGACTTTTACTCTGAGGGTCATTATGAGTTGGGCGGTAAGGGATACCGGGCACCGGTAAGGAGACCGGTGCCGGTAATCCCTTACCGCCCTATTCCGTGGTCCCGTAGCAGGTTCCAGCAGGAACGGCTGGTCAGACCAGCCGTTCTTTGCGGGACCAGTTAAGGGACCTTGGAGCTAATAACGGTCCCACAATTTGTGGGCCCGTTATTAGCGTCTTCCCCCTTCCCATTCAACCCTATGGGGGCTCAAATGGGAACTGGGAATGGCATTTGGAATGGGGACTTACCGGGTCCGCCTAGGGCGGAATGTCCCGGTAAGCCCCCACTCCACAAGACGGGACCCGGACACGATTTTGGAGGCAGCCATGGCGCTAATAGCCAGAAATAGCCTCATTACGAAATAGCTAATAGCGTCATGGCTGCCTCCAAAGTCGTAATGAGGGCCTGTGTCTTTATTTTTGCATAAGTTACATTTTTGTATTGTGGAGAGATTCTTGGAATGATGTGACTGGAACACAGAGGATTTGTAGAGAGAAACTTTGATTCAAAATCTAGAATTTGATTCAAGAAGAAAAGGACATTTTGTATAGAATTTGTTTTGAATACATCCATTCACAATTAACATGCTTTTATTGAGACTCACGTTGCAGAACGGTTTAGCAGCTACTTGGCACACAATGAAATGTTTAACAAATACTTGTCAGTGGCAGTAAAAACTTCAAGTTGAAAGCTGCTAGTCAGGCATACACATTATTTGCCCCTCAGCTCTACACAAACACCCAGAACAACATTCCTAATTGCCAAAAGTCATTCATCACCTGCTAATGGCTCGAGGTAAGTGCACATTTTGAGGCATGAGAAGCAACATTCATATTTCAGAAACTCCTTTCAAAATAGAAAAGTTACTGACTGTAATGGCTACTGTATTCCTAGTCCATAGTCCCCTTTACCTCATAATAATTGGGCAATCAGTCCTACGGGGATTAGACTGAAGTGTTTTACACCGCACCAAAAAATCATTATCCTCATTTGATTACCAAATGAACAAGGGCTTCATAGGCCCCCTCCCTAAGTCCCAAGATGGTTTTGCCCCTCAGTTCCCTTCAGAAGAAGGGAATGGGGGGAGTTGGTCATATAGAGAAACGGGGACCAAGGAATAGGAGTACAGCAATCCCTCCTGTCATGAACTTTCTTACTTCAACGTCCCATCTCTTTTCCTCCATAACTAGGAGAGATTTTCAAGCACTAACATAATACAGGGAGGATGACTCTACTACTAACTTACTTTACAAGTTTATGGACTGAATAGACACAATGAGCAGTTGCCCTGGATCTCGCACCCACACAGTGGTGCCTGCAGAAAGCTGAAGGTGTAATCTAGTTTGCTGTCTTGGCAATGGTGCCAAAGCCCCTTTAGCCCTTACCAGATTGGAGTGCAGCCCTTAATTTTCAAGTGCACCAAGAGGATTGCAAGAGCCTAAGAGACCATGAGCCCAACCACCTCTGTAACCAGAAAGCTGTTGGTAAAATTGAGCTTTGGAAGAGTGAGCCTGTGGCGAGTATGTCTCTCATTCTCTACCACTGTGTGGACAATCTGGACACAAACAAAGTTCCAGGGGAAGTCAATAGAGATGAGAGGCCATGAAGAAAGACTTCCCCAGACTTACTCAGAGGAACAGTTTGAACAGACGATCTAGCAAAATGTGAAGATGTTCCTTGGCCACGTTCTGGGACTGAGCCCTCAGCAACCTTTCATCCAGGTACGTGTGCAAATGGATGGCCGCAGGAGAAGGAACCCAGCAACCGCTTGGTAAACATGTACAGTGCTGAGTTTAGGCTGAAGGGAAAAACTCAGAAAACGTCTGTGCTATGTCCATATAGGTACATGCTGCTAGGCGTCCTTCAGATCCACTGCACAGATTTCATCTACATATTGAAGGGCCGATCAGACCTGTGATGTACAAATCAACTTTTCTTTGGGTAGGAGAATGTTGAAAACGAAGAGATTGCACACAATGTGTAGGCATGCCGATTGGATTTGAGCAGCATGAAAAAGCACAAGGCCCTGGCCTCTATCCAGAAGGGGGGCGGGGACACTCACCTCTAACCTCCATCTGGAGAAGCTACCTACATAAAAATGGGGTGTAAAGGGAGGAAGATAAGACACTGAAGGCAGAAGTCTCAACTTGCCGCTGACTGAAACCAGCAGTCGGATGCTATGGTCCTCCAACATCACATGGGTAGATACTGAGTCCGCTCCACTAGAGTGCTGTGGGAGCTGACACAACCATCACTTTATGGGTTTGTCTAATGCTCCGGAGTATGAGCTGTCTTCTGAGTTCCATATCGCTTTTGCTTTTTTCTATGAAGACTAGGGGAGACGTCAGCCTGTTTGTCTTTCTGGTCTTGAAAGCCTTAGAATAATGTGAGGCAGCAGAAGCGAAACTCCTGTCTGGAGCTTAGTGTACTGGGCTTTTGTCAAGTACTAGCCTTTTTCTTATTAAGCCCTTCATTCATGGAGCTTTGGAAGAGGTCCACGTCATCAAATAGAAAGTCTATCATTTTATCATGGACCGCTTTATTGAACTTAAGCCACCCCTGCCAACACACATCCTACTCTAGTGTGACATCCCTGGGAGATGTGTCCATGTGATTGGCTGCTGTTTCTAAGATGTCCTGGGCAAGAACTCTGCCATCCACTGTGCCATGAAGAGCTCCAGCTTCTTCGACGGGATGAATTTTTTAAACTTTGAAAAGTTCCACCACAGATGTTTACTCGTTGCAGCAAGTAAAGGCTCAGCATTGGCTTCCCTCAACTGGACAACAGAGCTGTCAAAGAGGTTCTTGCCCACTGCGTCAATCCTCTGTGCTGAGTACCTGAGAAAAAGGGATGGGGAGCTTCTAGCATGGCCAGGGATCTCAAGGTAGCATATCTGGAGAAAACACTGAAGGCATAGGATCCGACAGCAAAGGAGGAGTCAAGTCTGCAGGTGGCAAAGAGGGCCACACTGGACTGGACGAAGCAGGCATTGCACCTTTTGATGTAGATGAGAGGACTGCAGGCTGAGGGCTCTTGCACGATCAATACTTTGATCAGATGCTTGAAGTAGGCCCTTTATGGCCTGTGATTGCATCAGCACTTGGAATATATTATTTATTTTTTTTCACACCATTTTAATTCATATTTGTGAAGTCACAAGAACTGTAAAAACAGGCAGGAAGAAAACCAGACCTCTAAGCAAAATCGTAGGCTTAGCATGTGTGTGGGATACAGTATTTTAAGATGAGAGAGAGAAATATGCCAAAAGGCACTGACACACATCCATGCAGGAACTGCTCTTTCAGCTCAGAGGTAGAGTTATTATTGAACTAGTAACAAGATTTGGTTCAGGGGTCAATCACAGGAAACCCAGGTTGCCACATTGAGGGGTGCTGCTCTCTCAGGCCACAGATGGCGGTTTGGTTTAGGATCTGTGCCTTTCTCTGAGCATATAGTCTTCTATTAGGAGCCAGCAATGAGATTGTAGCTCTCCACCCAAAACACTGTTCTTCTAAATGTAGGATGGGCACTGCCCCCACCCAACCCCAAATCCACCAGGTTGGCACCATGGCCTCTCTCGTCGGAACTGCAGGTCCATCTCTGCCCTGTCCCCAATGAGACACTTGGAATTTGCGGGAGAAAAATCGTTAGCCAGATTCTGGGAATGCTGCACTTGCAGGGCAGGTCGTGCCCAGGATGCAGTGGATAGTGGCTGCCATGAAAGCCTTCTCATGCCCGGCAATCAGGGGACAAAATAAACCAGAGATAAACCAGAGATACCACGCACTCTGGGTGGTAATGATATTCAAGTGGATGCAGTCCATTGTACTGATTGTGTAAAGGAGTCCCACGTGTAAATGTAACATGATTCTCGTTCACTTATGAATTGCAGAGGGCCACAGGATGCAGCAGAAGAACAAGTTACTTCTTACCTGGTAACGTTCTTTCGACGGGATGTTCCTCCGACGTATTCCTTATCTTTGATAATACGTTTCCAGCTTGCTGGCCTCGGAAATTTTTTCTGTAGAGGGCGCTGCGCGTCAACGTCCGCCGAGTCGATGTCCCTCGACGGCCACCGTATCGGCGCCGACGTCACAATGCCCATAAATAGCCAGGCGCTGCGTCCGTTGCTCAGTTCCGTTTTGTAGCATAAGAAAAGTCATGCCTGAATTGGTTAGTGACCTTGAAGGAGCGTAAACTGTAACCACAAGGGAAGTTATCACTGCAGGGATGGATGGGAGGGGCGATAAGGAATACGTCGGAGGAACATCCCGTCGAAATAACGTTACCAAGTAAGAAGTAACTTGTTCTTCGAAGGGATTGTGTCCTCCGACGTATTCCTTATCTTTGGTAGACTCCCATAGCAGTGGCATGTAATTGGAGGTGGGAGTGATAGTGTTATGTATCCCTTTACCGAATGTAATACGGCCTTGCCAAATCTGGTCTCTTGAGCAGTGGAGGAATCCAGATTGTAACATTTTGTGAATGTATGTGCAGACGACCATGTCGCAGCCACACATATGTCCCGGACCGGTACCCCTCTCTGGAGAGCCGAAGAGGCTGCGATACCCCTGGTTGAATGAGCCCTGAGATTTTGGGGTGGCTCTTTCCCTGCTAGTCTATAACATTCCAGGATGGCCAAAATAATCCACCTGGAGATGGTTTGTTTTGTTATGGGTAGTCCCAACTTGTGACCTGAGTATCCTACAAACAGTTGGTCTGCTTATCTGATCCTAGTCATTCTGCTGATGTAAAAGCTGAGAGCTCGCCTAGGGTCCAGCCTATGTAGCCTTTCCTCCTCTTTCCCCGGATGGGGAGGAGGGTAGAATGAAGGCAAGGTAATTTTCTGAGTAATATGAAATTCAGAAATCACCTTTGGGAGGAAATTAGGCTTCACCTGTAGGACAACTTTGTCCTTGTGGAAGATTGTATGTGGGGGTTTACAGGAGAGAGCTTGTAGCTCACTCACCCTCCTAGCAGATGTTAGGGCTACCAATAGGACAGTTAAGCGTGAGAAATCTCAGCGCGCAAGAGTGAAGTGGTTCGAATGGAGTGCCCATTAAGAAGTTTAAGACCAAATTTAAGTCCCATAAGGGAACCTGGAATGGTTTTGGAGGGTAAACATTAGTTAGACCCTTGAGAAATTGTACTACTAGAGGAATTTTGAAATACGATGGTTCCTCCGCAGTGCGCTTGAAGATAGAAAAGCGCTGCGTGATAGCCTTTTACAGTGCCAACTTGAAGGCCTGAGTTTGCCAAGTAGAGTAGAAACGATAACAACGTTGGTGTACCACATGAAAAAGGGTCGATATTCTCTTCCCTACACCAGCTGCAAAACTTGTTCCAATGGCAGCGGTATAAAGACTTTGTTGCTAGTCTTCTGGCCGAAAGCAACACCTCCATGACGTCATCAGGGAGATCCCAATCCTTGTACCTCAACCTTTCAGAAGCCAAGCGTGAAGGTTGAGGGTTCTGGTATCTGGATGGAGAACCTGACCTCCCTTCTGCGAGAGAAGATTCTCTTTGAGTGGAAGACGGATTGGAGGACAGATGGACATATCTAGAAGGTCCGGGTACCACGTTCTCCTGGCCCAATCCGGGGCAATTAGGATCATGGTTTTCCGGAATCTTCTCAACCTCCTGATCATTTGAGGAATAACAGGGACTGGTGGGAACGCGTAAAGGAGTGGAAACTCCCAGTCCACTACGAACGCATCTCCTAGAGCTCCTCTCGGGGGAAATTCCCTTGAACAGAACAGATCGCACTTCCTGTTGATGCTTGTGGCGAACAGATCCACCTGAGGGGTTCCCCAAAGGGCAAAGATCTCTTGAAGGACTTCCTGAGCTAGCTCCCACTCGTGGGAGATTGTGCTCTGCCTGCTCAGAGCATCCGCTGTCAAGTTCTTCTCTCCGGCTAGGTGGACTGCCGATAGAGAGATTCCTTCCTGAATTGCCCAAAACCAGAGCTGCATCGCCTTTCTGCACAGTGGCAGTGATCCTACGCCTCCTCTTTTGTTGAGGTAGTGCATGGCCACCGTGTTGTCCGTCATTATCAGGACATTTCTCCCCTGTACTGATGGCAGGAAAGCTTTCAGCGCTAGTCTGATCGCTCTCAGCTCTAATAGGTTGATGTGTAGTCTGGACTCCGATGGAGACCAACGACCGCTGATGGTCAAGTCGTTGGCATGGGCTCCCCGCCCCGTGAGCGAGGCGTCTGTGACTACTGTTATCTCCGGCCATGGTTGCCAAAACAGTTCTCCTTTCAAGATGTTCTCTGGATAGGCCCACCATTGAAGGTCGCGGGCTACCTTGTCCAGAATCCGGAGGAGATCTGTCATTCTCCCTGAGAATTGTGACCACTGACTTCTCAGTGCCCACTGAAGAGATCTCATTCTCAGGCGAGCCTCTGGCACAATGAAGATGCAGGATGCCATGAGGCCTAGCAACCTCAAAAAGTCGAAGGCTGGGAGACGTTGGGCATTTTGAAACTTGGTGACCATCTGTAGAATATCTTGAGCCCTCACCTCTGGTGGCGAGGCTTTTCCCAGGGAAGTGTCCAGGACCGCTCCAATGAACTGGAGTCTCTGTGATGGTATCATCTGTGACTTCTTTAAATTGAGGGAGAAGCCCAGTCTGAAGGAAGAGGCAGACATAATCTAGCTGGGTCTGGGCCTGTTCCGAAGATACAGCCCTGATTAGCCAATCGTCCAGGTAGGGGTAGACGTGGATCCCTTACCTCCTTAGACTCGCCGCCACTACCGACATCAGCTTGGTGAAGACCCTCGGGCGGAGGTCAGCCCAAATGGCAGAACTCGAAATTGATAATGAGAGTTGCCAATTGCGAACCTCAGGTATTTCCTGTGTTTGAGATGGATTGGCACATGGAAATAAGCATCCTGAAGGTCCAGAGATACCAGCCAGTCCTGGAGCTGGAGGGCCTGAAGGATCTGAGAGAGAGTTACCATCTTGAACTTGTCCTTCCTGAGGAACTTGTTCAATTCTCTTAAGTCCAGAATGGGTCTCAGTCCTCCGTCTTTCTTTGGTATGAGAAAGTAGGGGGGAGTACCAGCCGTTGTTCCTGTCCGCTACAGGTACCGGTTCTATGGCACCTTTCTCTAGCAGGTCTATAATTTCCTGTAAGAGGAGCGGATCTGGAACTTTTAGAGAGCTGTTCCCCGGTGGATGACTCTGAGGGATGTGTAGAAAGGGTAGGCAGTAACCTTGGGCAACTGTCTCCAATGTCCAAGCATCTGACGTTCTAGCCTGCCATTCCGTCAGATGGTGAGTTAACCTGCCCCCTACAGGTGTATTGTGTAGGAAGGCCTCAGAGTGGTTTGGGGGCGGCTGATGCAGATGCCGAGGGTAAAGAGGCACCTGCTGCTGCTGCGGTCTTAGTACTTTTGACCCGTCCACCTCGGGTGGATCTCCTTTGGCCTCTTTGAGCCGGCTGTCCTCTGCCTTTCCCGAATGCGGAATAATAGCGAAAGGACTTCCCTCTCCCAGAGGTTCCTGAGGGGCGAAAAGGAGTTTGGCGGATAGCAGCTCCTAAGGATTTTGCTGCTGCTTTAGAAGTCTGTAACTTTTCCAGACTGTCATCAGCCTTTTTCCCGAATAATGAAGAGCCGTCAAAGGGCATATTCATAAGTCTGGCCTGTACATCAGGGGCAAAGCCTGACTTTCGCAACCACGCATGCCTGCGGATTGTTGTACTTGCCGCCATGGCCCTGCTGATACTGTCAGCGGAATCGATGCCAGTTTGAAGTGATTCGCACATGGCATCTTTGCAATCTTTAATAATGTTAAGGAAGGCTTCCTTTTCCTCTCCTTCGGGTATGCAGTCAGCCGCTGATGAAGCACACTCCCATAGTGTGTGACTGAACCTGGCGAGCGTACAGGTGGCATTGATGGACTTCAACGCCATACTACAGGCAGAGAAGACTTTCTTTGCCATAGAGTCGTACCTCTTGTCATCTCTATCCTGTGGGACAGTAGGGTAAGCGGTCCTACTGCTGGATGAAGTTGCCGCTTGAACCACCATGCTCTCTGGGGTCGGGTGTTTTGACAGGTATTCAGGGTCAGCAGCCGCTACCCTATACTTGGTTGACAATCTTTTATTGACTGCAGGGATAACTTCGGGAGTTTCCCAATTAGATGCAATTTTTCTTTGTAAGGCTGTATGGAAGGGTACCACCGGGTCCTCCTGTGGGCCTTTGTCCAATATATCTGTTAGGTCATCCTGTTGGAAAACAGGTGAAGGCGCAGACCAACCCATAAACTCAATTATTCTTGCCATCAGGGTTCTATATGGTGTTTCGGCATGTTCCCCTGGGTCTGGCTTAACAAATTCCACTTCTGGGGAAGTGTCCAGCCCACTTGCCTCATGTAGTGACTCCTGTAGTTCCTTCAGCCTTCTTTCCTCAGAGGTGAAATCCTCTGCAGTAGGCAGTGTGGTCCTCTGTAATCCGAATGTTTCCTGGTCAGAATCTTCCCCTTCTTCATAAATTGAAGAAAGTCCAGGGTATTCTGACCTCTGAAATGGAGTAAAACCCATTTCTAAGGCAGAAGGAACCAAACTCGTCGTTATTGGACGAGAAAACGTCGATGTCGTCGACGCTGATCTAACAGGCTTCGAAGGCGCCGAAAACGGCGTAGAAAAAACTGGAATGGGTCTCAAATAACTCGAGAGGATCGGGATCCTATTCGAGAGCATCGACGACGGTCTCGGCGTCGTGCCGGAGGCCCTTGAAATCACAGTTGGCTGTGGGGTGGCCTTGGTCCTCTCTTTCATCGGCGACGACAATGGCGGGATCCTATTCGAGAGCTTCGACGACGGCGAAGAAGGAATCCTCGACGACGGCCTCGAAGACGGTGCCTTCTTACACGATGGCTCATGGCGCTCTCGGGTGGAATGTTTCGCCGGGTGCTGCGACTCGCGGCATTTTGATTTTTTGGGTATTTCACCCGGGGTATCACCCTCGGCTGTCTTCGAGGGGGTCGAGGCCGCGTTCTCGAAGACGCTTAACATTTTCTTTCTGAATTCCTCCCACTCAGCTTGAGAACTGTTTGGTGGGACAGGAGACTCTTTCTGGGGACACAGAAGACGACGAGGAATGGGACCTTCGACGTCTCTTTTTTGAGTGTCTAGATCTCGACGAATGATGGGAGCTGCTTCGAGATCTAGAATGGGAATGTTTTCGACGGCGAGGAGACGAATGCCTTGACTCAGCCGACGAAACTTTCCAGGAGGTTTTGGCTGACTTACCTCTCTCGAGCTTCCCCTTTCGTTCCTTCAAGGCTTTCGCCGTCATGGACATGCAGTCCTCACACTCCGAACAATGGTGCTCGGATCCCAAGCACCATAAACAGACCCTGTGTGGATCCGTTATTGACATTTTTTTACCACAGTCTCGACAATTCTTGAAGCCGGATCGCGGCATCGTCGGTTCTGATGAAGAAGCCATCGAGAACGATAAGGAATATTCAAGTAGAAATATATAGTTAACCTGACTGAACTGAGCAACGACGTTCCGAGGCCCCACGAAGCGCGCAAAAACGGAACTGAGCAACGGACGCAGCGCATGGCTATTTATGGGCATGGTGACGTCGCCGCCGATACGGTGGCCGTCGAAGGGCATCGACTCGGCGGACGTCGACGCGCAGCGCCCTCTACAGAAAAAATTTCCGAGGCCAGCAAGCTGGAAACGTATTATCAAAGGTAAGGAATACGTCGGAGGACACAATCCCTTCGAAATGTGGTTTTGGCAGGTTGCTGGACATTTTACCAATTTCCCTCTCATGGTCTGAAGCACAATACCTGGGCTTTGCCACAGAAGATCAAGTTACCTTAGAAGGCAACCAGGGAACCTTGTTGTGTGCGGTGGTCTAACCCCATTGGATGAGCCATATGCCTTAACCACTGGCCTAATCCTTTCCATGCAACCTCCAGCACATGCCTGGATGTATCACCTAGCTGGAGAGACTTGGAGGGAAGTCCATTATGAGCCCAGTATTAGCCGCTAAACGTGGAACCTTACGGCGATCTTCCATCTTATCTTCAGCCAGGAAGCCTCGGCCTCCACATCAGAAGAAGTGCCAGACAAACTCCTTTTGGACTAAGAAGTTCCCATTAAAAGAGGCCCCAACTCGAGATGCCCTGAATTTTCTGCTTGAGCTGCAGGATCTCCTTCAGGGGAGCAGGAGCCTCTTGCCGAGCATGGGAACCGAGAGACAGACAGTAGCGGCCCCAGGCAGAGGGAGTGCAAGCCGGAACAGGCACCTGGAAGTTGCAGCTGGTGCTAGAGGAAAAAAACAGATTTACCTGGAGCCAGAGGTAAAAATCAAAGAATGGAAAAAATAAAAAGGGCACTGGCTGAGGAGTACAGTGCTTAAGCCTCAGTTTATGCAGCATCTAGCTCGGAGAAAAGGACTGGCAGGGCAAAGCCGGCCCCTAAAGCGTGACTACGCGCCCGGCTTCACTAACTGATCATAAAGTCCCTGCAAGTGGGGACTGCCATGACTATGGTGGAAAGGGTATGGGTCACAGGAGTATTCCTCTGCAGGGGTGCTGGGGTTCTCACAGACACGAAAAAGGTCAAGAGAATGAGAACCCAGATTGCACAATTGTGTTTGTTTTATGTTACCCATTCTGCTACAAATCTGCAGGATCTGTGGTACTACCAATCAGTGGCCATCACACAAAAAAAAGGGGGGTAATGGTCGAGGAGTACAATCCTTAAGCCTCAGTTTATGCGGCATCTATTACAGAGAAAAGGACTGGCAGAGCAAAGCCGGCCCCTAAAGGATGACTACGCGCCCGGCTTCACTAACTCATCAAAAAGACCCTGCGAGTGGGTCTGCCATGACTATGGTGGAAAGGTTAGGGGTCATAGGAGTACTCCTCTGCAAGGGTGCTGGGATTCTCACAGACACGGAAAAGGTCAAGAGAATGAGAACCCAGATTGTACAATTGTGTTTGTTTTACGTTACCCATGCTGCTACAAATTTGCAGGATCTGTGGTACTACCAATCACTGGCCATCACACAAAATTAAACCCCTGTTACTCCCCCATATAACTGTAGCAAAGACAGCACATGGTGCTCAAACATCCAAAAAGCATTCCTTGACAAAATTACAACACTCCAGGCCAAAATAAAATCTAACTCTCATCTCAACTCTCCTCAACAAAACCGATCAGACCGTTCACAGGTGAACCATTCAGTATTTCGCCCTTAGCCATCATCGAAGTAGAGAACATCATCAATAACTCATGTCCCGCCCTCATCATAAAGCAGGCCTCCCATGAATTAACTCCTTTTATCACATCACTGATAAAAAGCTCATTTAGATCGGGCATTATGCCTGACAACCTGAAAGACGCATGGGTCATCCCACTCTTGAAAAAACCCATTCTTGACCCTAGCATACCTACGAACTATAGGCCCATTACAACGGTGCCGTTCCTTCTAAAAATCCTGGACCGCGCAGCTTACCTAAAGATTCAGGCATACCTGGAACGTAACAACCTCCTCGGCCTTAAACAATCGGGCTTTTGCCCCAAGCACGGGACGGAAACAGCCTTGCTTGATTTAATGACACAAATAGACGACCTGATAAATAAGGGCAAGATCGCACGCCTCCTGCTTCTAGATCTCTCGGCCGCCTTTGACTTGGTGAATCACCAAATCCTATGTCGACATCTCGAAATGGCAGCCCACTTCTCAGACAACGCCACCACTTGGATCAGATCATTCCTCGCCACTCGCTCTATGAGGGTCTTTTCCCCATCCGCCTCAGCTGCTCCCTCACCAGTATTGTGCGGAGTCCCACAAGGTTCATGTGTGTCCCCCACGCTTTATAACATGTTTACTAAACCTCTCTTCGATATTCTTGATTATCTGGGGGTCATCTACACTAATTATGCAAATGACACCCAGATACTCATCCCTATATCGGGTGACCATGCAGCCGACACCAAAGCGCTCAATGACATGTACATGGTTATTCAGGCCTGGTTGGCCCAACATGAACTCTGTCTTAATGATGACAAGACCGAGCTCTTTATCCTGGGCTCTACCCACCGACTTGGCAAACACGACCACTCATTCAAATCCTTCGTCATTGATGGCAATATCATCAAAGTCTTGAATGATACCAAAACATTAGGCGTTTACCTTGACTCGGTCTTATCTGTATTAAAACTAATGCTGTGGTTTCAGCTTCCGCATATACTTGCAAACTGATTACTGCCTGTCGACCTTTCATCAACACAGCCAACTACATTATTCTCGCGAGAGCACTAATCCTATCCAAGATAGACTATTGTAACGCCCTGTATCTTGGAACTAGTTACTGCAACCTCAGCAAGCTCCAGGTCATCCAAAATAACGCCATCAGGGCTGCGATGAACCTCCCTAGGAACCAACACATATAAGACACCCGACGAAACCTGCACTGGCTTTCTGTTTCTCAAAGAGTTACCCTCAAATCCCTGGCCCTCACTCAAAAATGCTTAACTAACAACGCACCTCCCTACATTAGCACTCGCTTCTCTAGGCAAACCTCCAGTCGGCCGGGGGCGTGGCTAGCCATGGCGTAAGACGTGCTTCTGACCGTCTCCTGCCGATCCGTAATGATCCTTGGGTGCATGGGTACCTTAACCCTGAACATTCGCTACCCGAGATAGACCGAAGCCGGTGGGAACACTAGCTGCATCGAATGATGGAATCCCGCTCAAAATCCAGCAAGTATTAGAGGGGCTACCGCGGAAAGTGTGCTGACGGCGGAGGACGGCACTCAGATCAAAGATGGCGGCTGTGCGAGCTCGCCGAACAAAGGAATAGGACGACTGAGAAGGAGGGCTTGCTGTGCGCCTTGAGGGGGAAGTACCCTTGTCGGTCGGGGAAACCGCCCAAGTGACAACGTGAAGTGCCTGAGACTGAGAGGCAGCTGGGGCCGACAAGGGGCCCCCAACGTATGGCTAGCCCGGTGGCTGGTTAGGAAGAATGCGGGCCCTTCTGGTCAACGAGGCTGGAGGCCTGCCGACCTCGCCCTAAACTGGGGGGATGCCTGACGGCAGGATGACAACCAAGCTCCCCAAATCCAAGGGGAAGCAGCCCACGATGGAAGACTACACCAAGACCCCGCAACAGGCGGAGGGGGCGAGACCAAAGGACAAGATTCCGCCAGAGGACACCACTCCAACGCGCGTTGACTGGCAGATCCTAGAAGCAATTGCAGACCTCAAAGCCACGTGGGAAAGTATGCTAGAGGCAGCCACTGCCGAACTTAAGGCAGCGCTGGAGCACAAAATCGGCACAGTACAGGAGGTCAACTTGCTCAGACTGGACGTGTGAAAAATGACGGAACGCACGGATGAGTTGGAGAAAGAAGTGACCATAAACACGACAGCCCGGACCTCTCACGCCTCGGAGATCCACAGCCTGTGGCAGCGGGGGAGCAACTTGGAGAACAGGGCGGAAGAGGCAGAAGGGCGCGCCCGAAGGAACAATGTGCACATAGTGGGCCTTCCGGAGGGCGAATAAGGCCTTAACCCGATGGATTTTGTTGAAAATATGCTGTTGCAGGAAATAGGAGTTGGGGTCTTAGTCCGGAGAATGCGACAGTATGGTTGGACAGCCAAAATTGCCCGGAGGGAGCGGACAGCGGAGGAAGGATGATACGGACAAGTGATGCCTGATCCCGAGACTGAGGTGCTGCACATATTATGACTCTGGGACTTGATTATAATACAGTGTAGAGATGTGTTGATTCTCAGGCGCGTCAAATTCTACTGTGATAAGGAAAATGCACAACGTATCATGGGACTTAACAGGAGACAAGTAAGGAGCACTCTTAACCCCAACAGTTAGCATGTTAGTTAGGTCACCAAATATTGGTGACACCCTGCCGGGTTCCCGACCTCGGCACTTCGAGGTGGGACCAAACGCGGGTGAGCCTGAGATCCATGGATGGAGCTGGGCATTAGTTGGGGCATGGTTGGGGGGTGGGCAGGAAGGGGAAGTGTGCAGTGGGAACAGTTGAGTTGGGAGAGGTGGGCGGGTTATGTGGGGAGTTTAAGTTGGGAGAGGGAGGGATAGGAGTCCAATTCCATGCTGATCGGGACTGGAACGGTGACCCGAGGAGGGGGGAGGCGGTACATACCTTGCATGGCTATGGATAGTCTCAGAATTGTAACCTGGAATGTGAGAGGTCTCAACAGTTATCTGAAAAGGAATAAAGTGATGTTGTACCTGAGAAGGCTGAAAGTAGATATAGCATTATTGCAGGAGACCCACCTCACCAGGGACAAACTAGAGCTAGTTAAGAGAAAGTGGAGGGGGACCACCACGGGAGCTACATACTCAGCGTATGCGAGGGGGGTGGTCACGTGGGTAGCACCTCATGTACCATTCCAGCTGTTGCAAGCCACGCCAGACCCAGATGGAAGAATGCTAGTGGTGCAGGGGATGTTGGAGAATAGCGAGGTGAGCATCGTAAACTATTCTCACAACCAGGACACAGCGGCTTACTATAGGGCCGTATATGACAAAATCAGCCCCCTGATGGGCAGCGCCACCATCTGGGGAGGCGACTTCAATTGCCCATTAGACCCCAAGATGGACAGGTGCGATAAGAAACTAGAGAGACCCACCCCTGTGGCAAAGGCACTATTGGCCCTCCTGCGGGACTTTGAGCTAGAAGACATATGAAGACTGCTGCATCCGGGGGATAGGCAGTACTCTCATTATTTGGCCCCCCACAACCTATACACTAGATTGGACTATATGTTTGTGACCTGCGGGATGGCTGGGGAAATGACAGGTTCGGAATACAAGGTCAGAGTGCTTTCGGACCACTCCCCCTTGGTGGTGGAGTGGAGGCATCAGCCCCACAGGGCTAGAATCCCGACGTGGAAACTCAGAGCCGAGGCTTTACAGGACTTGGGATTCCGAAGGGATCTAAGGGAGGCTATTACCGAGTACTTTGACATTAACACCGGTAGTGTGCAGTCGGAGGGAACCCTATGGGAAGCGTTTAAAGCGGTAGTACGGGGCATGGCCATATCTAAGTTCAAGGGGCTCCAAGGGGGCATAGAGCGGGAGCTACAGGAGACAGAGAGGGAGCTGGAAGAAATAATACAGAAGGGTGGTACCTCACAGGAGGATACGGCAAGGGCAGACCTACTCCAGCAGGCTAGCAGTGGGCACTGGGACAGGCTTTGCAAGCTAAACTACAAAAGATACATTGAAAGGCAACATGCGGGGAGAGACAAACCGGGCAGGCTGCTGGCGTGGCTATACAAGAATGAAACGCTGCGTTCAGTGATCAGGGAGATAAAGGATGAAGATGGCCAGATCTGGGATACCCAAGAAGGAGTCAATGAGGGGTTTCTTAGATTCTATAAGCGCCTATATGAGGATACGGGAGAGAAGACGGGGCAGGAGACCCAGGAAACTCTGGAGGACATATGATTGCCTAAGCTTAGTGACCAGGAGCGGGAGGATCTAGAAGCCCCAATCACTCTCGAAGAACTAGAGATGGTGGTACAGCACCTACCAATGTGCAAGGCCCCGGGGTCAGATGGGCTCCCGAGTGAATTCTATAAGACGTACAAGCAGGAGGTGCTCCCCCCGCTGCTCGCCATGTTAAACGAGGTGTTTGAACAAGGGAGGCTGCCGGAGTCTCTCAGGGAGGCAGTGATAATCCCGCTTTTAAAACCAGGCAAGCCAAGCTCGGACTGCGGATCCTACTGACCCCTGTCCATGCTTAACCAGGACAGCAAGATCCTTACGGCTGTGTTGGCAAACAGGCTTAAATGTGTCATAGGGAAAGTGATCCATCCCGATCAAACAGGGTACGTCCCAGGCAGGAAATAACCGATAATCACAGGCGACTCCACCACATAATTGAGCAGATAGAAAGGGACCCGGGCGAAATGGCGATTGTTTCGTTGGATGCCATTAAGGCGTTCGACTCGGTGAGCTGGCCGTGGTTGCTGGCGGCGCTGAGGGAATTTGGCATGGGGCTGGGGTACCTAAGGTGGGTTAGAATGATTTATAGCTCCCCAATCGCTAGGGTTAAAACCGGCGCCATAATCTCAGACAAGTGGCAGCTCAGTAGGGGCACGAGACAGGGTTGCCCCTGGTCGCCTATGTTGTATATTCTCGCTCTACAGCCGTCGGCTATCTTCCTCAGACAACAGTATGGGGAGATTGTTATCCCCACAAAGGGAGGGACGCACCTTACATCACTATATGCGGACGATATCCTGCTATACCTGCGCTTCCCGGAGGAAAACTTGCAATATATCTTGGAGTTGATGGAACATTATGCCACCCTCTCGGGTATAGCGGTGAACCCCAGGAAATCGAGCATGTTCCCCTTGGGGAGATACAGAAAGGTCCTACCGAAACAGTTACCGGTCCGGCCGATACCCTGGCAGACTAGGACCTTTCGATACCTGGGTATCGATATTTAGCACTCGGCCGAGGACAAATACAACACAGAATGGGCAGTGGCGGGCATTATGAACAGCATGGGGTTCTGGTCTAGGCTGCCCCTAGCCATGATGGGTAGGGCAGCACTGATCAAGATGGTGGTCCTGCCGAGACTACTGCATTTCTTTATGAACATTCCATATATGCTCCCCAAACGGTTTTTCGGGAAACTCCACAGCTTATGCAGGGGCTTTATCTGGCACAACTCCAGAAATAGGGTGGCCTTATGGAAGCTACAAAACCCAAGTGACAAAGGGGGCATAAACCTACCGAATTTTGAGCTATACTATCTGGCAGGGCAGCTTCAGTATGTGGCTAGATGGTTGTCTGAGGAGGAAACCGCTGAAACCAGGCTTCTGTACTGTTAGGCAGAAACCTGTGCAGTTCCCTCTGGGACCACTGCAAAAGATTTAGGACTACAGGTGCTTGGCAGTAAACCCACTTGGTAGCAGTCTGTACCACACAGATTCACTTGGTAGCTGTGGCTGAGCAATCAGACTTCCCTCAAGAAGAGTTAGGCAGTATACAGAGTATTCACAATAGGTCAAGAGAACACAGTAGAAAAAGCAAACACTGACCAGGGCTTGGTGTAAAAGAGATATAATTATTTATTTAAAACCACATCTAGAAAAACACACAGGCACTAATAATAAGCACTTCAAAAACACGGTCACTAAAAGATATACACTCCCTTAAAAGAATATTAGACAAGTCTTAAGTAAAGCCCCACTTATTTTCAGACAGCGGTGAGCAGTTAACGTAGATGGCACTCTAATAATTCGTTTTAAAAAGGGAGAGAAAAGCAGAGAATAAATTGAAACAGATCCCAACACTTTTTCACGAACACACAAGAGGGAAAGGCAAAGTAACACCGTGAATTCAGAGTCAATAGGCTGGATCCGCTTTAAGAGGATCAAAACGAAATGTGTCCAAGGTCACACGGTTGCAGTGCACAAACGTCTCGTAACGGTTCAAAAAAGGAGTTGGACCAAGAAAGGGACCAGTTAGAGGGTCAAGGCGGCCAGCCCAGTCCAGAAGGTTAAGGAGTTATTACCTTGTTGCAATCTTTAGAAAGGGAGGCCTGGCGGACACGGTACCTTAAAGTGGTGAGAACACTCCAGCGGAGGCAGTTGTTCCTGGCAGCGGGTGCTAGTCGGTGCTTCGTCCGGGGGAAGAGAGGATCTCGTCGTGGAGGAAGACAGGAGTCCATTGCACTGCCAGGGAAGAAACCAGCTGCGGAGTTTCTCAGGTACAAGGAGCGGTCCGGTGATTCCCGGTTCAGCGGTGAGTGTCTATCCGGCTGCCGGGGTGCTTGGCACGGGCAGTTCGACCACAAACCGGGCTGGGGTGCGAAGAAAGAAAGGTAAACTGGTTGTGCCCACCAGTCAGGGGAAGAAGCCTCTCCAGCCGGGAGATCTTCTCTGTCGTCGGGAAGTGGTGAGTCGGTTCCGCAGGGCTCCACCGGTGGTGTCGTCGTGTTAGGTCGGCTCAGCTTCTCCCTCATCGGATTCTCAGGTCCTGTGGCGACTTCTGAAGTTCCAGTCCCCAAAGCCCTGCTTTTATGCAGAGAACCCCCATTCACTCAGCCTAGCTGTCACTCAAACATGCTAAGTGGTGAGCTGGCCGGCTCACCACTTGGGCCAATCACACAAAAGTGCGAAGAGTGAGAAGAGAACACAAACGCCATTTTAGAATCGAGTCTTGGCAAAAAATACCAACCGGAGAATTAATATTAATTAAATAAACCGGCGGTATGTTCGAGGATATGAGAATTAAATAATTAAAGTTGGTAGCCTCGAACAATGGGAAAATCCCATAGGAAAATATTCGCGGTCGAATATAAAAAGTAGTTTCCACTGCCACCAGCCAAAATTCGATCAGAGGGGACGGAGACGTGCCCCCTCGACTAACAGACCCCGGGGCAACCGAATTGCCCTGACCAGTACGTCCACAATATGATGGTTTGTACTGGTTTCTGTTAATAATTTGGGACTAGTAAAGCCAATGGTGACTTTACATGCCCTGGGAGACAGTAGTCAGTCCCACGGTATGGAGTCTATGGTGGGATGTCACTATGACACCCCTGTGCTACTGCACGGAGGGTGCTGTGTAACACACATAGGAAAAACACATGAGACCCTATGGCGTAAAGGACCCCATAGCCCATAAAACACATTACCAATCAAAGGAATACCATTAATCATGTCCAAGAGTGGGAGAAAAAGAGTCTCACTCTTGGCAGGAGGAAAACAAACAAACTCCAGAAATCCAGCAAAGCTGCTGGGGGACTCACTAGGTTAGGAAATTCAGCCTAAAGAGAGAATTCTCCCTAACATGTATAAGGACTCCGCTCCTTACTACTTGAGGGAGGTGGTGTGGTTGCCAAAATCTAAGGTGCAGGGGAGAGCCAGACTCTTGACACTGGGCCGGGAAATCTGGAACAGAACGTGGCAGGTGGTGGGAATCCCAACCACATGCTCCCAGCCGGTGCCGTTGATAGCGGTATGTGGGGAGGACCCGCAATTGACAATAGCAAACCGTAAATATTGGGAACCCATGGGGCTGGGGACGCTTGGGGATGTATGGCAAGAGGGTGAGGCACTAGACTTCAGAAAGTTGATGGAAGATACCGGGGTGCACATAGGCCAACACATTACTCATATGAGAGTCATCAAACGGGTGCAGGACAGATGGCCTGCGGAAGTGCTCACCGAGCAACCAGATACGACTATTGAGACAATGTACGATATTTCAGAGGGTGGGCATGACATATCTTGCATATACGAGATACTGATGACTAGGGTGGGTAAGGAGGTGCTGCAACTAAGGCGTGATTGGGAGGAGGAGGTGGGCGAACCCCTGCTGGATGGACAATGGGTCAGAGTCCAAAGGTACCACAAGAAGGTGTCCCGGAACGCAAGACTCCAGCAGATACAGCTATACGTCACCCATAGGGCATATATGACCCCCAGTAGGATTGCCAGGTTTGGGAACACAGCTGTACAAAAGTGCCCACGGTGTGGGGAGGTGGAAGCTGGGATGATACATATGTTCTGGGCTTGCCCGGAGGTGGGTAGATTTTGGATGGAGATTAAGCTACACTTAGCAGAGAAGGGGATTGTATTGGAGGTGGAGTCGGTATGCGCAAGTATGCTGGAGGTGTTCGCTAGGCCACGCAACCTGAAGCACATTAGTAAAATGAAAGACCTGGCCTACATCATGGCCAAGTGGACAATCGCAATGTGCTGGAAGGCTGCCCGGCGCCCCAGAATAGAGGCGTGGTGGGCGGACCTCCTGAAATGGGCAAATGCAGAAGCAACAGTCTGGTATGAAGCAATCAGCAGAGGAGGGGAGGAAGAAGTGGGACCCCTGATAGAATGGAGGCAACTGGTGACCACAATGGCAGGTACTCCCCAGGCGGGCTTCAGTGAGGATGATACTAAGGAGACAAGCGAGTGACATGAGATATGTTGGCGGTCGGCACGGAAACAGGGGCTCTAGTTAATGGGGTGGGGGGGGAGGGAGGACTGCAATGTTTGATGTACAACATAATGTAGCAGACCTGTATGCAAATGTCCTCAAAGTTGTAATGTTTGGTGTGTTGGTAATAAAATAAATAATTTTTTTTTTTTTTAAACCTTAAGTCGGCCACAAAGACAAGCCCAAACTCACTGCTTAGTTATACCTAGATTTAAACTCCAGAAGTCAGGAAGGGCCAGTATCCCGATTCTTGCCGCAAAACTCTGGAACTCCATGCCCCTTTCATTCAGACAAGAGCCTTCCTTCTCACTCTTCAAGAACAAAGCTAAAGCATGGCTAATTGACCAAGACGCACACAATTTACCATTGTATTGCCACTGAAGTATTGTCTGACACTTGCACTGTATCTGCCTCAGCCTTGTAATCTGTACCCTGACATGCCTGTATGACCCTATGTTAATACTTTATGTATATGTTTTTTACTTTCTGTAACCCCAAGAAATGTGCCCAGATGCCCGTGGGCCTGGTGCGCTATATATAAATAAAGAACTACAAATAAACATTGGGCCTCATTATGACATGAGCGGTAGCCGTGCCTGTAATACAGGCACGACTGCTGCCGGTGTTATTTTTCTCCGGCACCTGCGAATGGGCAATTACCGGGTCATTATGGCCCTGCCGGACCCGGTAATTGCCCATTTGCGTGCGCCAGAAAAAAGATGCTCCCCATTCCCATTCGGCCCCATAGAGCTGAATAGGAATGGGGAGGTCGGATGCACTGACACCGTTTTTAACGGTGCCGGTGCATCCAACATGCTGTGCTTGCGGGTGCCTTTCTGCCTGCCAGGTCTGACCAGAAAGGCAGAAAGGCACCTGCTAGCACAACTCATAGTTTGCTGGTCCAGGAACTACGGTACCGGCAAGCTTACCGGTACCGTAGTTTCCGGACCAGCAAACTTGTAATGAGGCCCATTGACTTGGTGCTCACAGAAGGACAATGGGGCTCATTACGAGTCTGGCAGCAATCGTATCGGTACTACCCGCAGGTTGCTGTCGGACCCGTAATGCTTTACCAGCGTGCTGGACTTGCCGGAAACACTGGGGTATTACAACCCCGGCATTCCGGAAAGTAAGGTGCCAGTAAATTGTAAGTCCCCATTCCCATGGAGTCTCATAGGACTTCATGGTAATGGGGAACACGGAAGCACCGGCACCGTTAACGGTGCCGGTGCTTCCGTGACGGTGCGCCTATCGTGGCCGCTGTGTCCGGTAGGGTCTGCCTGTCAGGCACAGTGGCTCTGGCAGGCAGACTCGTAGTTTGCCTGTCCGGAAACAGGCCCAATATCTTTGGTTTTAATATGAGCTTGACACTTTCCAAGATATTCATTGTAATAAATGTATAAGCCGGTTCCTTTTAAAATTGTATAATGTGCTTTCCTATTGTAGTTATAATAAGAATGTTCCATGTGTCTTACAGCGTAAAGCACTTTACCAAAACCTAGAATAACCACACACATTATTTTGTGATATACTGTTATGTGAAGGCATCATGAAGCAAGACACATAAAACAGATTCAGATTCATACTCAAAACAAGTTTATTTAACTTAAAATGTGGAGTGGAGTAAGGCCAGCCTTACCTATGCAAAGGTTGGATTTCCCTACCTAAAGAAAACTAAGGATAGTCTGTGTCAGGACGTCCAAATGAAGTAACTGTGTGTCCAAAACCTAAACTGGCCCTCACAACTAACTGTATACAATGTGTAGGGCTGTCAGCCTCAAAAGAATAGTAAGTTCAGAGCTCCCTCTATCTCTTGGCTTAGAATCAGCTTCCCCTTCGCCAAGTTCAAAATTGTTCTCAGAATATTGGGGTCGCCTTCCTCAAGAGTTCAAATCTTCTTGCTTCCAAAAATAATACAGTTCCTTGGGACAACGTTATGTCTTGTCTTGAGTGTGTGCAGGGGTGAATGGTGTCAGTGGTTGAATGATGTGACTGGCGGAATGTTATGTAGGTGTCTGAATGTTGTCCTGTGAATGAGTGCTCCACCCAAGGCAGTTGAAGCCTGTTAGCTTGGGTGGTGGGAGCCAGTGGGTTGATTTCCCTCTCCCTGCTCCTGTCCTAGTTCCTACTTATGAACTGTAACCTGAAGTAACTTAATAAAGGAACTTGTCTATGTTACTTGAGCTGCCTCATGAACCTTCAGACATAACTGGCGACGAGCTAGTCCTGATCCGGGCCCAAGAGGTTATGAGAAGATGAAGGTGGTGAAGGACAGACATCTACAGATATCTGTAGGATCTACAGTTGTATAAATCTACATGTGCTTGTGTTGGTCTCGCCGCACTAAGGGGTTCACCTGCTAACTAACGTGCGCCAAGATTGCATATTCGAGCAAGCTAATTACATGCTATAATTTCTAATTGCCAACTTTTACGCTGTCACGCTGAACTGATTTACTCGTGCCTCTGCTCATAGTATTAAGCCTAGTCTTAGCTCCTCGTTACCCAGGCTAAGCCTGCATATTGACTAAGCTAAATGTGCCTAACGTTAACAATCTCTTGCAAGTTATACCTGCCTGTCAATAGACTAACTTACCCCTAGTATTAGCTAACCTGATTATGTCAGCCTAATACAAGCTGTACCAATACTATGTTCATTGCTGCCAGCTGCGCCTGTTGATGTTGTATGCTCCAACCACTTGCTAGTTCCCATTTAATTATGCATTAGCTTCATCACATTAACTGTGCACTCCTTCTGTCCACATTTTCAACCACAAGACTTATTGTAAACTTTAGTACGCACTCCCTATACTCCTTTTCAGTAAATATGCACGTTAGCCCTGATTGCACTCATCCCTCCTTACCAAACTGCAATCTTACAACATCGTATACTCCCACACTGCATAACTCTGTATCAAAGTACATCATGCCCTGTATTAACCCGTATCTGAATTCACCAACCCTATGGCTCGAACACTTTGCGCGTAAACCCACGCCTAACCAACCGTGTGCCCTCAGCCTTAGGAATCTGAGACTAGGTTCTAGATTTAGCAAAAAAAGTCAACACTCCCCTCTCTCCAAAACTAAAATCCCGACCCTCACAGCAACCGCTACTGGCATAGACGACAATACCTCTGCCGCTAAAAACGCTCAAACCACCCACCCTAACTGCTCGCCTGCGGTAAAAGACACTATGATCAAAGGAGCCCTTTTCAACGCAAGATCACTCCCAGCACATGCGCTCGACATCGCTGACTTCATTGTTGCCGAGGACCTTGACTTCTTAGCCGTTACCGAAGCATGGCTACACGCAGCATCCGGACCATCATTGACTTTAGCAATACCTGACAATTATGCCATCATTAGATGCGATAGGGACACCAACAAGTCAAAAGGTGGAGGCGTCGCCTTTATCTTTAAAAACGCTCTAGAGCTCAGACACATCCCTAACGACCAGATCCCCTCCGCTGAGCCATGATCGGTCAAACTACGGTTATCATCCAATCAAACTGCCATAGTACATCGTATCTATCGACCAACAGGACCTATTTCCTCCTCTGCAGAAGACATTTCTACCCTCCTTACCGTCAATACTAAGCCTAACACCAAAATAATTCTCCTTCGTGACCTCAATCTGGCAAAACAAGACCCAAATGACCTTAAAGCCATTGACCTTGCCAGCTCGCTGGTCGACTTAGGATTTAATCACCACATTTCATGAACCGGCTCACATCCAAGGGAGAACCCTCGACTGGCTTGCTGACCTGAACTGCAGCATTAACCTGACGGCAGTCGCACCTTGCATCTGGTCCGATCATCAGAAGATAACCTTCACAGTCAAAGCAACCTTCCCAAATCCTAAATTCAGCATTGCACCTTCCATCCAGACCCGCAACAATAAGGATATCACCAAGGAGAGACTACTCCCTCTTATCCTCCCCCTTCTTAATAATGCTGCAATATCCTGCTCGGACTCTTCAGTCCTAGTTGATACCTACAACCAAACAATCCTAAAAGCATTAAATTCCAGAGCTCCTTTAAAACTGCGCAAACCAAAACCACGTGCGCACCTCAACTCGTGGTTCACCCCACAGCTGAGAGACTTATGCAAATCTAAAAAATGCAGAGTCACGCTGAAAAAATCATCCAACAGATGCCAACAAAAATACATTGATCACTGCCTCCACCAACTACAAGGAAGCGATACTGATAGCAAAAAAGGACTTGCAGGCAGAATCCAACACCCAAGAGCTCTTCAAGATTCTTAAAGAACTTGAATCTCCCATAGCCCCTACCGCCGAGTGCATCATCGACACCTCATGGTGTTCTATTATCCAAAAAGCACTTCTTGATAAAATAGCTACTTTGAAGACTAAAATCAACAACAAAAAATGCAGCTTACCTTCAGATTCACTAAATGCAGTACCTGCCCTTAACTTATCAGCACCCGCTCCCCCTTGTAAACCATTGAACTTCTCCCCATTATCTAACCGACCAACTGTCAAGGCGACTCCTGCCCCGCACCCATCACCAAGGAAGCAGCCCACGACCTAGCCCCTTTCATTACTACCTTCATCAATGCCTCGTTCAAATCAGGTACTGTCCCAGACAACCATAAAGATGCTTGGGTCATCCCTCTCATTAAAGACTTAGCCCCGATCCCAGCAACCCCTCAAACTACAGACCCATCACCACAGTGCCTTTTCTCCTGAAAATCTTAGACCGAGCGGCTAAAACGCAAATTGAGGACTTCAAAGATAAGAGCAAGCTTGCCTTATTACTTCTACTAGGCCTCTCGGCAGCTTTCGACCTGGTCAGTCATCGAATTCTCTGTCACCACCTAAAAACCGTTGCTCACTTCTCAGACAAGGGGCCTAATTCCGAGTATGGAGGTAGCCATGCCGCTTCTAGCGAGAGGAGGGGAAAAGTAGTACCGTTACCAAGCAGGGAACGGAGAGGGAAAAGACCCATTAGAGAATGGGTGCGGGAAGAAACGGGTCCCACCTGAGCGCGGAAAGCAGAAACACACAGGAAAACTCACGGAGGGCAGAAGAGTAGCACAAGAGCGTTGGTACACACGATCCAGAGAAAGTAAAGTTGCAACGCACCTGCGTTTAAGACTTCAGGGTTATTGTAGTCTGTGTGTATAAAAGACTAGAATGCACAAAGCATTCCAAGGGAACCGGAGGGATTAGTCCTGCCTCCATTTTGCCCATCTATACCAAAGCTTCCACGGGCGATTTATGACACAAGGCTACATCCTGGATCAGATCTTTCCTGGCAAACAGAACCATGTGGGTCTTCTCCCCGTCTGCCTCGGCTGATCTGTCACCAGTCACGTGTGGGGTCCCGTAAGGGTCTTGTGTATCCCCTACACTGTATAATGTGTTTACAAAACCACTATTCGATATTCGACTATCTGGGTGTCACTTACACCAACTATGCGGATGACACCCAGATACTCATTCCCATCACTGGTGACTATATAACTGATTCAAAATCTCTCAACGAGGTCTATACAGTCATTCAGGGCTGGGTGGCACACCACGGACTATGCTTAAATGATAAGACAGAGTTACTTATCCTGTGCTCCCACCCCAGACTTAAACTGGATCCTGCCTTTAAAGCCTTTATCATTGACGGGAACACCATTAAGGTGTCTAATGACGCCAACACTCTCAGCTTCTATCTGGATTCTACCCTCTCACAGACTAGACAAATTAATTAATGTGGTGGTCTCAGCATCAACATATACATGCAAACTTGTGCCAGCTTGCAGACCTTTCACCACTGCCTCTAATTGCCTCATCCTGGCAAGAACTCTCATCATGGCCAAAATTGAATACTGCAATGCCCTCTACTTGGGTACTAGTCACAAGAACATCAACAAACTTCAAGTAACCCAGAATAATGCCATCAGAGCAGCCCTTAATGTCCCTAGAAAATCGCACATCTCTGACACAAGACAGAGTCTCCACTGGCTCCCTGTTGCACTCAGAATCTCACACAAAACCCTTGCACTTACACATAAGTGTCTAGTCAACCACGCACCAGAATATCTGACCAACCGATTCAGCGCACACACAGCCACCCGACCACTCAGATCTGCCCAAGCTCACTCACTTGCTATACCCAGATTTAAACTACAGAAAGCAGGGGGGGGTCAACACTCTCAGAACTGAACTCCCTTACCTTGCATTTAAGAACAAAGCCAAATCTTGGCTCATTGAGCAGGACCTAGCTGCTGTAACTTTATACATGTAAATCCCGTCATACTCCTGCAAACGTTCTATCTAGGAGTACTTGCATATATTGACTGCCTTTTAGATACTATATGTAAATGTGCATTTCCCTGTACATTATGTAATATATGTACTTTCATTCACCATGCACTTCCTCTATGTACCATGTACCCCCAAGAACTGTAATTGGAGGATGTTACCTGTAACCTTTGCAAGAAATGCGCCCCGATGCCCCCGGCCCAGGCGCGCAATATAAATAAACCAAATACAAATACAAAATACAAGAAAGGACAGGTAAGCTGCCGCAGGGGGGAGCAGTCAGAAGGGGCATTTGTTTGGGAAGAAGGAGGGGTCCCACTGCCCCCCAATAAGTTGTCCCACCACCCAGGGCAAGTTAAGTAGTGTGAGTCTTTCTCCAGTACTCCATGAGAGAGTAACACCTAGTTTCACCCGGGGCAAGGCACTCAAGGTAAGTACAGATGTGAGAGTCGGTCTACCAAGGAAGTGTGCCCCAGCGGTAGGATTGTTTTCCCAAAGGAAGCCTGTGCCCCAGCCTCACGAGTGAGACGGTATGGAGAGAGAACATTTTAAGTGAACTGAGAGACTGCACTTGCCCGGTTGTCCCGAAAGACGCAGCAAGTTGCAGGAAGCAGCATTCACCTTTTGTTTGCTGCCCTGCTCAAGTTTATGGATGGGCACAGTTTGCTGCAGCGGCGCAGTCATTCATTTGGAGTTCTCACTTTAGTACTCGTTATGGTGCTGGTGCCCTGGAGTGCCCTCTGAAAGACTCCCAGCCCATTCCACCCTGGCGTGGCATTGGTGCTCATGCCTGTTGAGACGGTAGGAGCAGCAGAAATCTGTACCCCTCTCAAGTTTCCCGTCGAGTGATGACGTCACTCGGATGGTGTGAGAGTTGTTGATCTCTTCAGCATGGTTCGTATTCCAGCTGGAGGCGAAGTGAGATTCCTTTCCTGAATTAGAAGAGGGGACGCTGTAACATTCCCCAGCGTTGTGACATGCACCCACATTTGTCACAACAAGGAAGTGTCTTCAAGTTATGTTCTAACTGTTTTCCATCAGTGTTGAGAAGGCCACCGGATGGTTTCCATTTTCGTTCCGGAGGAAGATAAGGATGTTTATTTTGGACAAAATTAGGCAGGAATACAGCGCTGGTGCATTTGAAAACATGAGAGGACCTGCCGGAATATGGAAGTGAATGATTCCTGGTCTGCAGAACGACAACACAGCGGTCCGCCTTGTAAACACTTTCCGAAATTTCACCGTCTCACCAAACAAAGGAAACAATATGGGGACCGTTGAGGGGCAACGGCTTGCAGTAACAACAATAGTCGAGTGCTGAAGGGGACACTGGAGACGCCACGACAAACTCCTGTGCTGTGACAAAGTCCTCATGGAGTAGCGGTGTAATATATCAGCTGCGCTGAAATGGAAGGCTCCAGCACCGAAGTGGCAGAGTGGAGAAGACGAAATGCGGAGAGGAGGTGAGCCTGCGCGCCCGACTAAGAGAGGAGCGTCTAACCCACAGCAGCTTCTACAGCCCAGGACCACAAGCCGGGATTGTGCAGTGTACGAGCGTGTGGTGGCTGGCGAGGAGGAGTAACAGAGGGGTGCCTGTCACCCGTACATTACTACAAGAGGTGCGCTCCCGGTCAGGGGGCTGGCGGGAGGCTTAATAACTCACCATTCATGGCCAGCATTACTCCCAACACACCCTCATAACCATAAAGGGGTGAATAGGACCCCCACAGAGCAGAGGGTATTTTGGGCATACGAACACAAGCATAAACCCCGTCGCAGAGTCCCCGAACCTGCAAAGTCAGTCGGCCCAAGGACACAGCTGTAATAGAGTATACACAGTGAAAGCAGTGACAAGGAAGGGAAGATCATGGTGGTCACTGAGCGGACAGTGGATGCTTACTGCAGGACAGCCTCAGCCGTTGAATGTCACCATGGAATAATTGCATTGCCTAACTGGAGCACATATACCCTGGCTGTGGGTGCGATTTCTCGCCGTCGCCAAAACCAGTACAAAAGGGACCCTATAAAAACTCAAACAGAAAAGAGTTGAGTAAACATTGCTTTATTAACACACAAGCATTCGCGAATGGGCCACAAGTTCAACCGTCTCGCAAAGCAAGTCGTCAAAGTGCCGCCCTTTGCCCTGCACATCGTGGTCCTTTTATACCCATCTGTTTTACATTGTCATACATTGCTGCACATAGATTATGTCCACCACAAGGCGGTTCCTCCCAGTCATGACTTTGCATCAACGGTCAACAGTTCAACATCTGCTATTGTGGTTTCCTGTTATCTGTTATTCGCTCTCTCTCGTGCCCTTCTGTGTCCTTATCTCTGTGCACGAGGCTGTGCTTACTCATTCCTTCCCCACCCGTAATCTGCAGATAGTTTTAGCAGGCTCAACATGCTTCGACATACAGTGACCAAACACAATTCTTCTGTTAAAACAAGTTCTTGCCAGGTCAGCAGGTCTTAAATGTCGCTGTATAAAGAGAAGGCCTCTTCTTTTAACAAAGGGTACATTCTTTTAACACATATGGTGATTAGTACAAACTCCAAGTGTGAGCACAACATTACATATGTATGCGTACCTTCAATCCACCCTTTGCTCACACTTGAGCATCAATCTAAACAGTCCTAGCATAAGCAGATGGCAGGAAAGCAACATCATCACATACTGTATGTACCATAATCTTCTCCAGGCCTCCCATGTCAAAAAATTCCTGTTGTACATGGCTTTTATCCATTGGATTTAGGCGCGTTATGCTGGAAGAACACATGGAAACACAGCACGACACACATACCGGGAAACATTGGATGCAGAGACAAATTCCTACAACTATTGCCGCTAGAACCAGTATAGGCGTAAGAAGTTGCCATCCAATTTCTTTCAGGAGCTTCATCCACCAGCTATCTCCTGACCCTTCCTCCTGGTGGATGCTATCCGCCACTTTATGCAGTTTGTTTACTCCATCCAGGATTCCTGTACTCCCTTCTGGTATGTAAACACAGCATTGGGATCCCACCAAAAAACAGACTCCGCCCCTTTCTGCAGTGAGTATGTCTAAGACATACCTATTTTGGAGAGCCACTAGCCGAATTGCTTTCATTTCATAAGTAATGTTTTCCATTAGGTCTGCAGATTCTTCGATTACGAACTCAAGGGCCCTGTTTAGCTTTTGGATTTCTTGACTGTTCATAAAGATGCCCGCTGGAGGAACCAGGACCCCCATCAGATCTATAAACGTTTCCCATCCTGTAGGTTGATACGTAGGAATTTTTGGGTTTACTGCTCGTTTATTTCTGCTGTGTATTTCTTTATGCAGAGTAGACGGGGCATATACCATCACAGCCGGCATTATTCTGGCTATGTAACATACCCCAACAAAATCTTTGGCTAACCACAAATAAGCCCTCTTGTTACAGACGTAGGCATGTCCTTCAATCTGTAACAATCCCTTCGTGTAGTTATTTAGATTCACCATTTGACTGCACCCCGAGATCATTCTTTGATTACCTCTTGCGCTCCTCTTAAAACATATATTCTTTGGCCTAAACTCTTGTGTGATGGTGATAGGGGGAGGAGGTTCTCTTACTATCTGTACCATAGCAGGTGCAAGCCCGATTCCCTCAGTTTTGATTTTATAGCGTATCTTTTCCTTTAGAAGGGTTTTGTTCTCTCCTCTAACATAACAAGCGGTATTCGGTATCATGTATTGCTGTGCTGACACTATTCTCATGTAAATTAATGTACACCCGGCATCCTCAGTAACTGGCGATGCGTACACTGGGATGCCTTCACTGCTATGTCGGGGCATGTGGGTGCAGATCCAGCAATCAGTTTTATTCACTACCCCATATGTTGTGTTTATTATCTTCACGTATTCATTTTTAGCATAGTCTTCCGGGTCGTGTTGGTCATAGGCATCTCGATTCCTGCTCTTGACCCAATCTGTTCTCCCTGTTTCATTTGACTCGGGCAACAGGTTCTTTAATTCATATCTAGATGGATGTTCCAGATACCAGAATATTATGGCAAATGCTATTAGTACTACTATCGTGCATACAGAAAACAAAATTTTGCCTCTTGTGGTACAAACTGGTATTTTCCTCTTACCTTCTGTGTTTGAGGAGCATACACTTATCCGTTCAGGGACTAAACCAGCATACACGGGTGTAGACATAGTTCAGTATATGGCTCAGTATACAGCGTATATCAGTTGCAACCTAGCGATATAGCAATATCCCCTATTTAAAGCACCAGTGTCCTTATTACTCTAATAGTGGTAGGTCTCACTGAAAACCTTCATCCGATCTGTCCCACGTCTCGCAGTGCCTGTCCCAGGAGGGGAACGCCGAAGGCCCTTCAGGCTACAAGCCCGTCGTCTTCAGTAAGGCACAATTCTGCTAAAACCAACAAGAGAGTCCAAATGTTCATCTCCCTAATGATCAAAGTTCAAAACAGTGTCCTTACACGTTGCTTGGCACATACACGTCACGGGATCGGAGGCGATGGGCACACCTACTAGTGGCATCTGGCAGTACTGTTGCAACCTGGGGTTGGTTGGTTCCCTTTTCTGGATCCACGTGGTACCAGTGCGATTTGCCATCAACTTTTACCGCAGTTTGTGTTGCGAGGAGAACCTGAAACGGGCCCCTCCATCTGGGTTGCAGTCCGCTGGTGTGATCGAAGGCTTTTATAACAACCCAGTCACCGGGCTGCACGTCGTGACCTTCTCCTATCAGAGGAGATGGAGCTACTGCGTTCACCTGTGCATTAATAGAAATCAGTCTATTAGTTAACCCAATACAGTACTGTTGTAATGCAGGCCATGCTTGCTCAGACAATCTCTTAGGTGATTTGGGGGTCCCAATACTTGGTGGGCGCCCCATAACAATTTCGAAAGGAGATAAACCATGTGTACGCTTAGGCATAGTACGCATACTCAATAATGCAATAGACAATGCATCCGGCCATTTCAGTCAAGGGCATCCAGTGTTTCAATATGCATTGTGCTGTGGAGGTGGCACTATTGTCCCGCAGGGGATATGCTTCCACCCATCCTGAGAACCCACATTTCATCACCAAACAGTAGGAATGTTTATTTACAGGCTCCAGCTGTATAAAGTCCATATACACCACCTCAAAAGGGCAGGTGGGTAACTTACTGTGGCCCGCCGGGGCCGGTACACCTTTCCCCACATTATATAAAACACATATTTCACATTGTTTTGCCCATTGGCGACAATACATTCCCAATCTTTTGTTGTACCACACAGTACTTAAAACTTCTTCCATAGTTCTTGCGTTAACGTGGGTTGGACCATGAGCCACGCTCACTATCACAGGTAAGTATGCGTCAGGTAGTACCCAGGTGTTCGTTTTGGTATGTGCCCATAGCCCATCTACCGTCTCCTCATATTGATCATCCTTGTGCCAAGATAGTCTTTCTTCAATGGTTGCATCTGCTTGGATTTCCTTTACGCGCTCCTTCGTCCCTTCCATAGTCACATCCCTCCCCACTATGAGCTGTCGGGCTTCCCACCGAGTGTCCCTTGTGGCAGCTAGTTTAGCCATCTGGTCAGCCAAAGAATTTCCCTGCGTGACATAATCCAGTGTTTTTTTATGCGCTGAGCACTTCACTACGGCCACCATTTTGGGCAGCGTAAGGGCTTGCAATAATTCAGCAATCAATCGGGCATGTTTAATAGTATCACCTTGGGAGGTTAAAAACCCACGCTCTCCCCAGAGTTTACCAAAACTGGAAACCACCCCATGAGCGTAGGCTGAATCAGTATAAATTGTCACTTTCATACCGCTGCTTAACACTAATGCTCTCGTTAGCGCAATTAATTCTGCTGCCTGGGCCGATTTTTCACACACTTTCCCACTCTCAATCAACCGTTCCCCTGTAGTTACTGCATACCCTGCTGTTGTCTCCCCATTTGGCAGTTTGAAACAGGAACCATCACAGAATAATATACCCTCATTATCAACCAGCGGGGTGTCTTGCAGGTCTGCTCTACCCTTAGTGTGTTCTTCCATTTGGATCACACAATCATGCCTAATGTCATCAGGTGAGGTGGGCAAAGGAAGCAGTGTCGCTGGATTCAAAGTGTTACACCGTTCAATTTTTACATTACTGGCAAACAGGATCATCTCATACTGTGTGAGTCTAGCTGTAGTCAAATGCTGTGTATGCACTCTATTCAGAAGAACATCTACCGTATGTGGAACCTTTACTGTTACTTCACTCCCTAGGATGAAACCTGCACTTTGTTTTAGGGCTGTCGCTGCTGCAACTACTGCTCTCATGCATGGGGGTAGGCCTCGAGCTACTGAGTCCAGAGTGCTAGAAAAATATGCACATGGTCTCTGTTTACCCCCTTGTTCCTGTGTCAAGACTGACACAGCGCAACCTTCCTGTTCATCAACAAAAAGGCAAAATCTCTTAGTATAATCAGGTGTGCCTGTTTCCAGCTCCCGTGTCTACCAGACATCTCAAGTTTCGGTGGGGGCCGATCCTAATAGAGGCATAAGGCCCCCTTTGGTCTATAGGAACCTGCACCACTCCCGCTATCTCATTCCGGCATCCTCAGGACATATCGCTTGTGTTATCCTGAAAATCATTGTTATAGTATACCCCTTCTCCACATTCTTCACCCTGGCATACACCTTGTACTTGTGTCGTTTGTTGTGGCTGATACAGTAGATTGGGGGGAGGCGGGGCCGGCCAGGGAACATCCCCTCTTGCTTGTCCGTCAAAGGCATTGGGTTGAGGGGGTTTAAACATTCTATTGTCTTGGTTGCCGTACCCACCAGTCCTATTTCCTGGGGCAAATGTTGTCTGTGAAGGGGGCCGTACGCCCCTTCCTCTCCCACCACTCTGGGGACACTGGGATTTCCAGTGTCCGGGTCTCTTGCAGAAGGCACATACATCTTGGGGTAGCCCATCCCTCCTCCCATATAGCGCACCTCCTTGCACTGTACCTCTTCCTGTCCCTTGGCCCCCTATCATGTTGCTACTATAGCCCTGTGACGGGCCGTTATAATTGTAGTTATACCTGCCTTGGGCCCTTGATGCAACTGTTGCATCAACACTTTGGTTTTTAAATCCTTCTCTTGTCGTGCCTTTTGTTGTCCCTTCACTCTTTCCCCTCTTTCGTAATACCTAGCCATTTCGAGGAGATCCCGGGGGTTCCTAGTCATCCATGTACTTTCTGCCCTCCTAATGTTCTCCTGAATTGGCCCGTGGAGCCCCTCTACAAAGTTTGTGGCAAAGTACCGTTGGCCCGTTTCAGACCCTATCTCTAGCCCACTGTGCGCTTTGAATGCTGCTTCATAACGCAGAAAGTACTGTGCTACTTCCTCACTTGCACCCTGTATCACAGCGGACAGTTTCTCCACATTCACATCAAATGGGGGTAACACCTTTTCTAGAGCCCTCAGGACTGCCATGCCATGCCCCCTTAGGGGTTCAGGATATTCCTCATGCAGTTTTCTATTTTTGCTCGCATCCATTACATCTTTCCATTTTATTGTTTCATTGTCTTTGGCACGAAAGGGGGTCCATATTTCTTCTGGGACAATGGCTAACAATATGTTATCTACATCCTCTACGGTAAATAACCCTGGTCTGAATAACTTTCCTACTTCTTTGTAGAATCCTGCCGGGTCTATACGGGGGTCGGGGATGGACTTGGTGATATGCATTAATTCAATTCGGGATAAAGGGACATACACATAGGTGCGCATCATGTTACCAGTGGCTGCCTCTATGGTGGGTTGGCACTCTCTCATTGGCATTAATAGTAACTTTTCCGTATTTGTTTGTTCACTCACAGGGGCCTGCGCTGGTGGCGAAACAGAGGATTGATGACTAAGAGCTTTCTCTTTTTTATTTTTCTATAATCTTTTAATAGTTTCTCCACCTTAGCCATCCTCCATTCTTCCGCCCCTGAATCATCCACTCTTATATTAGATAGCAGTTTCTTATCCAATTCCGTCCTAATCCTATTCCACTGGGACACATATCTAGGCTCCTTTTCCTCTTCTATATCATCCACCCTAATAAGAAGATATTTAATTACGTTTACTTGTATAGGCCAGCCAAGGCCCTCCATCAGACTCACCAGGGTGGACATGGACTGCGAGTGTATGGATGCTATCATACGATTAGCTACGTTTTGGCCCGCCTGGTCTGCATCTTTGAGTTTAGCCTCTCTTTCCCTCACCTCTCTTTCCCATGCCCTCTTTTCCTTCTCCCATTCAACACCGCCCCTTATGACTTCCGCTATTATGTCGGACATACATCCCCATAACTGAACACTGGACGCAGTCACTGGTAGTAACGCGACAGCGTCCTGATATGCTGAGGGCAGATCCGCAGTACTCTGTCCTCTCAATTTACAGTTACCCTCATAAAAGGTATATAGTTTAGTGGCCACTGTCCTAAATTCCAAAGGTGTCAAACGCCCCAATTGGTCCCGTAGGCTGTCATTGAGGGGTGTGCCATACAGCCCGGTCATAAGGATTTGCAAGTCTCCATCTCTATCCTTTTCTACAGTAGTCGTTCTCCTATGGTCTATCAACCTATCTGGGTTTCCATACTTCATTGGGAATTCCACCCTTTCACCCTCACTGTCTGCCGGTGGAGCTGTAGCTCCTGGAAACAATAATTCAGTCGTTGTTTGTTCTGCTTCTAGCCCTATCACATCTTCATATCGAGGCACCGGCACGGCAGGATACATACCCCCACTGTTCTTAATCATCATATGTCTATCCAACTGATCTAGCCTCTCGCCCTTCTCTTTTATCTCTAGATCATGTAATTTTTGATTTACCGTTCTCTTCTGCTCCTTTGCTTTTTGTTTGTTCTGAGCATTGCGCCTGCGCATTGCTTCTACCCTCCATAGTCGTATAGCCTCAAACTGTGCGGGTCTGACCCGTCTTTTACTAATTCTATTTCTACTTTGGATATGTGGTCCACATCAAAGGACCCGGTGTCTGGCCATTTATGCTCAATCAAATCTTTTGTGTATTCGGACCATTCTTTTAAGAACAATGTTGAATTCAATCCATGTTTAATCAACATATCAAATGCAGGGGTTCCTTCAAGAGGGGCATAGTGTCTCTTGCCTATACCACTCTTGCTGGAAGCCGCTTGACCCATTTTGTTGGTATACCACAATTGCCTAAAACACTCACCTTTCCCAAATATGCACCTATTGGCTAACAATAATAATACATCCTCCTGGCGTATCTAACATATCATATCATCATTTCAACATTACTTCTTCATAGACGGACTTACCACCGTCCTCTTCACAAACCCTGAATCATTATTTCCTTATTCCATCATGCATCCGTCCATACCACTTATCTTAAGGGTCCCGCCAGAGTGTTCCGGACCCGAAGGGCGACAGCCTGCTGTTCCACCGCCAACGGAGCCGGAAAAACAAGGATGACGCGTTGGTTGCAATCAAAGGTGCGGATTCAGTTGTTGGGGCCCCGTGATCAATTCCTTCTCCGGTTCCGCCGCGGCGTTCCTCACCCAGTGACGGACTGTCGCTCCTTCGCGTCCCACTTCTGACACCAAAATTGTGGGTGCGATTTCTCGCCGTCGCCAAAACCAGTACAAAAGGGACCCTATAAAAACTCAAACAGAAAAGAGTTGAGTAAACATTGCTTTATTAACACACAAGCATTCGCGAATGGGCCACAAGTTCAACCGTCTCGCAAAGCAAGTCGTCAAAGTGCCGCCCTTTGCCCTGCACATCGTGGTCCTTTTATACCCATCTGTTTTACATTGTCATACATTGCTGCACATAGATTATGTCCACCACAAGGCGGTTCCTCCCAGTCATGACTTTGCATCAACGGTCAACAGTTCAACATCTGCTATTGTGGTTTCCTGTTATCTGTTATTCGCTCTCTCTCGTGCCCTTCTGTGTCCTTATCTCTGTGCACGAGGCTGTGCTTACTCATTCCTTCCCCACCCGTAATCTGCAGATAGTTTTAGCAGGCTCAACATGCTTCGACATACAGTGACCAAACACAATTCTTCTGTTAAAACAAGTTCTTGCCAGGTCAGCAGGTCTTAAATGTCGCTGTATAAAGAGAAGGCCTCTTCTTTTAACAAAGGGTACATTCTTTTAACACATATGGTGATTAGTACAAACTCCAAGTGTGAGCACAACATTACATATGTATGCGTACCTTCATGGCACAGCATTACACAAGGAGATCTCAGAGTGAACATTCCCAGCATGGGGGGCAGGTGAGACTGAGCCTGTGATTAGCTGGGTGTGGAACCGTCCCAGTCCACTTACACTGATGCTCTCCCCCACCCCCCTGGTCCATTTCACAGGACAAAACCTGTGGGATGACCAGTAGGAAAATGTGCAGTTGTTAAGATAAGCGCAGAGCGCTGTGGCAATACAACAGCCATACCCAATACAGCAGATACAATAACGCTACACACCAACAAGCTGGATGCTTCCGAAAGCTGCCAAAGTGAAGGGCATCCTAAAAATGCTCAACTACACCGTATCCCCGCCCCAAATGCCGAAAGACAAGATGGCTACGATGTGCGACAACGAAAGGGATGCGGGCGAAGCTAACCATCAGATCCTAATGGCAATTGCGTAACTGAAGACGGTAGGAGCCAAGATCAACGAAGTAATAGTCGACATCAGGCTGTTACGACAAGATGTGAGGAAATTATCAGAAAGGACCACCGAATTGGAATCTCATATGAAGGACAACAAGGCAATGGCACAGGACAACGGCGCCCAGATCCACATTTTGCAAAAAAAGTTCAAACTTCTAGAGAGCAGGGCGGAAGATGCGTAGTGGAGGGCACGAAAATAAAACGTACGTGTTGTCAGCCTGCCAGAAGAAGAGGAGGGCGCAGACACCACGACATACATTGAAAACATATTCTTGCAGGACATTGAGCCGGGGAACCTCTCAAGCATTCACAATAGAGATGGCGCACATCAGGAAACTGCAACCCGGTGTCCCTCCACGTCCGATAATAACGAAGATTTTAAACTACAACAGTGAGAAGATATTGTCCTACACCAGCCAGGGCAGTACATTGCAGAGGGCATCTGCAAATTTAGCTGTATACCAGGATTAAACCTTCCAGGTCCAGAAAAGCAGGGCGCAGTTCTCATTGGCCAAGACCAGGCTTCGCAATGCTGTACTGAAGTATATGCTAATGTACCCTGCAAGTCTAAAGTCTTGCACAAAAGCGGCGCCCTATTCTTTGATTATCCTGAAGAGGTGCAGGAGTGGATGGATAGAGAGAGAATCAACCCACAGACAGAAGACAACTCCTCACCAAATAAATGCAACGATACCTCGAAAGCGGACACAAGTGGAACTTGATGGCAGGACAAGGAGAAGGTGCATTCGAACTGAGGGAGCAAACGATAGACATCCGACTAATGTTTCCAGAGCAGACAATGCAAACACAGGGGACGGATTTCCCCTTGGGTTCATAGACAAAGCCTAGTTCGCCCAGTGGCAGGATGCGCTCCACACTCGATAATCCCGAAGGAGCGGACCGCTCCCGGGGCTGCTACTAACCCACCCACAAAGTTTTGTTTTTCTTTTTTCGGGCTCTTGTTTTTTGTGCCCAACCGCTACGCACAACCTAGAGACGACTCCCCGAAGGCAGTGGCGAGGAGCGGACACGCCTGACCATGGGTACCAACGCTGGGCAACTGTTAGTTGGGGAAGTTACAAGGGAATTTGTGTTGCCAAACGCAGTCTCAGAGCAGTGGACTTTTTTCTGACGGCTGGTCAGGTTGCACGAGGTAAAAGGAATAGTGGGATGAGGGGTCGGACAGACTCGTCTTCTTTATTGCAAATGTTTGATGATGGCTAGCCAGATGAAAAACTGTTAACCTGGAATGTCCGGGGGTTGAATAATTTTGTTAAAAGGAACAGACTGTATACTACCTCCGTAGATATAAAACTGATATAGCCCTATTACAAGAGACACACCTTACGCCTGAGAAGCAAGCACTGCTTACCAGAAAATGGGGAGGGGAAAACCATAGGCTCTACATACTTGGAGTATGCCTTTGGAGTACTGATCTGGATAGCATCTACAGTACCCTTTAAGGTGACACAGTCTAGGACAGGCAATGAGGGCAGAATGGTGCTTGTACAGGGGCTCTTAGAGAATGTGGACACTTGCTTAATACATAAGCACCCAATCACAACACAGCAGCCTTCTTTCAGCACTGTACCCTAGACTTGATCCCTACAGGGATGGCTCTGTAATATAAGGGGGGTGACTTTAATTGCCTTCTGGATCCTTGCATGGACAGGTCGGACTCTAAGGTCCTGAAACCTTCACCGCCCGCTAGGGCCTTACAGTTGATACTAGCATCATTCAAATTTGTTGACATTTGGAGAGCGCTCCACCCGAATTCTAGATATTACCCCCATGCCTCCTCATGCGGTTGAATTGTTCCTCTGTAGCTGCAGTGGCGATATGCACCTCCGAAGCCCCCAATCCCAACATGGAAATTGAGAAGCAAGGCCCTGCTTTCTGAGACCACTTGAGAGACAGTATCAAAGAATACATCCAACACAACAAGGGCAGTGTACCTATAGCGGATACTCTTTGGGAAGCACTGAAGGTGGTCGTTAGAGGCAACGCAATTGCCAAGTCAGGGGGCATTCAAGCTACGCTCCGCAGGGAGTTGTCCACAGCCGAGGACGCATTGCAAGCACTGACACAGTCCCACATAGACCCAAGAAACAGGGAAGCAAACAAATTGGTTTTGTGCCAGCAATGTCTGAGCTGCTGGGAACGATTGGGGAAACAGTTATATTAGATATGTAGAGAGGCAACAGGCAGGAGGAGGTAAGCCGGGCAGATTATTAGCATGGCTATGTAAGAAGGAGGAACAACGTACACCCATCTACTCGATACAGACACCACAAGGCACCAAGTGTAACACCCAAAAGGGCATTAACATAGTCTTCTACGATTTCTACTGCAGTTTATACCAAGAAACGCCCAGGTCTACGGACCTGGTCTTGGAGGAGGTACTAGGCGATATAGATCTCCCTAGATTGGATGAGGGTGCGGTCGGGGAGTTAGACGCCCCTATCACGGCTGAGGAACTGATCAACACGATAAGGTCACTACTTACAGGGAAAGCACCAGGCTCAGAAGGTCTGCCCGGAGAGTTTTATAAAGAATTTGCTACGGAATTAGCCTCCCATCTTCTGAATGCCTTGAGCGAGGCGTATGATTCCAGCCTCCTCCTGCTCAGCCTGAGAGAGTCAACCATAGTACCCCTGCTGAAACCCAATAATCCTCAACAGGAATGTAGCTCATATAGACCCTTGTCTATGCTTAATCAGGACAGCAAAATTCTGCCGGCAACGTTGCCAATAGGTTAAAGAAAGTAATACATATACACCCCGATCAGACAGGTTATATGCCGGGCAGGAATATGTCCTGGAACCTAAGACGTTTACATCATATCATGCACAGCACTGCCTCGTGGGAGACACTGTGTGCTATTACTGCTCTCAATGCAATTAATGTATTTGACTCCATTAAAGGGGATTGGCTAAATGCCACTGTACGCAGGTTTGGCTTCGGCCCTTACTACAGGCGATGGGTGGAGATAATATACAAGGAGCCGGTGGCAAAAGCTAAAACGGGTAGGCATTTCTCTAAGCCTTGGGTGTTGGAGAAAGGCACTAGACGAGGTTGCCCGTTGTACCCACTACTTTATATTCGAGCGATGGAGCTGGTGGCCACATACTTACGAGCGGAGTACATCCCGGCAGGTGTACCGGTCATGGGAACACATCACCTAATTTCCATGTATGCGGATGACATGCTCATATATGTGCAAAACCCTGAACATAACTTAGAATTGATAATTGAAGTCCTCGCTAGCCTTGCAAAGATTTCAGGCATCACAGTTAGCATGGAAAAGTCTTCTTTGTTCCCTTTAGCCAGACTGGCTAAGACACATTCCAACAACCTGCCAGTGTTGGCCTTAAAGTGGAGTGTTACCACATTTCGATACCTGGGGGTTGAATCTTTCACGATCCAATCAGGGAGCATGACAACAACATACAGAGGGCCTTGGACGGGATAAAGAACTTCATGACTTTCTGGAAAAAATTGGCCCTTTCAATAATGGGTAGAACGGCACTGCTAAAAATGATTGTCCTCTCTAGGCTCCAACATTACTTTGCAAACATCCCATACAATATACCGAAGGCCTCCTTCAAAGCAATAGATTCCTTGTGTAGGGAATTCCTATGGCACAGTAGATTAGCCTCACTGCAAAGACTGTGTGAGGAGGGGGGGGGGGGGATTAAGGTCCCGCATTTTGAACTGTACTATATGGCAGGGCAGCTACATTTCATGTTAGGTTGGTTAGCTGACAAATCTACCCCAGACACCAAGCTTCTACAACCGGCAGCGCCACCCACTTTTCTGAAAGAGTTGTTGTGGAGCAAGCGGTCTCAAGTAAACGGCTACCCATACCTGGTGTCATTGGGTATACAACTGTGGGATAGGGCACTAGCACTAATAAAACTGAAGGACTGTTTTCAGCACAGATCCCTCTGGCCTCTTTGGCCCCAGAAGCGTCTCAGGCGCATCTGGGAATCCGAACACATTGGGACCCTAAGAGCATTGCCACAATAGGGGAACTGCTTACAGATACCACCTTCATTTTCTTTCTGGAATTGGGCAATACCACGGGACTATAACATGGCTAGTACCTGTTACAGTGCTCCATAAAATACCTGATTGCACGTAGATGGCCAACGTATGTAGAAGCGGCAGATGCACTCTCCTTAATCAGCACTATGTATGACATAATCGAAGGCCCACACACAATTTCTAGGCTGTATGGATTCCTCCGGGAGAGCAGACTCCTCAGATGCAATCATAAAGTCCCGGTGGGGGGGAAGACCCGGGGATTACATTCCTGGATCACAATGGGCTCAGATTCTGCGGTACCATAAGAAAGTGTCTCGGAATTACTTTATGTAGCGCATAGACCATACTTGACCCCTCAAGACATCAAAGTTCCCCGGAGCTGCTGCTCAACACTGCTCTAGATGTGAAGCCACAGACGCTGGTATGTTGCACATGTTCTGGTCCTGTCACATTTCATCGCAGTGCTGGGGGGGAGGGGGGGAGAATAGCGGACAGAATGTACAAGGCAGGCCTTAATATAAATCCACTCTCACCAGAGGCCTGCTTGCTTGGTCGCTTTACACGCCCCACACACCTATGTTATGTCTCTAAAATGAAAGACTTACAACCTCATCACGATTTTGGCGGTAACCCTAAAATGCAGTGGTAACGCTATTACCGCTGCATTTAAGGGTCCGCCAAATCACGGGTTTGGCAGCATTTACCCCCAGCTATAAGCTGGGAATTTGCTGATTTTTGGGACAATTACTGCACGCGGGAATGGGCAAGATGTCCGCCTTATTTAACACACACGCAACGCAGCGTATGTGTTACGCTCACCTGACTCCCACGGAGGCGCTGGCCTGGTTCGCGCTGCTGAGACCTCTTCTAAGGTGATGCGCAGGGTTTGGAAGACGGACTGGACCGGGCCCCCAAATCTGGCTTGTCTGGCTCGCAGAAGTATCCTTCTGTAGGCGAAAATAGGGGATTAACTGTCTGCGGGGTAATGCAATCGGCCTCCCACTTTCCCCTCTCACCCTCCTTGAAACCCTTCTGTGATTTCTCGTAGCGTCTCACCTTAGGGTCTGGAAGGACGAGCTCTCCATCCTGCTTCTGATGCAGGGGCGCGTTGGTATCCAGTTACTTCACTGGATTTTCGGATTGTTGAGAACCAAACTTGCTTGGCTTCCAGGTAAGTTTTTTGATAAGAGGTTCCCCTTGTGTCCATGCATTAATGTACTAATGCTAGTGTCTTTTTCCCCATAGGGGCCGGGGTACGGAATGCCGGGGAACAGGCACCGACCCGAGATGAGAGGTGAAATCCTTGTAGAAATCGGGTAAGTCTTTAATGAGCGTTTTTTGGTAATGTCTTTTCATTCGCTCATTAACGCTGATGTCTTTTTTTCCCCTTAGGGGCCGGGGTCCGGAAATGCCAGGATGCGGCGCGGACCCGAAATGAAGAGGGAATGAATCAACAGGTAAGTCTTAACATGGAGATTTAGCTTTCCTTATTCCCTTCTCTCTCTCACCTTTTGGTCTGGTCTTTTTCTCCCTAGGCGCTGGGGCGTGACTGCGAATCCGGATGATCGCTGCTGAACATGGAGGCGCCCTGTAAAGGTGAGTGGAATGCGGCGCTGCAGCGATCGACGCGATGAGCTTTTAAATTAAAGTCTTCCTTTTCAGGATTGTCGGAGAAAAGTCTCCGGGATGCGGATTTTAGCAGGTAAGGACTTTTCCTTCTTCTGTTCTCTTCTTCTCTTCCTTTGCAGGTGATCCAGGATGCTGGCAGGCGTGGCTGAAGTCAGGATGCAGGAGCAGACACGGTGAGCGTCCAGCTGCTAGATGCAGAACAACGCGAAGCACGTGTGGCTTTTCGGGTGGGGTTTAAATAGCCTTGGAAGAAGTTCCAGGTATGTATCCTTCCTCCAATCAGGTATGTATCCTTCCCCGACCACGCCCGGATGGTAAATTATTCCCACATGTAAAGTAGTTCCTTTCAGGCCTCAAGGAGGCCGGGATCCTGCAGCATGGTCTGCATCAGGTAAGTGCACCCAAGCATTCCCATAATGAGCCTGACTGATGTCTTTTATGAGCCTGGCACCATAGGCGCCAGGACACTGTCCAAAGGGCCCCTATATGGGGTTGCTGGATCCTTCCTTGGGGACTGGATGTCCGCTTTCGGGGACGCCGGGCTTGAACCGGCTCCCCGGGAGCGGGCATCATGACAGTATGCTGCCTCACGTTGATATCAACGTCTCCATGGCAACCTGCAAACAAAAGAGCCAACTCGAGTTCAGACGCGAGCCGTGCAACACTCGTACATTTCCATAGCGTATTGAGATTTCATTTCGCAGGTAATCGAAGTGAGATGCAACTTTAATATTTTCTGCCCACTGACACAAGAGTTAAACACTAATGTAGCTATATTTCCCTTTTAGAAGAACACTCGTACGAAGGCGGTATCGCCCTTTAGACTTCCCCGCCTCATTGATATTACACGCGTGCTATCACATCGTTAGACTTGGCAGTTCTGACAGCGACTTCACGCTCCGACGCTTTTCTCCATTTCAGGTAACAATGCAAACTGGCCATGGTCCTGGTATTTAAAAGACTCAGGGCCTCATTACGACCCTCGAGGTAACCATGCCGCTTTTTGTGGCATGGCTACCCCCATAAAGAATGAATGGGAGATCAACTAGTATATCTGGGGGCCTCTCACTGCTAGAAATCATTCAGAAGCTGAAGTTGAAACCGACGCTTAATCTTGAAGCCGAGCCTGAAAAAGAAGGTTGACTGCTGTCTCCCTTTGCTGAAATCCGAAAGCCGAAAGCAGTCGAGACTGATCCAAGAGAGGACCTGGTTAGGCGCCCTCTTCCCATGCTCCGAGGGACCATCTAGCACCGCTAACCTTCGCCGAAGCTCCCTGGAAGTCAGACCCTCAACAGGCTGCCGACCGGAGACGGGGACCGCCGAGGAGAATGAAGATAAGCACCAGACATTCCGTCCACCGTCGTTGACCAGGGTTCGCAGGATTGCTATAACCGATGGAGGTCCATCGAAGCCGTGTTGCCCGGAAGAGGGGACTACTTGACGCTGTACCACCGATGACCGGAGCCGAAACGCTCCTTTGCTTAAGTCTTTTGATTCACGGACACGCTCGTCCGCACCGTCGCCCGCCTTATCCTGCCGGAGAAGGCCAGGCCGTCGACACGCCGAGGAGCATCCGCCGGTGAGTACCTCGCCACCAAAAGACCGTAGAGACGCTGGACGACTCTATGCCTTTGCTGGGCCACAGTTCTTCACAAACTCTTTGCGGTCCTGAACTATCGACATCGAGGTCCCCCGCACGCCTCTTCCTTGCAGGATGTTTTTGCTCCATCATCGACGTGCACAGCTGGGACCGAAGCTGCTGCCTTGACATCAAGTTCACTTTCTTCGAGGGATCTCGACGATCCGTGGCTCCTGCTTTAAAGGGAGCCGCTCAAGAAGGATCTGTCGATGACACGTCATCGAACTCTGCTATTCCAGGTACATTGGGTGGTAGAAAACACATTAAAAGGGAATAAGACAAATTGAACACTATATGGACTGGGCTTGTGGTATATCTTTATTTTACAGGTTGCTCATGTGGGGGTATCCCCACACAGAACTGTGTCTAGTGGTAGGGGCCAGTATTCTGCCAATTGTTCTAACCAACAGCTTTCCCTCCTATGTCTATTGTTGGTTACCTTTATTAAGTGATTTGTGTGACATTTTTTTTTTTAAAACTCTTTATTAATTTTCACAGGTTAACAAATAACATTCCCTTCCCCCCTCCGCCACCCCCACCCCTTCCCCACCGGCGACAAGTATGACCCCTTCATCCACCGTTCAGACAGGCTAAGATTCTACAGTCAGTGCAGATCCAACAGTCTCAATCGCTGTGGACACCACATCACCTTGAAATCGTCTTTGAGAACGTTTCTATAATCCCCCCCAATCTGCCGCAAAGCACTGGATCTTATCAACCATGGCATAAGTCACCCATTCCAAGGCCACTATCTCCCACATTTTTCGGAACCAGTCTTGAATCATAGGGACCTCCGGGCCCTTCCACTTCTGTGCTATTAACAACATAGCGGCATGCGTCATTACAACTTTGGCCTTTTCCCTTCCCCTGGGTTCCCCTATCTCCAAACCTTTCCGAACGCCCAGGAGTATTTGCGCTGGTGTCTTTTTGTCCTCCTGCCCGAAGGCCTGCACCTGAGCCTCCTGCACTCCCCCACCCCCCCCCAAAATGATACAATTTTTGTGCATGTCCACCAAATATGCTCCGCAGAGCCTGCCATTCCACAGCCCCTCCAACATACTCCGGACACTGTAGGGTAAAACCTATGAAGTCGGGCAGGGGTATAGTGCCACCCAAACATAATTTTATACCATGCCTCTTGCAGGTGGGGAGTCTTGACCAGTTTAGGGATCCTTCTCCACAGCTTCTCTCAGTCCGTCCTGCTGACCTCACACCCCATGATCCGCTCCCATTCCCACATATAAGCCCATTGGACCTCTACCCTAGAGCCATGCAAAATCTTATAGATGTTGGAGAGGAGGCCCCTCGCCCCATCGTTGGTGAGCAGGAATTTTTCAAAAGATGTCGGGTCCCTTGTGGCTGCCTTCTTGACCTCTGGATGTAGTACCCAATGGCGTATTTGCGCGTACCGTAACCTCTCTCCCTCCTGGACCGCAAAGTACCTCTTACACTCATTAAAAGTTAACAATTCTCCCCCAGCAAACATATCGGATAATTTCCGACAACCGCCCTCCTGCCAGTTCGTGAAGGCCCCCCTCTCCAATCCCAGTGAGAAATCCCCATTACCAAAAATGGGGGTGAATGGAGACGGGAATGTGGTGATCCCCTCGGAGCCCGCCAACCTATCCCAGACATCAGCCATTAGTTTGGTTATGAAGCTCTCGTACATGTGGCGAGGCCTATGGGGTTTCGGGAGCCACAGAACCTCTGCTAGGTTGCGATGTGCTACGGCTCTGTCCATCCGCACCCATAGTTTGTCCTGCGCCCCTTCCTCCCCCTTCAGCCATTCCCTGATAATTCGAAGCTGTGCTGCCTCATAATACCGCCTAAAATTTGGCAGTGCAAGACCGCCCTCACCCTTAGGAGCCATCAGAAGTTTGATACCCACCCTAGGTCTCTTCCCCTCCCAAATGAAGCCCTTAGTCAGCGTTCCCAATTCCTTGAAGTAGCTAGCCAGAGCTGGCTGCGGGACTGCCTGAAAGATACAAAAGCCGCGGGAGTGTGACCATTTTGACTGCTGCTATGCGCCCTATCCAGGACACCCTTAGATCCCTCCACCTCCGAAAGTCCCTCTCGATTGCTTTAAGAAGCGGGGGAAAATCTGCCGAGAACCAACCCGCCAGTGTCGCCGTGATTCTCACTCCCAGATACCGAATTCCACCAGAGCTCCACAGGAAGCTAGTACTTGCTCTCAGGCTTTCCCTCTCTGCCACTTCGAGAGTTAAGTTCAATACCTCCGATTTATTAGCGTTGATTTTTAGCTCTGAAGCCGCCCCAAAGGTCTCTAATAGGGCCATACTCGCCTGCAGAGATTCTCGTGGGGCCGTAAGCATGAGCAGCATGTCATCAGCGAAAGTTGCTACCTTGTGTTGCTCTCCCCCAAATGGGACACCCCAGATCCCCCCGTCTCCCGGAAAGCCTGAAGCAGTGGCTCCAGATAGATCGCGTACAATATCGGGGAGAGAGGGCAGCCCTGCTTTGTCCCCCTCTGCAATAGTATCTTTCTGGAGGCAACCCCGTTTACCATCACTCTAATAGAGGGCGCCTGGTAATTGGCCTTGACCATCGACAGAAAGCCCCCCCGAAAGCCCATCTTTTCCATAACTCTGAAAAGAAAGGACCACTCCACGCGGGCGAAAGCCTTTTCGGCGTCCAATGCCACCAAGACCGCAGGGGTGCGTGTTTTCTGCACTTTTTCTACTATGTGAGCTACTCTACGGATATTGTCCGCGGTTTGACGGCCGCTAATAAACCCGGCCTGATCGGGGTGGATCAGCTCCGGGAGGATGGAGTCGAGCCTATTTGTCAGTATCTTAGTATAAATCTTAGCGTCAAGGTTGATCAACGCTATAGGGCGATATGAGGCTCACTCCTCTGGATTTGATTTTTATTTGGTTTCAATATTAGGGTGACCTTAGCCTCTTCCATGGAGGGCGAAATTCTGCCTGTGAGGCGAAAAGAGTTAAACAAGGAGGTGAGAAGCAGGGTCAACTGCACACTGAACAACTTGTAAAAGATAGCCGTGTAGCCGTCCAGGCCTGGTGCTTTGCCAGATGGAAGAGCTCTTATCACCCCCCGCACATTCTCTTCAGTGATGTCCCGATTTAGGGCTTCACATTTGTGTGACATTTAACCAGAGTACAGTTAATGCACTTTAATGAAATCTAATAATAATTGTGGTACCACTTAGAACTGTGTATATTTGCCATTGTAGATTTACTGAGCACAAATTTAGTTATTGTGATTGTGTACATAACCTTGAACTTAATTATATAAAGACTATGTTTTAACTACTACAGTGTGTGGACATTCCTTTGTGGGGGCTTGGGTACTACACTGTACTTAAGAACCAGCCTGCATCACCTCCTGAGAAGGTAGGCCTTGATTGCTCGTCCATTGCTACCGTAATAGAATACCATATAGAGAGCAGAAGTACAGACCCCCCTCCAGTCTTTACATGGCCGAAAGCAAAATCTCCATTACGTCATCAGGGAGGTCCCAATCCTTGTACCTCAGCCTCTCAGAAAGCATGCGTGAAAGATGAGTGTCTTGACCTCTGGATGGAGAACCCGACCCTCCTCTCACGAGAGAAGGTCCTCTCATTGTGGAAGACATATTGGAGGGCAGATTGACATGTTCAGACATCCTCCTGGCCCAATCCGGGGCTTTTAGAATCTTGGATTTTCCGAACTTTCTCAACCCCCTGATGACGTTAAGAATAACAGGGCCTGGAGGAAACGCGTAGAGGAGTGCAAATTCCTAGTCCACTATGAACACGTCCTGTAGAGCTTCTCTTGGAGGAAATTCCCTGGAGCAAAACAGTTTGCACTTCCGGTGACACTGCTCGCAAACAGATCCACTTGAGGGGTTCCCCAAAGGGTGAAGATCTCTTAATGTACTACTCGTGGGCTGCTCAGAGCGTCCGCTGCCGTGTTCTCTTTTCCAGCTAGCGGAACTGCGGATGGAGAGACTCCTTTCGGAATTTCCCAGAACGCGGGCTGCATTCCTTCTCTGCACAGTGGTAGTGACGCTATGCCTTGTCTCTTGTTGAGGTAAGATATGTCCATCACTATCAGGACATTCTTTCCCCGTACAGAGGGCAGAAAGTCTTCTGCGCTAGTGTGATTGCCCTCAGCTCCAAAAGGTTGAGATGTAGTTTGGACTCTGATGGAGACCAACGACTGCTGATTGTCAGATCATTGGTGTGGGCTCCCCAACCCGTAAGTGAGGCGTCCGTCACTACTGTTATCTCCGGCCATGGTTGCCAAAAATGTTCTCCTTCAGAATGTTTTCTTTGCAGGCCTACCACAGAAGGTCCTGTGAGACTATGCTTGGAATTTGAAGGAGGTCCCACATCCTTCCTAAGAATGCCAGAGGCTCGCCTGAGAATGAGATCCCTTCAATGGGCTCTCAGGACACAGTGGCCCTCTAAAAACAGGAGACAAAACTTAAAATGGGCCAGATCTCAAGCTCAGAGGTGTTGCCTATTTAAAATCTTTAAAAAGCCCTGATTGGTTATATCTAAACGTGATCGGCCTTGCACGCTGCAGGCACCAACCCCCCAGACACCAGATTCAGTGGTTTATTTGGAAAGGGCGCAAACCTATCAAAGAAGTTATAAAACATTCTCGGCCGTGGAGCTTTACCAGGTGTTTAGATTTGTGAAGCTGAACCAGTTGCGTTCCCTGGGGCATGGGCTAACAATCATAATGGATGCTGTGGAAACACTGCTCTATCAGATATTAGGGCCCAATGATTTTGTTCAAATTAGAATAGAGGCTGACGGTTTAATCAGACCCTTGTTCACAAGGCGATCACCTCGTGATACTTTCTGCTTTTCGCAGTTTTTGGAGAATCTGCCGAGGGCTTCTGCAGACACGAATGAGATTTTGTGTTTTGTTTTACAAACAATTGTGGTGCTGCCGTCAGGCCACGCTCAAGCAGTGCTTATAAACTTTTGACCTAAATTCTGCACAGCCACATCATAAAGTCCAAAGGCAGATGGTTGTTAAATTTTGATCACAGGCCCTTAAATCTCTGGCTGGAGTCTAGTCTCATTGGTTTAATTGAACCGCGCTCATAACAGACGCAGATATATGTGCGAAAGCTCTGCAAGTACATGCAGAGCTGGGGTTTCTGATCGGTCACTCTGGTAGGTTTGGCCAGATGAATCTCTTCGATAAGTATTTTGATAGACCCATCAAGATAGTCTATTTTAACAATGGGGTGTGGCAATATTTTCCACAAACAACTAAAACAGCCAGAAACACTTTGCATGTTTTACACCACAATGACCATTTATATGGTATACTCAAACTAAAAGGTTTCCTGTGGGCTAAACATCTGTCAGCACTGCCACCACATTTCCAAAAACAAGTCAATACCACTGTCATCTGTGTTTAAAAGAGGAGTGTCAAACACTTAAGGAAAAACCTGCAAAATGTCTTATGTGTCACACACTCACAAGCTCTCAGTTCTGCCTAGACGTACACATTCAGAAATCGGCATTGGGGGCAGTCATGTGCAAACTGCGCATTGACTGTCCCACCTACAAAAAATGTCTTCCAGTGAGTCACAGCTGTACAGGAATAATCATGTTGGGTGTGCAAAGTTTCCATTGATAACACGGCTGAGCACATGTGTTACATGACAGCCGGTACACCTCAAAATAAAACCAAGAACTACATAGTATATGACATGGAGGCTTGTCAAGAGAATATAACCCAACAACCAAACTATGTCAGACATTAAAAGGAGGTCATTCAAATCACTTGTTGTGAAACACCTATAAAGGGTGGGACACATGTCATACGTCGATCCTTTTCAAAATAACATGCTGGCTAGTTGTTGTATGCAGATCTACAGACAGCAGTATCTAAAACCTGAAACAATCACGCTGATGCCCCATGATTCAAATCACGGCTGACAAAACGTTATTCTATGCCGTCTATTCAGTGGCTCCTATACATTTCACAAACGGACAACATCTCTATACAGCACACCCTAACTGGCTTGGGTGAAAAACGCAATAGAAAATATTCGTTGGACGGCTACGCAGTGGTGTGGTTTATGGAGTGGAAACAGCCTATGAATTTAACGACTGCTTTTATCACTGACGTCCCCATTGTTATACTGCCAGGGGTGTGAACACTTTGACGGGCACTACTTATGACCGGTTATATAGAAGCACTCTGTTAAAACAAACTTTTCTAGCCAGTCGGGAGTTCAAGTCATCACTATCTGGGAACACAAGTGGCGCTCGATGGTGCAGAAGAATCCTGATGTGGGCGCGTTCCATAACGCGCTATATGGTGACCGCACAGAAGCTTTAAAGTTACACTACCGGGTCTCAGATTTTTTCAGTCTATATCTATATCCCTCTGTGAATAATGACAAACCCTACCCTGTGGGAAACCCTGAGATCATCTGTAACAATGTTGATGATATAGACCAATATTTCGGTCTAATCAGATGCAAGGTTAATCCACCCTGAGAACTTTACATACCCGTCTTACTCTATAGATGCGATGGTAAACTAATGTTTCAGCTTTGCCGCACAGGCCTCGATACAAAACAGGCCTGTTGCAAGCACATGGATGAGTAGCGACGCATGACCGGGACTTGTGTACCATCGAGCTATAGGCAGCTATGAAATTGGGCTATCGCCTGTGTTGCATAAACAAAGAATAAGGCATTTTAAACTTATATTGATGATTATTATAAACACCAGGGGATATGCTTTCATAAGGAACACATTGAGGACAACCCAGCTTGGCGGCTGTTGCCAAAATTGTGCCTTCATTTGTTGTGGAGTACGTTTGCACAAATAATTAATTAGCTCAACACATCCATCATCACAAACCCTGATGTACTTCACACCTATCTATTTGATAATTATGACGTTAGCAGCTACATGTTCATAAATGATGAAATGGCTTCTCTGTGCTGCACTAGGCCATAGACTATCCGACAACTTCAGACAACACAAACATTCACAGCGGCGTTCACAACCACCCACGTCTGCTTAAAACTGTTTGCTGTGTTGGATCAATTACAAGAATGAGTTCTGTATCACAATACTGATGGCATTATTTTTGTCAGCTGCCCTGGGGATGTCAACCCACCCACAGGCAATTATCTAGGGGATCTGACTTCTGAGCTAGTTCATGAAGAATACATTGTGGAGTTTGTGTCCGCTTACCCCAAAACATCTGCCTATCGCACATCTCTAAGAGCCGTCAGCATGAAAGTAAAAGGTATAATGTTAAATGTTAACAACACTGCTCCAATACATTTTGACAGTTTAAAAGAGCTGGTACAAATGTTTGTACAAATAGATGAGTATAACACCCCCTGGACTATCATTGTTACACATCTGGGTATAGTGCGCTCTGGGTATAGTGCACAATAAAAAATAGTGGGATATTTGTACCATCACTCTACAAAAGATACTCAGTTTTGCGTTTGATAAAAGAACACTGGTACCAGGTCGGTTGACGCACCCCTATGGCTATTAAATATTTCAATGTTAATCTTCACTAGCCCCTTCACTATTCCACAGCGCACCTGCCATATCTCAGCCTCTAAAGCATATACGCCACATAAGTGATATGTCCTTCTACCTGTTTGTCTGCGCGTTGGGTATTTGAATCTGCATGTTTATTTTTCTATCACATTAAATGTTTGCCTTTTGTGTATTAGGCTGTTTATACATAACTTTTTTATATAAAGAAATATTTCTACAAATCATAAAATGGTCTGACTATTATGCGGTCCTTTGGATTATGTATAATAACCCAAATCACTTTTAATATTTATTTTATTCATACGTATAATGCTGGACTTTGACAGGGGCAACAATTTTTTTTTAAAACTGTTTTTAATCTCATGGTGTAAGTTGAGAACACTTTCCTTGTTTCAAATGATGGCTTTATTATTTACACATAATGTGACAAGCTGTTAACACCCCTTTGAAATAATATATTTATGCCAAATTTATGCCGGGCATTTTCACCACCGTTCAACATAGAGACACAACCAGGTTTTTATAAAAACACATTTTTTATTGACCTTTAAAACATTTTGTGCACTGTGTGTTTTCGTGATTACTTTTACCTAAGAAGGAATGTTTCACTGTGGATACCTGTGGAATTATTTTGACCCTTTCTATCTATTGCTGGAGGCTGAGCTACAAACACTCATCCCTACGTGGTATCGAGGTCTCGCCGGTCCATGCAAGGAACTAAAGCTCGGATCCAAGGGCCTGGAACAGGCCCTCCTCCCTCCTCATCCACAGCTCATCCTCTAACTTTCCATGTACAGTGCTTTTAATTGAAACTTGCTCTTATTCAAATACAAATGTGCACACAAAGGCACCCGTTTGCTGGCCCGAAGACTAATATTGCAAGCCCACTTCTCACTGTTGGACAGCTTCAAGTTTCACCGGGCCAGAGGCGGGAGTGTGGTTGCTACGCACCATAGCCCGTCTCATCAACTCGTGCCCCATAGGTGTTTCGGAAGTGTGCTGGGTAATCTCTAAACACCATACCCTGCACGCCCAATTGAATTTTAGCGTTTCTTCTGCATTTTAGCCCTTTGCGCAGACACTACACGTGTCGAATCCTCTGCGCCTTAATTTAAATGCCTTATTCTAACAAACCAAAAAACGCCTGCTATAACCTAAGAAAGGGGGGGGGGTGTGGTGGTTGCAATTATTTCACCCAGGCTGCGACAAACAGGCTCGAGAAGGGGATGGAAGGAGGTAAAGCTGCTGCAACACGCCTGACGGGGACCATTCCCTCTTTTTTTCTAAGTGATCAACTTGCAAATACCCGCCCCCTGCTGTCCCTGAAATAACGAAATGACCGACACAGGAGGGGCGTATAACTAATGGATCGCTTAGTTCTGACAACATTAACAAAACTCATTGATAGATGAGAAAAATATGGTGGCAGTTGCTGATAATCAGCCTCCGACAGGGAAGGAGCCACTGGTTGTGAATGCCCATATTATCAAAGCAAAGGCGAGTCCTGATTCGAACATGTCCTCTGCCCGCCTGTCGGTCTCTCCGAATCTTGTTATAGACTCTTCCGGGGCTGTGCAAACTGAAGATTACATACAGCCGGAAACTTCCATCGACAATGCAATTGCCATTGCAGAACTCAAATCCTTCATGACTATTATACAGTTTGCCGTGTATATTCTCCAGAAGCTCTGTGGCTGCATTCATGAAAACCTTCAGCCGCCTTGCAATGCACCCATCCAGCCGCCGGCCTCAGAAGCAATGCAACTAGCAACTGTTCCTATTCCCACAGTGCAGAAGGAGATTGTTCCAGCTCTGCCAGCAATTGTGAACAATGACATTTCTAATTCGTTAGCTATCTTCTTCTCACGCAAACACCGCTTAGCAAGACGCTGAGGTGGACTGAATGCATTCTACACTCCCTGTTAACACAGGAGCCAGTAATAGAGCTTCAGCAGCAGTGGCCCATCTCCTGGCCAAAGACAAGGTTCAGCTTTCAGACATTCAAACGATGCTGAAATGGTTGGCGGATTATCTACCTATGGCCATGAATAAACAATGAGTTTGGTCACTTATGACCTGGAACACCAGGGGCTTGACACATTTGTTATCCCCCTCTGGATGGCTTTCTTACATTGCAAAGCATACATTTTTCTTATTGCAAGAAACATGGCTAATGACACCTATTATCATGGATGGATATACAATCCATCAATCATTGGCCAAGAAGGGCCCCAAGGGTAGACAATTTGGGGGCCTAGTTACGGGGGTGATGCAGTTTGAATTCGCATAAAATCTCAACCACCCAACATGAACAGCTACTAGCAGTAGAGGTGACTACCGCTATAAGCGCAACAATATACTGCTGGTTAACATATATAATCCTCCTGGACCCTACAGAGAGAGCTGTTGCCCTTTATGAGTTGGGATGGTGGGCAGGGGGAGGAATGAATCATCACAGGAGGTGACTTTAATTGCCATTGTACTAATGGCACAGGCACGCAAGTAAAGGATAACCTACTCCCTAAAAGTATAATGAAGCAAAAATTGCCCTGATAACGAGGTGCTATATTGGTTGAGGTTCTTCCTTAGTTGGGAACTTGAAATTCTGAATGGTCGCACTAATAGCAACACACCCGAGGGGTATACCTGGAGGAGGGGTAGTGCTTGTGCCACTCTACATTATATTTTTGTAAACTGTGTAGGTGCGTTGAGGGTGATGGACTTAAAAGTTAGCATTAACCCTTGGAGTGACCATGAGGCCCTTATCCTCAAGCTTAGGGCTCCCTCACTGCAGGTCTCAGTGAAACCCCCTGGGGACCTGGTGACTAACTGCCCAATAAGTGGTATCAACTGGTCAGATAATAACATTACCAGAGCCAAGTGTGCCACATTACTTATGAATTCTCATGGAAGACATTGAGAGATGGATCTCCTCCTTCACTGGCCTACATGCCACGTCCAAAACATGCATGACAATTAGAGAGGACAAACCTCATTATGTGTCATGACATACCGCACTCGACCGCTGTGGCATGCCTGTAGATTCTGTACGCGGCTCACAACAGCCATTTTGTCCTCCAATATGGCCGCCGCTAATATTCCCGGCCAGCAATGAACACTATCTAGACCTCCTCTGACAGCGTTCATATGTGCCCGGCTCACTATCGAGCCTCGCGTCTCAACGCTCTGTTGTACCTGCCTTGCCTTCGTTCTGGCTAAGTACTCCCTTGCTCAGCGCTTTCCTTGCTTATCCTGGTTTCCTTTCCTACGTTCTTCCTGGTACTTGCTGCATCCTTTAGCGGTGCTCTGTGCTGTTCCTCCTTCCTGACTCCTCTCGTCTCCTTGCCTGTTCCTTGTTGCTTCCTGGAATATCCTGCTGCTGCCTCCTGGACTTACCTTCTCTGGAACGCCCACAGACCAACTACATTCCCTTTTTGAGGGTTTTTTCCTCGATATTGGGATGTCTTCCTGGGGTCAGTCTGCTTGGTGGTTTGTCTTCTAAGCCAGGGGGGTTCAGTGGAGGCTCACCATTTTCTACATGAAAGCCGGACTAAGAAGAAGAGCCCCAAGACAGAAGCAGCTAAGAAAACCTTGCAAAAACCCTGTTACAAAATCTCGAATCCTGTCAGTTTGAGACGCCAACACACCACTGCATCTGTGGACATGGATCCCTCGGTCCAGGATTTACTGCGGCGTATGCAGGAACTCTCCAACGAGTTACAGAACCTAAAAGGTGAAAATGCTGCCCTAAGGCAACTGGTGTCTCGAGATCCATCCGTGGGGGGTGTGGTGTGGTAGTGAAGTACAATGGTTCCCTTAAGATATTGCAGGCATTTTTGGATTCCTGCATGGTTCACTTATCCTTCAAGCCCTACTTTTATTCTACCAATAGGGCTAATGTGGGGCTAATGTGGGCTTCGTTACATCTCATCTCACTGGCAACACCCTTACCTGGGCCACCTCCTTAGTTGTCTCTGCAGACCAGCAATTGGACAACTATGATGGGTTTGTCTTGTCCTTTAAAGCCATGTTTGATTGACATGGTGTTTTCAGCCCAAGAGAAGTTGCTAGGATTTCAACAAGGAACGTAGGACATACTTACTTATGTCACCAGGTTTAAGCAACTTGCTAAAGAAGCCGACTGGTCAGCTAATGCTTGCTTTACTCTATTCAGAAGAGGAATGAATTAGGAAATTAAAGATGAGCTGGCATGTGTTGCCCGGCCGGGCTCCTTCCAGGCTCTTCTCGACATGGCTATGGAAATAGACTACCGCCTTCAGGAACAAAAATCTGAAGGAAGAAAAAAACTTGCTGCTTGTCACTGAAACCTACTCCTGTCTATCCGAACCCTCGTGCAGCACCACAGCCCTCCACGGGAGAACCCGAACCCATTCAGATGGGTTGATTGCGAGTAGCCCTTACTACTGAAGAAAGGAACCGAAGAGTGGAGAAGGGATTATGTTTCCCAAACACATGGTACACAACTTTCCTATTTTCCCTGCTAGGCGTTCCGGAAACGCCAGCTCCCGTTCCTAAATGGAGCCCAGGCTCAGGAGGTTGATACTTGCTCCTATTTTTCTGCTTCTTTGGGACCAGCATCACGTTCATCGCTGGTTGTCTTTCAGTTCTCTTTGATATCAGACCAAGGTGATGCCTATTCAGTACTTGGTAAAGCAAGAAGGAGCGAGGCGCGCACTCCAGTTCCTGGCCAATATATTACCTGAAACAAAGTTACTGAGTTAAATCCCAAAGTGTTCAGTTGATTCACAGGGTTAAATCCCAACTGCTGCCCAATTGTTCACAGGGTTGATTCCCTTCTTGCACTGCTGCTGTTCTCCTAGCGCTTTCGTGTCGCCAATACTCATTAGGGAGGCTAAGTTGCCTTTCCGTTCAGGTGAATCCAATATAATTGCTGTTGCAGTCTCTAGGAATTGTTGTAGCTGTAGCCAAACCATTTTAACAATTCCGGTGACCAGGAAAAGACACCCCTCCAAGAACACAGATTTTACCCTTAACAGGCAGTAGGGGGGAAACCATAATTATGGCTCTCTATTCAGTACTTGCCTTGGTGGATTGTGGTGCCATGGGAATATTCCTAGATGATGAATGGGCCCAAATTCATCGGATTCCCCGAGAAAACAAAGAACCGGTCCATGCTGTGGAAGGAATCGATGGACGTCCCTCGTCTTCTGGACCAATTACACAGTAGTCAAAGCCACTTTGCTTAAGCATAACAAATCATCAGGAGTATCTCTGATTTTATATCATCAAGGCAGCCCATTGCCCCGTGGTTTTGAGCATGCCGTGGCTTCATCGACACAACCCTTTCATAAAATGGTCTGCGGGCTCACTATTTCTGGACTCAGAATACTGTCTTTCTCATTGTCTATTCAAAGACTCCAACCTCACTCATCCAGGGTCCTCTGATTGGTTACACGGAAGATCAGACTGTCTCTGTTACGAATCTAAATCATGTAAGAGAGGAATACCAGGACTTTCCTGATGTTTTCTCTGAATCCATTGTTCAGTCCTTACCTCCTCAACAAACCCGAGGATTGTGCTATTGAAACGGCGGAACAAGATATTCTCTTTGGAAGAAGGTTTATCCTGTCCACGCTCAAAAGAAGGCCTTGAAAAATGACCTGGCGATAAATCAAAAAAATTGATCAATTTGACCATCTAAGTCTCCTGCCGGAGCCTCTCTATTCTTCGTACCTAAGAAGGATACAGCTGAGTTACGCCCTTGCCTGGACTATAAGAGGTCTTAATCAGGTCACTCAGAAGGATAAGTATCCCTTGCCTCTCATTTCATATATTTTGGAGGCACTACAAGGAGCGGTCCTTTTTCTTAAGTTAGATATCCGGGGGGCTTACCATCTCATACAGATAAGGGCAGGAGACGAATGGAAAACTGTCTTCCAGACACCCTTTGGCCATTTTGAGTATTTGGTAATGCCCTTTGGTCTGACCAGTGCTGCTGCTGTCTTTCAGCGCTTCACGTACCAGGTCTTTCAGACATGTTGTTCCTTTTTGTAATGGTCTACTTGGATGACATACTTGTTTATTCCCGGGATCATAATCTTCATCAGGGACATATCACCATGGTTTTGACTCGACCACGGGAGAACCAGCTATTGGCGAAAACCGAAAAGTGTAAATTCCATGTTTCTCCCGTCCACTATCTCAGATTTGTTCTAAGTTCTCAGGGTATTTCCATTGATCCAAAGAAAGTGTCGGCGGTCACTTTATGGCCTACACCCTCTGCAGTGAAACAGATCCAGTCCTTTTTCGGTCTAGCCAATTTCTACAGGAAATGTATACCACATTTTTCCACCATAGTGCAACCTATCATTAAATTACTAATACTAAAAAAACAATGCTCCTTTTGTTTGATTCTCTACTTAGGAATCAGCCTTCAATCTGTTAAAAAAAAAAAGTTTACTGAAGGCCCTACAAAAAACTGAAGAGAGCAGGGAAACTCTAGCCCCTGGACCAGAGTATTATAATGACATAGAAAAGCAGAAAGGATATGTCCAGAGAATATGTATTTGAAAAAATGTATCAACATTTATTTAAAGTGATACCAACAATTTGGGCAATGGTGAATCAATCACAAATAATTAAACACTAAACATTTTAATACAGCAAAACAGCAGCAACCATATGCCTAAAATTGGCTAAAACAACGTCACACATACTTGCCATTGATAGTGCACTCATTCAAACACAACTCATCATACCGTGACATGCATCCAAAAAGCTAAAAAAAAACGAAGGAATCATGCTAAAAACCTATGAGGACAAGGAATTCATGACTAGTCCCCATAACAACAGACAATATTGTTATGTTCGCAATCAATAGAAACAATTTCACAAATAATCTATTGTCAGGGTGGATCGGAAGAACAAGTGCAAAAGATCACATCTCTGTAGGGTTTATCTCTCGACCGGTTTCGACTTCCTCAGGAGGTAGATGTTACCATTCTGTAAAAGAATACACAAATACATGGCTATAAACTACTACATAGAAAATCCAAGTCTATGCTGACTGCCTGCATGATACAATTTAAAAGAAAGCGGCTGCTGAAGGCAGCCCAAACATTTTTTTGAGAAAAAACTTAGGGATCATATATACCATATACCAAGTGAGCATATAGCAATCCCACTCTAACAGCTATATATACCAGAGCGAAAGGGTTAGTGACTCCCAAAAGAAGACCGTGCAAAGTGGTAGAGAACCTTCAGGACCATAGTTAATCGGCAACAAGTGTGTAAACATTTACAGGATTTATATGTACATGTGAATATTAGGCATGCAAACAATGGAGCGGTGCCTCAAAAGGACTAGTACTAGACTGACCTGGTGACTGCCAAATTGCTGTAGCGGCCATAGCAATGTAGTAAGTCCAAAAGCACTGGAAAAATCAAGATGAAATCCTGACCTGAAACAGACCCGGCATGCACTAAATGAGATGGAACAAGGTAAGGGCTCTAACTAAAGTGCCTGTGACTGAAAAGAAGGTGGTGGCTCACCTGGAGGGCACCCTATGAACTAGAAGGAAGGCCAAGGCTGCATATGTTGAAAAATGAGAAAGCAGCACGGCTAAGCCCAGCAATTCGATGTCGTCTGTAGGTCACTGCAACAGATGGCAAAGAAACCCATTAAAATACTTAGTGGCAGGGATTGACCCGAAAATACCTAGTAAGGATACAACATCTGCATTACTGAAGTCTCGAATGCTGCAGTTCAATGTGGGTCCACAGCAGATGTCCCCGCCCTTCAAGGGGGCCAAGAGTTTTATGGCCATTCAAAAATTATAGTACGGAGTTCACATAAGTAACCATAAACTTTCCATGTTAGAAGAATGCATGTCAGCAGAAAGCTGTCGTCCGAAAAACGGCACGTCTCTGACATAATCACAGATTCCACAGCTAAAGTGTACATGACAGCAACACTGTAAGGCCCTATACTTTGTCAGCCAGACACCTCCAAACACTTTATTGTGGAAACTGATGGTTCCTGAATCTAATATTGGCGGGGTGCTTAAACAAGAACAGAAAGATGGTACTGAACATCCTATTGCTTACCTATCCAGGACCTTATCTGACAGTGAGAAACATTACTCAGTCCTGGAAAATGAACTATTAGCTATACGTTAAGCCTTCATCGAATGGCAAAATCTTTTATTAGGTGCTATCTTTCCTGTGCAGGTCAGAATGCATCATCGGAACCTTCAGGTTTTGCAGTCGATGGAATGCAGAAACAGTAGACAAGCCCGTTGGCCCTATTTCTTTGCTCAATTCCAGTTTCAGATCACTTACAATCCTGGTCCTCAAAATGTAATAGCAGACGCTCTCTCATGTCATCCTGACCTCATCATGAATAACACTTAGCAGTTTCCTACGATGCTTCCGAGACTGTTTTTACCAGTCATGTAGATCAATTCATAGAAAGAGTTTGTCAAGAAACACTTTCCTGTGAGGAGTGCTGAAAATATCCACATGACAATCTCTTGGGCTCAACCATCAATGAAGGAAGACTCTTCAAAAGGTACCGCCTTTTACCTACCCATCAAGACCTTAAGGGATTCAGTGATGTTTCCCTGCCATGATACCACCTTTTCTGGACACCAGGGATTGAAGGTCACTTTGCGGAATCTCAAAAGGCACTTTTGGTGGCCTAAGATGTCAACAGATGTCCAATCATATCTACAAACTCTACCATCTGTGCTCAGAGCAAATATGATACTCGACAACCATCCGGTCTGCTGGTACAGCCGGAGGTTCCTTCTTGGCCTTGGCAAGTTATAGCCAGTAATTTTATTGTGGAGCTACCACCGTCTAAAGGATGTGCCACCATCATGGTTACCATTGACCTCTACACACACATGACTCACTTTACTCTGCTAGTCAAGTGTCATGCCTGCTAGATTGGCTCCTGGTGGTTCCTCTAATAACGTCATTAAATGCAGACAACAGTTTGCTCATAGAACAGCTGCATGGCCGTTCTATTCTAGGTACAGGATTGAAGGACTGTTTCCTTGGAGACTGTCGGTTAAAAGGCTGACGTTATCACGTTAGGAAATGATTCTCCCCCCACGTGATCTGATCACGGGGTTAGACGTGTATTTAAGTTATGCTGTGGCGGGAGCCGGTGCTTCTTTTTTGTTCATATGAAGCTCTGGGTGCTCCTAGCCTTCAGCCCGAGCTACTAATTCCAGCTAGTCTTTTCCTTTTTTTCTGTTTTGTGGGACTGCTGCAGTTCGTTCAGCAGCACGCTTATTCCGGCATGTCAATTCTTCTCTGTTGTTTCTCCGCAGAGTGCACTGGCTGTGAAACGCCATCAGCGTGTAGCTGCAGCGTGTTACCTGAAGTTCCATTCATCTCAGCGGTTGTGTCTGCGGCGTGCTCTGGCTGCAAAACGCCTTCTGCGTTTAAACCGCAGCGTCTCTCATTTATTTATTTATTTTAATTCTTGTTACTCGCCACATGCCTGTGGGCCTCAGGGCGCACAGAAAACAAAAACAAGACAAACGAAACATTAAAAGACTGAAGCAGAGGAAGTGTGGAGCAGTTTTAGGATTACTCTATGTTAAAAAGGTGAGTCGTTATAGCTCTTTTAAAAAGAGGGTAGTTTTGAACCTGGCGTATTGCAGGTGGAAGTACATTCCATAGGAGAGGACCCTGGAATTTAGCGATTTTGAATCGGGGGAAGCAAGTACTGTAGCAGTAGAGGAACGAAGGTTCCTGCCGTTTGTCTTGACTTGATGCGTTCTGACAAATATGAGGGACTGCTTAAGGACACACACTTGAGTGTCATTGTTAACACTATGTGTTATTCTGTGTTTTACCGGAAGCCAATGGGGCTTCTTTCTGTGAGTGCGGCACGATTGGTTAAAGATGGTGCGCACAGCATTATTCGGAGCCACCTGCAAAGATTGTATGTTGGCAGCGGTGGTGCCGGACAGTAGGCTGTTACAATAATCTAATCTAGAGTTTATCAACACGGTGGACAGAAGTGCACAGTTTTCAGTTGTTATGAATTTATGAATGGGCGAATATAGTGTATTTGCTTATTAATCAGTCCACAGCTAAATCGAAAGCTGGAGACGTAGGGCTTCATGGATAGGTTGTCATCTAGAGCGACGCCTAATGCTTTTACTTTCCTTTGGACCATGATGACATTGTCTGCGATAGTGAAGTTGGCATAATCTGTGGCTAGCTTGTTTCGGGTGTTCTTAGAGGATACTATCATGAGCTCTGTTTTGTTGTTATTCAGGGCCAAGGAGTTGTAGGCCATCCAGACCTGGATGGGTTTGTATGGTATTGATCGTTTCAGCACCATTTTTATAGTGACCGCTTAGCTGGATGACAATCTGAGTACCGTCCGTGTAGTTTGTATATTGAACACTTAATTCATTTAGGCGATCCAGTGTTGGTCGTATATACAAATTGAAAAGCAGAGGCGACAGGCATGAGCCCTGTGGAACACTGCAGGTTTGAGAGATGGGGATGGAGTGATTATTACCCACACAGACCCTTACCATGTGAGGGCCCAAGAAGAACGCTATCCATTTGTAGGCCAGTGTGGAGCAGTTTGTGACCTCTCCGAGCCTTGTCACTAGTAAGCTATGATCAACAAGATCGAAGGCTGCGGAGAGGTCGAGCAGCATCAACAATGCAGCTTGATTTTTATCCGCTATGCCAGCTAGAGTGGACTTTAAGTCGAGCATGGCGGTTTCTGTTCAGTGACAAGCCCTGTAGCCTGACTTGTCGAGTGTCTAAGATGTTGTGCTCTTCGACATGGGCCTGAAGTTGGATGTATGCAAGTTTGTCCAAAATCTTCAATATGAAGGGTACATTAGTTATTGGTCTGTGATTGTCTTTATTGGTGGGTTCTAAATTCTCTTTTTTCAACAAGGGGATTATCCAGTCGGATTTAAGTTCAACCGGTACCGTGCCTTCATCAAAAGATAAGTTAATTAATTTAGTAATCCAAGGGACCACTAGATCTGTCGATTCCTTTAAAATACTGGTGGGGCAGTCCTCTCCAGGGCAAGAGGTGGCTTTTAAATCCTGTATCACTTTGAGCACATCCTTTTCGGAGTAATGAGAGAAGGAGATTTGTGATATATTGCTCTGAGCATTGGTGGTATGAGTTATAGTTTTTGTGGTAAGTGATGGGGCCACGTTGTTAAGGGATTTGGTAATTCTTTCCTTATGGGAATTGATTTTAGACAGAAAGCCATCATGGATGTCTTGGCACCATTCTGAATCCTTTGTTATGTTGTTAGATGGTGGATGCTGGTCTTGAAATTCTGTCAGAATCTTAAACAGCTCTCCAACATTATATTGGGCGTTCATTTTCTTTTTTTTTATAGTGTGTCGCTTTAGCGTTGGTGATGAGTTTTTTAAATTCTTGTATGGATTTTTTGTAGGCGGATAAAGTATTAGTGTTGGGTTCTTCCTCCAAGTTCTTTCTAGGGCCCTTTCGGATTTTCTGGCGACTATTTCTTCAGAGAACCAGGTGTTTTTAATGGCTTACGATTTAATTACTTTCATCTTCAAAGGGGCTAATTCATTCACAACTTGCTTGATAGCAAGAGTCAAATGATCAACTAGAGCAGAAGAGTCAGCAAGTGCCAGCAATTTCCTCAGCTGTTCCGCAGTAATCACTGGCAGTTCTCTACCTACATCCACTGTCCAGCAATGAGACACAGCATTCCCCGGCTGCTTCCACCGACCGCCAGGACTCAGCAGTGCATCTCAGCTTCCCACTCCAATCCCTCAGCTGAACTTCTATAGCGTTCCTGTAAGGATGATCAAGTTTAGCAATGATCTCTGGTTCGTCACGGAATCCAAACTCCCCTTCCTCCTCACCTGTATAGTCTGTTGATGAATCCGGCCGTTTCCCCTTCTTCTTACGATCCTTGTGTTTTTTCTTGAAGAGATAGGGCCTCCCTCAGGTGGAAGCCACACTGGCTCTTTTCCGGTGATAGCAAGCAAGGGGCCCCCTCACGAAGGAGCAGGAGAGAGGAAAAAGCCAAAGGCAGAAAAAACATCTCTTGCCTGATGGCTTGCGTGCCACTCTTGATGTCACAGAGAAGGAGTATTTGATCAGGAACGTTCAGGGCAAAGTGAATGGTGGTAAGTAGGTTGGTGCGTATGTGTCCAGGTAGGAGATCTTGCAAAGGTCCATAGGAATGAGAGCGAGCAGAGGAGTCAGTCCATAGTGCAATGGCAAGTGCAAGGTGGCAGCACTTAGGTTTGTAAACAGGGAAAGCCAAAGTCTCCAGTATCTGAGGTGGAAGGGTAAGCCAGCCGAGAGACCGTATGCAGGTAATCAGGAGGATGCGAGGAAGGGAATCCTGCCGTCGACAAGAAAGAGGACTGGAAGGTGAGTCACGAGGGATGCCGGACAGGAGGAGCAGAAGATAAAGTACTGCAGGTAGATAGGAAAACAAATACAGGGGGAAAAACACTGGAAGAAAGAAAGCCGAAGGAGACGAGCAGACACTTGGTTAGGAAGACGGGACCTAACCAAGTGTATGCGGCAATGGGACATTTGCAGCCACTCCACACTAGCGGGTAGAGAAAGTTAAAACATGCTGACCTAAAAGCACACCCAAGATAGCGTCGCGATTAAACCAGCCGCTCACGGCCGTTTACGCTATAGTGTTTCTCCATTAACATGAGCAACTAACGAACCGTCGCGCGTTGGCGTTTCGGAAGCTCTGCTGAACACGGATACTATGGATGTTCACACCACGGCTCTTTACTTACCAAGTAAGCGCTCTAACATACAGCATTTACTGCCGCCACTTGAATCAACAAAAACAGTATGCGATACTAAATGTAATTCTAAATCCCGTACTCGTTTTGTTATTCCGTTTTGCTAGATTGCCACAGAACGAATTAAGCTACCTCTTTCGAACACACCCTGCACTTCTAATTTTGCATACTTCGAAGAAATAAGAATACCAAGTTAACCACGCATAATTGGCACAAAGGTAATTACTTAGAAATGATTGCAGTGAGCTGGTCTTTTGTTTGATTTCATATAGAAAACAGAAGACTCTCTTGGATGAGCCAGTCAGGCTTGCAAATATGGCAAGTGCTAATACATATGCCTGGATATTCTCCAGTAAAAATGCAGACACTATGTTTTAGTAACAAGGTGTATACATGTTAGCGACTAGGTGTATACATTGTATGAATTTTCATTTTGATAAATTCCAATAGAGCAGACTTAGAAAGCTGGAATAATACAACAGAAATTAGGAGAAACACCAGATATTTATTTTCCAAACTGTTTCTTTTTATATAGCCAGATTAAAGTTGGTACTAAACACCAACGAATTAAGGAACATCGCCATCCCCACTCTAGACGATGCCTCACACTTGTTCAAAGGAATTGAAAAGGTCAGTGATGATAGCCACAAACGCCATTAAGAAATACAGAATTTTCTATAGTTTAAAAAAAAAAATGTATAGTGTTGCCAATACTCTTTTGTTTTGGTTTTTACATTGTCAAGACTAGAAGATCTTCATACAATGTGCCATTTGTAACTTATCTGTGCTACTTCACAGTGTCCTGAAGACGGGTCCATGAGTGTTGCAAACCAGATTGAGTCGGCTGTATACAGTCACAGTTCCGGGACCTAGAAACACATTTTGTAGTGTCGACCAAGTCAAGAAAATCATATATATATATATATATATATTTCTTTTTTTAAAAAGAGGGTTCACCAACTGATTTTGATGCTCCCCTAACTTCCTTACTAACCTTACAATGTTAGGGTGATTAGAATTTACTTGATTAAACTTGGGTGCCACCACCCTAATCCATTAAGGCCATTGTTAATGCTAAATTATGGTTTTTTAGTGTGATTCAACTTTTATGATTGAATGTTCTGTTTATATTGATTAAAATATGCAAATATATAACCTTTGTCTATAATACATAGTGGCATTGATTTGGCATTCTTTGTAAGCTATCTGACCCAACACATGGTTAGGTGGGAAGCCGTTTTGTGGATCCTTGTGTATACTTCAGCTGGTTAAAGGCAGATTTTGGAGGAAACTAGATTGCCCAACGGCGTTCCCATGGACTAATACGACTAGAACTTGGTATTATGTCACAAAAATCTTTGGTCCTAAAAAAAAATAGCCATCCTATACATTAAAAAGCTGAGCAGGCCTTCCGACCCCTTCTTCAGAGCCTAGGCAATGCTGAACGGAGGCTCACAAGAAGGTCTAGATTCAGCAAGAATATGAATATGCCATTTAATGACAGGATGGACCCCCGAATAGGGGGGATGATTTTTCTGACCTTAGGTACCTATTTGAAAAACGTCTAGATTTATGGGACTGGAATGAAAATTTTATTCATTTGAGCTCATTAAAAAGCTATGCTTTTGTGTCTGACGTGATGTATACATTTAAGAAGGTGAAGCCGTATTTAGATATATGTCCCTCAACTCATTTGAGGAGGTTTATCCTTCTTTTGCGTATGAACCGCTTGCCAGTGCTGAGCGTTCTGGGTTCCTCATTGCACCTTCCGAAACAGGAACGCTACTGCCTTATCTGCCTTAACAAAACAAATAATGAAATGGCTAAGCACGTTTTTTACTGAATGTCCCAGTTTGGGTGCTACGTATATGACCCACTTGGGTACATTTGCACATCATTTAGACAGTATAAAGGACCCCCTATTTTGGAAGCAATTTATTAACACCCATAACAGTGGGCTCCACGTGGCCTTGTTCAGAATCGGGTCGGACTGGGACAAGAAATAGGCCCGGACGCCCAAAAAAAGGGTCCCACCCCTCGCCTCAAAAAAGTGGGCCACCCCTCGCCTCACGACCGTTGGCCTCTGATGACATCACCGGAAGTGAAGTAATTTGACCCCAACCCCAAAGTGACATCCCGGGAAGCGATGAAACACAACCTTTCACCCCTTGACAAAACAGGAAGTGCCATCACATAGCATTGTTCCTAAGTACACTATGAAAAATATGGTTATGATTTCACTGCATTTCATACAAAAATGGATTGGATCGCATATGTATCATTAATATCTGTGAGCATAGATCCATATTGCCAAATTACTCTAAATGCAAACAGACGTGCAAGGCCAAATGATAATATGTTACTGTATAGCACTTACGCTTAAGCTCTTTTTTATAGAACAAATATGCATACAATATCATCCAACCCTCGTTGGTACTTATTTATCGACCTAAGAAGGATGAAAAGCTGAGATGCCTTTCTGGGATTCTAACCTGCAGATCACACACACATCCCAGCAGCGAGCGCTCAACCCACTGAGCTATCATATCGGCTATAGTAAAAGGAGCAATTATTCTGTAGTGGATACCATTAAACTGGTAACTGAGATTTAACAGCAGACCAGTTAAGTTCATCCGCAGGTCTGGTGCAAAGTTGGCTGCATATCAAGCCTGCATGCATCTACTTTCAGGCTTCAAAGGTTGGCAAAATAGGGAAAGCAGCGCACTCACAGGACATCCCATACTCTGAGCACTTGTTACCTCATCAACGCAAACAAACACCCTGAACAGCATGCCAGGGAGATGGGAAAGAAAGACACATTACAACAAAGCATTCATTGTGGCACAATGAAGACAATGGCCACTTGATGTGCTATGGTCAAATACTTCTTCACTGTACAGAAGCTTTTAGGCACAAGGATTTTGTCAAGTGACTGAGGACACCGGAATGGAATGTCTTGTGATGATCTTAACAGAGACAACGGCAGAACAAAAACATTCTATTACTGCAACTTGCGAATGGCAAAATACATAGTCCAAAATGGATGCTTATTCTATTCTACTCTAAAATTGGTTGTTTATCACTAGTATCACAAATACATATTTATCACTAATAAAACAGCACAGCCACTCCAGGGGGCAATATGCCCCCTGGAGTGGCGGTATGGAGACAGCTGGCCCGGAGGCGGCCCCAGCCCCTCAACTTTGCATGCTGCAGCAGCATGTGAATGTTGCATGCATCATAATTTATGATGCGCACAGCATGCATGCAAATCAATCATGAAAGCAAGGTAACATGTGTTACCGTGCTTTGATGAATTCCGAGAGGTTTTTTTTCTAATTCTTTTGGCCCCCAATCCCCAGGGACGATTTCGGGCCGGCCACGGGCCAAGAGGCAGAGGGGCCAATCGGACCCTGTTCAGAATCTGGAAGGTGTTGGCCAAGATCTTAACCTCGATACATGATAAAGAGACTCAAGAACTAACTAGTGGCACTGACCCGGTATGAAGGGAGGGGGATCTATTTGATCACTGCGCCGCCCACAACTGTGAGACCGAAAATGCTGACGGCAGTTATGGCACGGTGCAGTGATCATATGGATCACTGTGCCCACTTCCCTTTGCCTGCATTACCCCTCCCAACCCCCCCACCCCACTTACCTTCAGGGTGGCACACTTCTGCATGTGCCGCCCGCACTCTGCGATCCCTGCGTGTCGGCTCCTCCCACTAACGTGGGTTGGAGCCGACGCCGCAGGGTGCTTTTTGTTTCTTACGTGTCCCCCGCTTACTGAAATGCTAAGCGGGGGTCACCCCCGCAAACACCGACCACCATTACTGCGCCCAAGAAGAGCGGGGGACACCGCTTGGGCGCAGTAAATGTCATCCTCATTTTGTGCGCCTCCAAAGTTGCAGTGACTGCGGGGGCGCACAAATGAGGGTGACATTTTTGTACGATACCAAGGGAGGTAAAGCTACCTGTCAAACAGCCACTGGCCTTTAACGCCTTTAATGCAGCGAAAACAGGTTGGCTGCTTCACTCGCAGTGAGGGTCCCTCCGGTGACCTTAAATCGCCAAAACCCCCTTTATGATGCTTTTCCCAGTAGTTGTCCATTAGCAGTTGGCTGGTGTTAACACGATACCATTTTCTTCTGTATAACTCCGGTGATGTCTCGAGATAACATAACAGCCATGGGAATACAGTACCAAGGTGTTCTTTAAGGAAACCCAGCAATAATCTTTGTACACGTCCTGTGCCGGGTTTCACATTAAATGTATCACTTTCCAGCAGATTTTCATTTTTTATTTCCTGCAAATTAGCATAAATGCATATGAAAACCTCTACTGTTTCAATCCTCGTAGGTCAGTTTAGGGGTTCCATTCATATTGCTCTACCATACTATCTTTGATGTACTTTTTTCCCCCATTTGCAAACTGTTTTCTCAATGATGGTTCTAACACACATCAGACACCCCCTTCTAAATTGCTTCATTGGTTATTTGCCGTTTGTATAGCCCACAGTGTTTCAGACGCGCATCTTTCTGTCCCTAGACCAGTCCTTGGCTGTGTAAGCTACTGTATCAAACGCATCATTTCTACAAGGCGTTTAGGGCTCAGCATGTGACATATTTTATGCAGCAAATTATGAGTGTAAGCTTTTTCCAAACATTTGTGAGCATCATGTCTGGGGTCGTCAATTTTGTGACCCGAGCACCATCTGTGAAAGTGTTGTTTTAAACACGTTTTCACAACAAAACATTAGATGGCTAAAATATCGATCCAGGTCATAGGCGGTGTAACCGTATAATTTTTTAGGCTATCGGTTCCCATTAGCAAAACACAGGACTTGCACAAGATATTTTCAGAATCACCTGAGTTTTCGAGTTAGTTTGAACAGCAAACACAGTAAATATTGATAGTCACTGCTACAGCCTGGTTCTCCTCAGCACCATCAACTTTATCGGCTAGAGGCTGTATACAAAACAAATATGCATAGTTCTAACTATAATTAGTTCTTATGCCCTATAAAATACAATAAGAACGCATTAAAATATACTCACTGTATAAAAGGTCTTCTGATACGTGGGGCACTTGACCCCCCTCCATTTTCACTGTTGGCGCAATGGAACATACTCAGTCTCTAGCATCATAGCCGCATCCGCCTGCAAAACCATGGATCCATATCCACCGTCTTCAGAACCCCTATCGGTTGCAGCTGGTTGCTCCAAAACGATGTCATTGCCGTTCCAGGTCGCCATTTCCAGATTAGCAAGTGTTACGGGCACATGCTCCTTAATGTTTTGAATACAATCTCCAACAAACTCTCCATAACCATAACAGTAAATGCCGGTTCGCTATCAATAGAAAGTGTGGATATGTTCTTGCAGAGCTCACCGGTCTCACAATCTGCCAACAAGTCCCAGGCAATCTCCAGATCATTATCATTCTCCATAAAACAGTAAGGGGTATAACTATCCTTGGAACCCCCTGGGCTTCCTGGGGGTGTTCTCCCATACATCGTAACTGTAGCTGTTCATAATAACTGTTTCCTGAATAACCCCTACAAAGCTCAAAAAGCACTGTGCTTTCCAACCTGCCGCAAAAGCTATATATCTAGGTTGTAAAGCCTACCCCTGATGCTGTCACAGCCTTAAGCCGACCCTTTCAATCAAAACCGATATCAAACATTCTAGAAATTATTAAACTATATGCATTTGCTATAAAATGTATTAAAGGTTGTATCAAATGCCCACTTTGTCTAAAAATAATATGAAACATATTTAACGTGTATATAAAATTAAGGTTATTATCAAATGTACTCCAACTTTATTTAAATTCTCTTATAAAGTCGTGACCTCACCCAATCTGCATAGCCTTATATTACATCTATATAAAACGGTTATAAAATCGTGATGCCAGCCACTCTGCCTAGATTTATATTATTTATATAAAAACTGTCATCAATATACGTCCACTTTATATTAAAGCTATATAAAACCACTTTCAACCTATTTTCAATATTATATTTATTTATTTGTATGGCGCACTGTAAGGATAAAGCAGACAGGCAGTGATATTAGAACTAAAACAGCCTTTATTCAGGATAATTGAGTCAAAAAAAAAAATAAGTCAGAGTTCTGAATTAGTCTTCTTCTTTCTGTAATAAGGATGGACCTTGATAAAGTGGCGACTAATCTTCATATGCCCAGAGCGTCTCTGGTGTAGCTCTCTCTCTCTCTCTCTCCTCCGCTGTTCTGCAAGAGACTGGAAAGACACACACAGTCCGTCATTTGTTTCTCCCTTATATAGGGGCTGGAGGTGTTTGGGCCAATCAGGAAGGGTTTGGCCTGTTTCTCTATAAATATCCCCATAAGCCATGCCCCCTTTCCTTTCGAACGAAGTTCGCCATAGAGCCTCTCCCACCAAAGCCGACGAACCGCGTGGGGCCCCTGCCTCCAAGCAAGCCGGTACTGCTGAGCCTCTCGGAGTGTTGCTCCTCAACAAGGAAGGTGAGTGACATGTTAATGGGGGGAACCGGGGAACGGTCACTGCCCCGTTACCATCGGTCGTGTTTGCCTGCTGGTCTGTAAAGGAACCCGAGTGATATGCAGCTGGAGTGAACAGGGGAGCGCGTGCTGCACTGTTATCATCGGCCGTGTATTCCTGCTTGTCAGGAAAGGAAGCCGAGGGATATGTTGCTGAAGGAAATAGGGGAGCGGGCACTGCCAGATCACTGTTGGTCATGTCTCCCGTGATTTCAGCTCCAATCGTCTCGCTGCCGTAACCTGCATGTTTATTAACCCTGGGAAGCCAGAGACATCGTTGTCTTTCCCATTCTCTGGGTTTCGCACTCAGAGGGTCCCTAGACTGTCTCCCTTTGTTACCGCTGTGCTCTGCGTTCGGCAGCCCCTCAATCTGCCCTTCTTCCCTGCTCTTCTCCATGTTCAGTTCACACGCACACAAACCGGAGGTATCTGGGCACCTTTCACAGAATGGTTACAAGTATACTTTCAACTTAGTTAGAGTAGATACAAAAGTGCAATAGATACATACAGTGAGTTATACAAAGTAGGTGAGTAAATATATACAAAAGTACACTTTCAAAGGAGAGTTGGGAAGAAGTTACTTAGCAGAGTCAAGAAGTCAGATATCCTTGTATGTACCAGACTAGAACTAACCAGTTGTGCCATTAGTAACAAGCCACTTTATAGTATTGCGCCTGAACAAGAAGAAAGGTCGGTTGGCTCTCAGTGAGGGAGGCAAAGTGTTCCATGCTTGTGCGGCCATTACAGGGAAGCTACTTCCCCCTGCTTTTTTTAGTTTAAATCTAGGCACGACCAGACAGGATGAATTGACTGTCCTTGTAGTTCGTGTTGTGGATTTTTTCATGATTTTCTCAGAAAGGTAGATGGGGCTACTTGGTTAAGGCATGTATGCGTTAGTGATGAGGTTTTAAGCATAATTTTGTCCTTAGTAGAGAGCCATTTGTTCTGTCTCCTCAAGTGCGAGATGTGTTCTCTCCTTGGTATACCCAGAGCTGCTCTAAGAGCATTGTTTTGCAAAATTTTGATTTTATTGGTGATGTATTTGCTCGACCCCAGATACAGAGCATTACAATAATCCAGCTTTGAGAGGATAAGTGATCTAGCTAGGATTGCACAACTTTCTTTGGACAGAAATGGTTTGCAGGCCCTAATCAGTTTATAGGTGTAAGCTGTAGAGGATGCCATGGTGTTGACTTGTTTGTTGAATGTGAAGGCAGAGTCGAGGTAATAACCTAAAGTTTTTACTTCTTTTACCACTTTAATGGCATTACCATTGATATTAAAAACGGTATAGTTCGAACTCAATTTGTTGAGGTTGGTTGTGGTACCAAGTATTAGGAGCTCAGTCTTCTCATCATTCAGGCATAGGCTGAGTGCGACCATCCAGGCCTGGATGATGAGGTATATTTTATTTACCAAAGCCAGGTCCTTGTCATACTCTCCTGAAAGAGGTATGAGGATCTGGGTGTCATCTGATAGTTAGTGTAGGTGACACCCAGATGGTCTAGGTCATCGGACAATGGCTTTGTGAATATATTATACTTTGTGGGAGAGACACAAGAACCTTGTGGCACACCACAGGTTATCGAGATCGGGTCAGCAGCTGCTAGTGGAGAGAAGACTCTCCTAGTCCTATTGTTCAAAAAGGATTTAATCCAGGTGATGGCATCTTGTGAAAAATTTGCCACCGAGGCCACATGTTTACAAAGTACTTGGTGATCCACCAGATCGAAGGTGGCCGAAAGATCAAAAAGTAACAGCAAGGCTGTTTTTCCTTTTTCCTTCAGGACATCGATCTGTGTCTTTAAATCTAGAATATCTGTCTCGGTACCATGACATGGCCTAAAGCCGGATTGGTGGGCTCCAAGGAGGTGGTTAGTCTCATGGTACTCCTGTATTTGGATGCAGACCACTTTGTCAAGGATCTTGAGTAAAAATGGTACAGTGAGGATTGGCCTGTAGTTGGTCGGGATTCAGGGGTCCAGTGATTGTTATTTCCGTAGGGAGAAGACCCAGGACTCCTTTAAGTTACTGGGGACAGTGCCAGAAGTGAATGAGGAGTTGATTAATTTAGTTATAAAGAGGCGCCAGGTCTCTAGCGGCGTCTTTCATTATATGTGCTGGGCAACTGTCTCCATGACACTGTAGGTGGAGACGAGAGAAGCTTAACTGATGTGGAGGTTTACTGGAGGAAGTTATGGCTGTACTTTGCTTACCTATGTTAGGCAGGTCAGCTCTTTTATTAGCAATCTTACTTTGGAGGAGAGAAGAACAAGTTACTTACCAAACTGGTAACGTTCTTTCAATGGGATGTTCCTCCGACGTATTCCTCATCTTTGATGTTATCCATTCCAGCTTGCTGGCCTCAAAAATTTTTCAGTAGAGGGCACTGCGCGTCGACGTCCTTCGAGTCGGTGTCCCTCGACAGCCTCCGTATCGGCGCCAACGTCATCATGAGTATAAATAGACTCACGCAGCATCAGTTGCTCAGTTCCGTTTTGAAGTTCAGATTTGCTTTGCATTAATTGGTTAATAACCTTGAAGGAGCGTAAGCTGCAACTACAAGGGAAGTATTGCTGCGGGGATGGATGGTAGGGCCGATAAGGAATACGTCGGAGGAACATCCCATCGAAAGAAAGTTACCAGTTTGGTAAGTAACTTTTTCTTCAAAGGGATTGTGTCCTCTGACGTATTCCTTATCTTTGATAGACTCCCATAGCAGTAGTGTAAAAAGGAGGTGGGAGTAAAGATGAAATATTTCCCTTTAAAGATGTTCAGAATACAACACAGCTTTCCGAAATCTTATCTCCTGACATGTGGCAGCCATACATATATCTTTAATTGGGACCCCTCTATGGAGGGCCGAAGAGGCTGCGATACCCCTGGTTGAATGAGCCCTAAGATGTTCATGGGGGTTCTTTTCCTGCCAATTTGTAGCATTCTAGAATGGTTAAAATGATCCATCTTGAAATGGTCTGTTTTGTGATTGGCAATCCTAATTTATGTCCTGTGTATCCTACAAACAATTGGTCTGCTTGCCTTATCCTAGCAAGTCTGCTAATATAAAAACTCAAGGAACGCCTTGGATCCAGCCTGTGTAACCTCTCTTCCTCTTTCCCTGGGTGGGGAGGAGGATAGAATGAAGGTAAGGTTATTTTCTGAGTAATGTGGAATTCAGAGACCATTTTTGGGAGAAAATTAGGCTTCACTTGTAAAACAACCTTGTCTTTATGAAAGATTGTATGAGGAGGTTTGCAAGATAGAGCTTGTAATTCACTCACTCTTCTGGCGGAAGTTAGAGCCAGTAGAAAAACTGTTTTAAGAGTGAGAAATCTTAATGAACAGGAATGAAGTGGTTCAAAAGCAGTACCCATCAGAAATTTTAAGACTAGATTTAGGTCCCACAATGGGACTTGAAAAGGCTTTGGGGGATAAACATTAGTTAATTCTTTCAGAAATTGAATTACCAGGGGTATTTTGAAATATGAAGGCTCCTCTGCAGTACGCGTAAAGATAGACAGCGCTGCGAGGTAGCCCTTGATCGTACCAATTTGAAGACCTGAATTTGCTAAGTAAAGCAAGAAAGATAACACCATTGGTGTATTGCATGAAAAGGGTTCAATATTCTTTTCTCTACACCAGCTGCAAAATTTGTTCCAACGGCAGCGGTATAAAGTCTTTGTTGCTGGCCTTCTAGCCGAAAGCAACACCTCCCTGACATCATCCGAGAGATCCCAATCCTTGTATCTCAACCTTTCAGAAACCAAGCGTGAAGGTTGAGGGTTCTGATATCTGGATGGAGAACCAGACCTCCCTTCTGCGAGAGAAGATCCTCTCTTTGAGGAAGACGAATCGGAGGACAGATGGACATGTCTAGAAGGTCCGGGTACCACGTTCTCCTTGCCCCAATCCGGGGCAATTAGGATCATGGCTTTCCGGAATCTTCTCAATCTCCTGATCATTTGAGGAATGACAGGGACTGGAAGAAACGCGTACATAAGTGAAAACTCCCAATCCACTACTAACGCGTCATCTAGAGCTCCTGTCAGGGTAAATTCCCTTGAACAAAACTGATCGCACTTCCTGTTGATGCTGGTGGCAAACAGATTCACTTGAGGGGTTTCCCAAAGGGTGAAGACCTCTTGAAGGACTTCCTGAGCTAGCTCCCACTCGTGGGAGACTATGCTCTGCCTGCTCATAGCGCCGCCGTCAAGTTTTTCTCTCTGGCTAGGTGAACTGCCGATAGAGAGATTCCTTCTTGAATTGCCCAAAACCAGAGCTGCATTGCCTCTCTGCACAGTGGCAGTGACCCTATGCCTCCTCTTTTGTTGAGGTAGTGTATGGCCACTGTGTTGTCCGTCATTATCAGGACATTCTTTCCCTGTACTGATGGCAGAAAAGCTTTCAGCGCTAGTCTTTTTGCTCTCAGCTCTAACAGGTTGTTGTGTAGTCTGGACTCCGATGGAGACCAACGACCGCTGATGGTCAAGTCGTTGGCATGGGCTCCCCACCCCGTGAGTGAGGCATCCGTGACTACTGTTATCTCCGGCCATGGTTGCCAAAACTGTTCTCCTTTTAAGATGTTCTCCCGACAGGCCCACCACTGAAGGTCTCGAGCTACTCTGTCCGGGACTTGTAGGAGATCTGACATTCTTCCTGAGAATTGCGACCATTGGGTTCTTAGTGCCCACTGGAGGGATCTCATTCTCAAGTGAGCCTCAGGCACTAGGAAGATGCAGGATGCCATGAAGCCTAGCAACCTCAAAAAGTCGAAGGCTGGTAGACGTTGAGCATTTTGAAACTTGATGACCATCTGGAGAATATCTTGAGCCCTGACCTCTGGTGGCGAGGCTTTTCCCAGGGAAGTGTCCAGGACTGCTCCAATGAACTGAAGTCTCGGTGATGGTATCATCTGTGACTTCTTTAAGTTGAGGGAGAAGCCCAGCTTGTGAAGGAAGCGGCAGACATAATCTAGCTGGATCTGAGCTTGTTCCGGAGATACTGCTCTGTATGACCAATCGTCCAGGTAGGGGTAGACGTGGATCCCTTCCCTCCTTAGACTTGCAGCCACTACCGACATTAGCTTGGTAAAGATCCTCGGGGCGGAGGTCAGCCCAAATGGCAGAACTCGAAGTAGATAGTGAAAGTTGCCAATTGTGAACCTCAGGTATTTCCTGTGTTTGAGCTGGATTGGCACATGGAACTAAGCATCCTTAAGGTCTAGAGATGCCAACCAGTCCTGAAGCTGGAGGGCCTGAAGGATCTGAGAAAGGGTTACCATCTTGAACTTGTCTTTCCTGAGGAGTTTGTTCAATTCTCGCAAGTCCAAGATGGGTCTCAGTCATCCGTCCTTCTTTGGTACTAGGAAGTAGGGGAATACCAACCTTTGTTCCTCTCTGCTACGGGTACCGGTTCTATGGCACCCTTCTCTGGCAGGTCTAAAATCTCCTGCATAAGGAGCAGGTCTGGAAGCTTCAAAGAGTTGTTCCCCGGTGGATGACTCTGAGGAATGTGTAGGAAGGGCAGGCAATAAACTTGGGGAACTGTCTCCAATGCCCAAGCATCTGACGTAATAGCCTGCCATTCTGCCAGATGTTGAGTTAACCTGCCCCCTACTGGTGTCTTGTGAGGGGCGACCTCAGAGGGGTTTAGAAGCGGCTGACGCAGATGCCAAGGGTAAGGTGGCACCTGCTGCTGCGACTTTTGTACCTTTGACCCGTCCACCACGGGTGAATCGTTTGTGGCCTCTTTGAGCTGGCTGTCCTCTGCCTTTTCCGAATGCGGAGTAAAAGCGAAAGGACCTACCCCTCCAGGAAGCTCCTGAGGGACGATTTGGAGTCTGCCGGATTGCAGCCCCAAGGGATTTCGCTGCTGCCTTGGATGTCTGTAATCTCTCCAGGCTGTCATCAGCCTTCTTTCCAAATAAATTAGTGCCGTCAAAGTGCATGTTCAGAAGTCTGGCCTGTACAACTGGAGCAAAACCAGACTTCCGCAACCACGCAAATCTGCGGATTGTGGTACTTGCCGCCATGGCCCTGCTGATGCTGTCAGCAGAATCAATGCCTGTTTGGAGGGACTCGCACATTGCATCCTTTCCATCCCTGATGATGTTTAAGAATGCATCCCTTTCTGTTGGGGGTGTTGGGGATTGGAGAGAGATAATATCATGAATGTTTGTACTTATATTTTGAAGAACCAAAATAAATACAGTTGTTAAAAAAAAAAAGAATGCATCCCTTTCTTCTCCTTCTGGGAGACAGTCAGCTGCAGATGAAGCACACTCCCAAAGTGTGTGGCTGAATCTTGCTAGCATGCAAGTGGCGTTGATAGATTTAAGCGCCATGCTACATGTCGAAAATACTTTTTTTTGACAAGGCATCAAATCTTTTATCATCCCTGTCCTGTGGAATAGTAGGGTATGCCGACTTACTGTTAGATGAAGTCACAGCTTGTACAACCAAACTCTCTGGAGTTGGATGCTTGCTCAGATATTCAGGATCTGAAGCTGATACTCTGCATTTAGCAGAACGTTTTTTATTTACTGCAGGGATAACTTCAGGAGTTTCCCAATTAACAGATATTTTTCTTTGCAGAGCAGTATGAAACGGAACAGGATCCTCTTGTGGACCTTTATCTAAAATATCAGTAAGGTCATCCTGCTGAAAAGAAGGTGTAGGTGTAGTCCACCCCATGAATTCAATTATTCTGGCCATCAGAATCCTATAAGGCATCTCAGCATGCTCCGCAGGGTCTGGTTTAGCAAACCCTACTTCTGGAGAAGTATCTAAACCACTTGCCTCATGTAGAGACTCTTGAAGGTCTTTTAACCTGTTGTCCTCAGAGATTCATTCCTCTGGCATGGGTATAGTAGTCCTTTGTAAACCAAAGGGTCTCTCATTGTCGGAATCCTCCCTTTCCTCGTATATAGAGGACAAGGCTCTAAAATAGTCAGACCTAGGATATGGTTTAAAACCCATTTCTAGGTCAGAAGGAGCTAAATTTGTTGTCACTGCCTGAGAAAGCATTGAGGTTGTCGACGTGGACGTCGTAGGCTTCGACAATCCTGAAAAAGGTATCAAAAAAGTTTGAAAAGACCTCGATGCACTCGAGAGGATCGGAATCCTACTCAGCGTCGTCGAGATTGTCGGTGGCATCCTCGACATCATGGTCAAAGCCTTCGACACCTCTACTGCCTGTGACATAGTGACAGTTGTAGGTTTGTCCTTTATCGGGGTCGACAGTGGCGTTGATGAAACCAATGTATGCATCGAAGGGCCCTTCGACAAAGGCGTCGATGACGCAGATTTGTGAGTCGAAGGAATCTTCGATGACAGCGTCGATGACGCGGTCTTATTGCTTTTACTCGAGGGTTCATGCCGCTCTCGAGTACTTTCTCTTGCCGGGTTCAACGACTCGCAGCGTTTTGAATTTTTGGGTCTTTCACCCAGGGTATCACCTTTAGACGTCTCCGAGGGGGTTGAGGCCGCTTTCTAGAAGACACTAAGCATCTTTTTACCGAATTCCTCCCACTTAGCCGGAGAGCTGTGTTTCGTGGGAAAGGTGACACTTTCTGGTAAGTAGAGGAAGAAGAAGAGGGAGATCTACGACGCCTCTTCTTAGAATGTTTTGATCTCGAAAACTGCTGGGAACCGCTTCGAGACCTTGAACGAGAATGTTTCTTTTGTCGACGAGGAGATGAATTTCTCGACTCAGCCAAAGAAACTTTCGAGGGAGTAGAAGTTTTAAAGTCCTTACCTCTTTCTAACTTCCCCTTATGCTCCTTCAAGGCTTTTGCTGTCATGGGCATACAGTCCTCGCATTCCGAACAGTGATGCTCCGATCCCAGGCACCACAAACAGATCCTGTGAGGATCCGTTAATGACATTTTCGTCCCACAGTCACGACATGTTTTGAAACCGGACCGTGGAGTCGATGGTTCGGATGAAGAAGCCATTGTGTAATGGTAATAATTTTCGAAGAATAAGAAGGTTTTTCTGAAGATAGGAACCAAGCGTTACGTTTCCGAGGCCCACGAAGCGCGGAAAAATGGAACTGAGCAACGGACGCTGCATGAGTCTATTTATACTCATGATGACGTCGGCGCCGATACGGAGGCTGTCGAGGGACACCGACTCGAAGGATGTCGACGCGCAGCGCCCTCTACTGAAAAAACGTTCCGAGGCCAGCACGCTGGAATGGATCACATCAAAGATAAGGAATACGTCAGAGGACACAATCCCTTTGAAATGTTATTCTCTAGGGCATTCTGGATATTTGTGCACCAGAGTTTGTCCTTCAGACACTCATCTGTCTGAGGAATGGGAGCTTCAATTTCCCTTAAAATGGTAAACAGTTCCTTGTTGCTTGAGCTAGCATTAGTAATCCTCTCATTATAGTATTCCTGTTTGGTGCGTATTATTTACTTTTTGTAGAGGGAAGCTAGGTTTATCAGGTTAGTTTTCTTTTTCTTGGTGGGAAGGAGTTCCCACAGAGTTTCAAGTTTTCTTTTTTCAATGTTCAGGGATTTTAAGTGGGGGGTGAACCATGCGTTCAGATGAGCTTTAGGTTTTCTTTTCCGCATCTTAAGTGGAGCAATAGCATCTACAGCTTTAGTCATGGTGATGTTATAGACATCTACTAGGTTATCTGGATTAGTTGAGATCGGCAGTGAATTGTGAGTGGGTATGATGAGTGGTATAATCTTGTCTGCCGTAATGTTCCTTTTATTCCTCCTAGGGAGGGATGGTGCTATTGGCTTGACCTTGGAATTAGAGGTATTAGCTGACAAGGTAAAGGAGAGCAAGAAGTGATCTGTCCAGGTTTGGGGCGTGATAGATGTGATGGACGCTACGCAATTGGGGTCCGCCACCCAATCAAGGGTTCTACCTTTGTCGTGGGTGGCCTGGGTCACTCTTCGGGTGAACCCTAATTCTGTTAGTACATTGGAGATTGCTAGAGCGTGATGGTCGTTAGGATCATTAAAACCTAAGCTGAAATCTCTTGGCAGGAGGATTTGAGAGGTCAGTTTAGTGTTGTCAGAAAGAATTGCAGAGAGGTCTTCTTCAAATGACCCAATCGGTCCTGGTGGTCTATATATTAAGGATGTGGTTAGGGTGCCAGAATTGGAGATTGGTAATTTAACTGTGAGTAATTTACAAAAGCAAACAGGAGAAGGGGCTACTCTCATAGCTATCTCAGATTTGGCAATGAGAGCAATGCCTCTGCCTCTAGAGTCAACTCTGTCTGCTCTTATGATTTCGTAGTTATCTGGAACAGCTAGTAGGAGGGCAGGGCCTGCAGCTGCGTGAAGCCACGACTCTGTTATAGCAAGGAAGTCGAGATTGTCAGCTGTGATCAGATCAGCTATTTCTGTAGCGTGCGTCACTAAGGATCTGGCGTGGATTATGGCGCCGTTGATATGAGGGCGGTTGGAGTCATTAGTCGCAACATGAGGTTTATCCTAGCAAGTTTTGAGGAGTGCACCTGAAGTAGGAGTTAAATCTGATTTTTTGTTTTGGTCATAGGTTTTGGTCTTGATGTTGTTTCCCATAATAGTAGGATTTATTTTCATGAGTGACTTTGTAGGTGGTTCATGGAGTTTAGTTAGTCTGTCCGAAGTCTGGTACTTCTGGCTATAGGAGAGCATGGTAGATTAGTTTTGCTAATAGGGTCTTAAGTCTTTACACTAGTGGGTGGCATGTGATTAAAACCCATGCTGCTGGCGTGTCCTAATTGGTAAGTAGGATTCGAAGATGGTAAAGAACAGGGGAATTGGCTGGTTAATGGGAGATTGTCACATTTGAGCTGGGGGCAGAGTGTAGGACTTTTAGTTATTGTAAGGATTTAATGTCCTTGTTAGTCATGAAGGTCCTGAAGTTGTAGACGTAGTATATGGCTGGTACATTCACTTGTAAGCCTATAGCCAATGAGGCATACAGTCATTTTAACAACAGAAAATTAGGAGCGTACACAATATTAGTGGAGAGCCACGTTAGTTGACTATGGCACTGTAGGTGAACAAGTAACTAGCGACTAAGTAGTAATGCCAGGTGGTAGGTGGAATTAATATAACAGTGGCATGCTTGGTGGGCAGTGGTGTTGCACTTTCAACACTGTAGGACAGGAAAGGTAAGAGAAATGGTAGATAGTAACAATTCACGTCAAATAGAGAAGGGATTCTCACCTTGCAATTGGTGGTGAGCAGCTAGTATTCAGAGTGTTAATCGAGCAAATCAGTATCACAGTAGGCTAAATATAGCATTGCATAACACATTAAAGTACAGAAGTGACTGGCAGGACTGAAGGTACGATGAGAGGCAGTAGACAATTATCGAGAGATGATCACAATAAGCTAGGTGTAACAGCCATACATAGATCAGCATGAGGCACACTGCATTTCAAACAGGTTAGAGCCATCAAATTTAGCACTGTTGTGGAAAGAAAGAAAATCAATGCATCCCAGCTCAAGTAGTGTAAATGAAAGCTCAGGTAGCGGTACAGTAATTTCAGCTTGGCCATGTATATGAGACATTAAGCCATTGAATAAGACGACTCCTTAAGATGGCCGCCGCCCGACTTGCCAGTATTTTGTCAATCTTGGTTGCCTAGCAACCGATACGAAAAAAAGCATTTTCCCGGTTTCAGGAGACCGGAGGCGGAAGCCGGCCTCCCTGACTAAGGCCTACAGAACAAGGCAATCCCCTGTCCGTGCCCGCTGGTCCTCATCTCCTCGACTGGGCAGGAGCCCTTTCTCACCCCTCCCAGCTGCAGGAGCAGCGTGGGTCCTACGATCGGTGCACACTTCGAGCAGCAGCAACACTGCAGGGTCAGCACAAGGTGTGGCCTTCACCCTACCAGCGTTCTCCGGAAGTGTGCTGCATCATGTGCGTGGAGCCTAATTTGGCACATACTGGCCAGCACACCCTCCACTCAAGCCCTGTGAGTGCATCTCCAGCCCTACTGCGACACCGTGCCCACATGAAACGGCGCGCTCCTTAAGATGGCTGCCGCCCGACTTGCCAGTATTTTGTTTATCTTTGTTGCCTAGCAACCGATACGAAAAAAGCATTTTCCCGGCTTCAGGAGACCAGAGGCGGAAGCTGGCCTACCTGACTAAGGCCTACAGAACAAGGCCATCCCATGTTGGTGCCGGGAGGATCATAGAGAACTGCCTCTCCACCTTGGGTAAGACACCAACCCCACTAACTCTTGTTGACTACTTCTGTGGCTCTCTGCCACACTACTGTCTCGGTACTGGCACCACACATTACTCAGTATTGCCATATCCTCCGTTGCAGCTCCCAGCCGAGCATTGACAATACCTGCCTGCATTTAAGACTTCCACGTGTTTATTTGTATGCGTGGCTCTGGTGACAAATTGGCGTACTGCAATCTTGTTACTGCCAATATTTTTCACTTCTTACATAGCCTGCATGTCTAATTAGAGCACCCAAATGTACTGCCTAACTTAGACTACATACACAGCTCAGCACATTGCTAAACAGAGCTTGTATGCACGATCGACTAGAGGTCTAACCTTGTCTATTGTATTGATTGTAACCGATTGTACCATTTGTTACCTTCGTATTGCCAGCCAGTAATGTATGTGTCCTGCTAGAATGGTCATGTTACCTACTCTTAGTGTATAATTGAAGCCAACCTGTGCACAACGCTATGAGCCTATTCTGATTTCTACTACTACTAGGCGGTCCACACCTAGCAGGCTCACCTGGTATTTGGAATGTTAATTCTTCCAATCTACTGACGTGCTGGGTGCACACAGACTGCACATTTACCGAATTTACCTCCCATTTAGTCTGTCAAAATGCACTGTACCCCTGTTTTCTCATCACCACTGATCCCCTTCACTGCTAGTTTAATACTGCAGCCCGCACATCGACCCACACTACGCACCTTAAGGCACATCTTGCTTACCTTCTGGGTCCTGACTTGGATACCTTACAGCATCTACACATCTCACACCACTACCTAACAGTACTATCACTTACGCTCACTAGTCACCTCCACGCCATACCGGGACATCCTAAAGCCACCTGTCAGCATGACAATCTCTAATCCCTATCTGAATGCTCCGGCCCTCTGGCTTCAACATTTTGCTTCTAAACATAAGCCTAATCAACCTTGCACTACGCACCTGAGAAACATGAGGCTAGGTGCACGACTTTGCCATGCAACTCTCATCCAGACCCCTATACTAAGTAGCATACTCTCCTAACCAATCACCCCACCACCATCCACACTACAAACCAGAGACCAGGTATCACTAAGGCACCTACTGTTGCTAACAGACCTTTGCCTACATATTTGACTTCTATATTAACTGCTAATAATCTGACTACACTCACATACACAAGCCAACCCTGTGTCACTCAGGCCAGAAACCATAGATTAGCAACTCGACTACACCATCTGATCTATCGACAGAACCGGGACCCTAACAACCACTCACCAGCACCTAACAACCACCTAGCCACTGTGCTGACACCAAATAAAAATTCCCTACCCCCCCTGCCTACCACTACTACCAACGCCAAGGACATTAAGGGCAAAGGCGCGCTCATCAATGCACGATCCCTCCCTGCTCATGCCTTAGAGATCGCAGACCTTATTACTGATGATCTGGATTTCTTGGCCATCACGGAAACGTGGCTGCATGCTGCTTCGGGCCCCGCCTTGTCCCTGGCGATCCCTGACAACTATTCCATCATTAGGTGCAACAGGGATACTAATCAAACAAAGGGTGGAGGAATAGCCGTTACCTTCAAGAGCTCACTTGAACTCAGAACTGTACCGAACCTCCAGATCCCATCCGCTGAACTACTCTCCTTTCAACTACCTATTTCTCCCAACCAAACTGCTAAAGTGCACCTTATATATAGGCCCCCAGGTCCCATTTCAACTTTCATTGAGAATATCTCCTCCATCCTTGACACCAACACCAAACCCAACTCACAAATCCTTCTACTTGGTGACTTCAATCTGGGGTACCAGGATATGAACGATACTAAAGCCATTCACCTAGCTTGCACACCAACTGATTTTGGCCTCACACAACACGTTAAAGAGCCTACCCATAATAAAGGATGCACCCATGACTGGGTAGCAGACCTGAATTGCTCGCTCAACCAGATTTCTGTGACCCCTTGTTTCTGGTCTGACCATCACAAAATAACCTTCTCTATTAATTCCAACCCTCATACATCTAAACCCAACCTTGCCCCACCCATCCACACTCGCAATAAGAAAGATATCACGTTGGAGAAACTTCTACTGTTGATCCTCCCTCTGCTTAATACTGCATCAACCACCTGCTCTGACCCCATAGTCCTAGTAGATACCTATAATCATGCCATGCTAGAAGCCCTCAATACCATAGCACTGCTAAAACTGTGCAAACAAAAACATCGCCTTCACTGCAATACCTGGTTTACCCCACATCTCAGAGACCTTCAAAAAGAAAAGAGAAAGGCTGAGGCACATTGGAAAAGTATACCATCACTAGTCAACAAAATTATCCTAGCCAATGCGTCCTCTACCTACATAAATGCCTTACTGTCAGCTAAAAAAAGACGTGTATAACAATCGCATATTGCTAGCACAATCTAACACAAAGTAACTCTTTAATATCCTCAAGGAATTAGAGTCTCCTATAGCCCCTCTGGACACTTGCACCCCTGACACTGCCTGGTATACTAACATCCAAAAGGCACTTCTAGATAAAATCTCTATGCTTCAAGCTAAAATCAACACTAAAAGAAGCAACCTCTCAGACTCTGCATTTAACTTCTCATCTTACAACCTCCCTACGCCTAAACACGCCTTCAAACCATTCAGATTTGAACCTCTTTCTATTTGGCAAGTTGAAAATATTATCAAGAAGCTCAAACCATCTGATTGCCAAGGTGACACATGCCCTGCCCCTATCATCAAGGAGGCTGCGCATGACCTTGCACCTTTTATCACTACCTTTATAAATGCCTCATTCAAATCTGGTATTGTCCCGGATAACCTCAAGGATGCTTGGGTCATCCCACTAATCAAAAAACTTTCTTTGGACCCGAGTAACCCATCTAATTACAGGCCTATAACCACTGTGCCTTACTTACTAAAAACTCTGGACCGGGCGGCCTATTTACAAATCCAGGATTACCTCGAAACAAATAAACTACTGGGCCTTAGACAATCAGGTTTCCGTCCCAGACACGGGACTGAGACCGCCCTGATCGACTTAAAAACACAAATTGAAGATCTAAAAGACAAGGGCAAGTTGGCACTCCTACTCCTCCTTGATCTCTCAGCAGCTTTTGATTTGGTACACCATCAAATCCTTTGTCACAACCTCAAAATAGCTGTCCATTTCTCAGACGCTGCATCATCTTGGATCAGCTCCTTCATGGCTAACAGAACCATGAGGGTCTTCTCACCTTCTGCCACGGCTAAACCAGAACCTATGCCGTGCGGATTCCCTCAAGGATCCTGTGTATCGCCTACACTTTACAACGTGTTTACTAAGCCACTCTTTGACATACTTGACTATCTGGGTGTCTCATATACCAACTATGCCGACGACACCCAAATACTCATCCCCATCACAGGTGACTATGTAATTGATTCTAAAGCACTCAATGAAATCTACACAGTCATGCAGGCTTGGATGGCACATCATGGGCTCTGCCTTAATGATGAAAAAACCGAGCTACTTGACCTCGGCTCTCACCACAAACTATCTAAACTTGACACAACCTACAAATCATTCACAATCGACAGCAACATTATCAAAGTGTCCAACGTCACAAAAACGCTTCGCATTTCCCTAGACTCGACACTATCCCTCACCAGACAAACAAATGCTGTTGTCTCGGCCTCATCCTATATCTGTAAACTCATTACTGCTTGTAGACCCTTCTTGACGACGGACAACTGCACTATCCTCGCGAGAACTCTCATCATGTCAAAAATTGATCACTGCAATGCCCTCTATTTAGGGACTAGCCAAAGAAACATTGACAAATTACAGGTTACCCAGAATAATGTCATCAGGGCAGCCCTCAACCTCCTGAGGAGAGCACATATCTCTGATACTAGACGCAATCTTCACTGGCTCCCTGTTATCCATCGTATCGCTCTAAAAACCCTAGCCTTAACTCACAAGGCTCAGAGCAATTTAGCACCTGCATACTTGACCAACCGCTTCATGCGGCACACAGCATCCAGACCCTTGAGGTCAGCTCAGGTACATACATTGTCTATACCCAACTATAAGCTTCAGACAGCTAGGGGATCTAGTTTCCCGGTCCTTGCGCCCAAACTCTGGAACACCATACCCACTTCACTCAGAACAGAATCATCCACTCATTCCTTCAAGAACAAAATCAAATGCTGGTTCCATCTGTGTGATGCATCTGCTGCCTCCATCTAACCACACTGGTATTGTACTCATATCTGCTGCTTATCATTCACTAGCCATCTCTATAATAACCACTGATACGCTGTACCTGTTCATTTTCTGTGTGTCCTTTAAGAATTGCATTGTTAACGCTATGACTTGCACTTTACTTTTTGGAAAGTTGTTTTGATGTTTGTAACAACTTTTGCATAAATAATGCGCCCAGATGCCCCTGGGCAAGGTGCGCAATACAAATAAATACGGTAGCAGTGCTTGCATACAATGCAGTGAATACCGTGATTTATATATAGGATCTGTGTCAGGCTCATGATCCTGTTAAAAGAGGTTTGGTAGCTATGTATATATATATATATATCTATATATATATATATATAGATATATATATACATACACACATACATATACATATACATACACACACACACACACACACACACATATATTCAGTAAAAAAAACTTGGTTCGAAGTCAAAACGAAAAACCCTTGAAATTCGCCAGTTATGGTAAGCTAAGCAACCATAACTCGCGCCACCACTGTGCACTGCTAATACTAACACTCAGGACATCAAAGATGACATCAGAAATGTCATTGATGACATCACTGATGACATCACATGTCTGGCTCCCCCTTTTTTCCTTTACTCAAATATCTAGGCCACATGGTTTTCTTCAGTAACAGTCAGGAATTAAAAACAGAAAAGGTAATATATTTGTAGACTTATCCTTCAAGTATGTTCTTACAGTAATTCCCTCAGGGTCCAGTCAAATAATGTGATACATATGCATAGGATAAGTAGCACCTTTGAAACAGAGCAATCATTTCTCTGCATAAAGGTAATCAGTTAGGTTATGAACACTTTCTGCTACTACTGCTGTGTTTTTCCTTACTCAAATTTCCGTGTATATAGTCATGTTTGTATGTGATGTTGTCTCTTTGTAATTTAATGCAATTATGTAGTAAGTGGTTTTTATTTCCTACTTATCACATGTTTCACAGTACCAAAAACTCTAATAAGAAAACCGTTATCATTTCACTGTTCAACATGGCAAGCTTATGAATATTGCACGTCCATCATGTATGCTGCACACAATGCCCATCTTTCTACATGAGTACCTTAGTATACTGCATAGAACTTCATAATGAATGCTACGTATATCAACGCATTGCTAAATGCACTAATTAGCACTTGATATTTATTCCAATGATCCTTGACACTTTTTGGTCAACATTATAATAACAATACCTTCTATAGAGTTTTCATTCAAAGTAAATGTACATGTGATGTCATCAATGGCGTCATCAATGACATTTCTGATGACATCTTTGATGTCCTGGGTGTTAGTGTTAGCACTGCACAGTGGTGGCGCGAGTTATGGTTGCTTAGCTTACCATAACTAGTGAATTTCAAGGGTTTTTCGTTTTTACTTCGAACCATAACGTCTCGTTAACAAAGTTTTTTGTGTGAATTTCATAGATTTTTAGTAGCTCAACTTAACCATAACGTCCCTTTAACAAAGTTTTTTTACTGAATATACACTTTCATCATGTGAATTTGGGAGATATGTACTATAATTCCCTTACTTTATATACATGTAACATAGAACATACTGAAACCCCTCGCTAATGATATTTGAAGGGCATAGAAAAACTGCACACGTTTAAAAAGCAGCACATAAACACATTATAAGTAGTAATAAATAACCATTCGAACCTACACATCTCACACATTACCCATTCATTTAATTACCATGTAGAATTAAATGGATTATACCATAACAAAAAAAGATATGCCTCCAACGTAATTACCTCACAGAAACTATGCAGCTAGGAGCGACAGTAGACAAACACAACACAACGAATACAAATTACAAGAAAGTAGTAAGTGAACTTCATTTTTCTTATATGTGGGTATACTTTTTGTATGAGGTGCAGAACAAGTAATGTATTTCTGTTGTTTTGACACAGAAATGTGCAGTACTTGGAGTGGCTGGGGGAGAATTTTCCGCATGTCGAAATGTCACAAGATAGCGATAATAATTGTACACACTTCTCTGAATAAGCAAATTAATAGTCAGTACTTTATGGGCACTTAACATATATATATATTTATTTTTAACAGACCAGGTAAAAATTGAAGAAAGTCCACCAAAAGACAAAAGACACAGTGCAAGACACCCTGAAACGCATAGAAGACAAAGTGGACATGCTAAAAGAGAATTTTAGTTGTTAAGGCCATTTGAGGAGGACCACGTGAAAGGAAAAATCAGATATCACTGTCCCACCTGTACCTGTCCCCCTTCTCCATTTCCCACTGAACTATCCCCAAACCCTCAAGAACAACAAACGTTTTGACGAAACTTCCATCCCTTCATCTACTCACAACCAGCCTGTGGAAACCCCCAATTCCCCTATATTTGTTTCAGTGTCTGCTTCCCCCTCTCTCTCTTAATTGCTGTATGTGTGTTTAATAAAAAAAATGTTATGTTAGTTTTAGTGGAATTGTTTGGGTCTAATTTTTTTTTTTTTTTAAAGAGTTAAAAATGTCAGCGGACAGCGCGCCTGTTCGGCCTATCCATAATTAAGAAAATATGGATGTTCTAAGATAATACACCTACCAATACCATTCGTAACCAAGATGGAACTGTACTTAGAACACACCAGCTGTCCAAGATGTCCGTAAATCAACAGAATGGGGGCGTCCTAAGGACATTCTACCTCTACGTACTGTTCACAAACAAGATGAAACCGTTCTTAGAACACGCCAGGTGTCCGGGATGTCCGTAAATGAAAAAAATGGGAATGTCCTAAGGACACTATACCTGACCGTACCGTCCGCAGCCAAGATGGAACTGTCCGTAGAACAGGCGCGGTGTCGGGCATGTCCGTAGTCAAACAAAATGGAGGTGTCCTAAGGATACTGTACCTGGCCGTACAGTCTGCAGAATATCTACGCACATGCGCACCACACCCATAAGCCCTGCAAACATTGCGCCTGTCCGTAACTGTCCGTCTCACTTGTGTTGCACTTTTAATAAGTTTCAGGACCCAAACACTGTCCGTAGAACACCCGCGCGCATGCACACGGAACATTCATGTGCATGTGATGTCCTGGGGGCACCCATTTCCTTCAAGACATCATCATGTGACCGCACCCACGGTGGGCGTGTGTCCTAATTTGCGCACTTTGTCCACTACCGCAACATTTCAAAAGAATTTATGCAGACATGCCAAATTATTTTACAATACAAAATCACCATTTCACATGTCCCATACAATGGCCCCAGCTTTCAACATATTGTTTGGAACTTTTTCAACACTTTTGAGTGATGAATATGGTCACGAGGCGCACCTCTCCACCCCTATAAAAGGCCACACCCCCGAGCTAATCTTCATTGTACTTCTGGCGATTGTATATCGAGTTTTGCTGCCTTTAGTGCTCTAGCAGAGATTATCTCACCAACCCTAATGGCATCCATGGCTGCTGTTGCTACATCAGCCTCAGCACCACCCCCAAACCCTCCACCACCACCCCCTCCCGAAGGGCCTGCAGAGGGAAATACGCGTGAGGATGTAGAGAGCGAGGATGAAGAGAATGAGGTGGAGGAACTCCCTACTACCAGCACTCGCCAGGAGTCGTGGGTGTGGCAGTTGTTGACCGTTTTTGGTAACGTACCAAAAGCACGCACGAACCTGGTCACCTGTAAACAGTGCAACTTGGTGCTGAGTCGTCGAAAACCTGGTGCGTACAGCTTTGGTACGACAACCATGAAGCGACACCTAACTTCATTCCCCGGTGCAGACATTCGCAAGGTGGTACCATGTAAAGAACGTAGTAGGTTGAGTTCCTCCGCAGCATCCTCTGTGTCCGATCCTCTCACCACAAGAGACACTCCTGTGGGAGAGCGCATCCCTCCAGCTGCCTCACAGGCCATTTGCGATGCTGTTGACCCTTACCTTTCGAGGGTCACAATATTGTGAATGTACTGCGACGCAGTACTATGCAGGGGAGAGTCTTTGAAGTGCTTTCGAGACTACGAAGAACTGCTACCTACCTAAATAAGGCCCACCCTACATCTTTCTCTCTCCACCTTCCCTTTCTTATCCCCGTGGTTGGTGTTCCCTCCTCTCATAGTGTGTTGTGTGGAAAAAAAAAAAAAACAAATAAAACAAACATTTAAAAAAAGGCTCTCTTCAGAGCTGCCTTTCTCAGTTTAAAAATGGAACTATCAAGTAAATGGTGTAGGCCCCCGCGCATTTTTCAAAAATTCAGCGGACAGTCCTAGGACGCACAAAACGTTAGGGTGCAACTGTAGCAAAACCAATGCACTTTTCTCTGGGATTAAGTGGTGGCTCTGAAAAGAGCCTTTTGGTGGTCTTTTGTGTGTTTGAAAAACTTGGATTCGTCAAAATGTAATGCAAAATAGGTGAATATGAATCCAAATAAGCTTGCAATGCATTTTGTACATTTCGAAGAAAAATCTGATTGCCAGCATATGCAAGATGGACCCCATCTCTGTGAAAAATGAATGTGCTATGAAACAAAATATTTTCATTGTGGAAAGAGAACATGCCAACATCTCTTAGAAAGGCACAAACAGCCTTATTGACATTGCGCCTCGCTTTCTCCATTTGTGGACCAAATAAAGCAGAACGCAGCCACATTTGTCTTTGTGCAATACGAGAAAAAATTACTTGGCAATTTGGAAACATGTCCATGACCTTCTCAAGTCCTTCCTTCATTGCAAATTGCAAAGAAATTCCAGAGACATGCCCTAAACTGTTTCCTCCACAATGAATGATAATTATATCAGAAGGACGCTCTTTCTGTAAAGTAGCACAGAGAGGAACCAAGTCCAGCCACTTCATTCCACGCACTCCATGCTAGTGCACTTCCACATGAGGGAATCCAAGATCTGCCGATATACCGCAACGTTCTGCATGCACCTTCAACCAATGTATCCATGAGTCTCCCAAAATCCAGATAATCTGTTTTCGAGCACACACAAGCATAGCTGTATGTTCTCCTCTCAGGAAAAAGACGTTCTCACACACTGGCCGATTCATGGAATTAATGTGCGCCTAAAATTCCCGCGCAGAGGTGCCAAAACGTGAGATCCGCAGTAAAAGTGCAAAAATCACAGTGCAACTGCGAAAATCGCAGGGAAACCAGCGCACATCGATTCATGGAAGTCCGTGCGCAAGATAAACATTGGATGTGCACTGAAAAAGTGCGCAGTGCACACCGGCGCACAGGTCATCCAACGGCGTGCGCCACGGCCACTGCGAAATCGCACATAGCGCGGCGCACATCACAAAAGTAGGCGGAACACGGGGCGTAACACTCGGAATGGGGAACAACGCGTGAAAATATGGGCGTCACGGGGGAAGTACAGGAGGCAAGTGCGTGGAACGCCCACACGCTCGCCTACAACTCGTATTCATGGAATCGAATACGGCAAACCAGCGCACGGTGAAAGACGCGCACAGGGCCAAACAAGTACGCCACAAGAAAGCAGGCGGTAGCGTCCCTGTGCCTGAAATAAATGTGCGCCAAAATGTGCGCTAACAAAAAGCACCCACATACAGCTATGATGAATGGTCCATACAGTGGCCCTCTAGGACAAATGAGGTGCAAAGGGGTACGGACAAACACGGACACCCGCTGTGTGAAAAATAGCATGTGCGTGTATTACGGGGTTCGCGGGAAGTTCCACACGCGATTGGCCTGGGCACGTGTATTCCGGGGTGCGCGTGAAGTTTACCACGCAATTTCAGCAGAGTACGTGTACTCCGGGTGCGCGGCAAATTCCACACGCGAATCCAGCAGCCTACGTGTATTTCGGCGGTGCCGGGGAGTCCCACACATGAATTGGCCGTGTGGGTCCTCCCAGCTGTTCCCTCTACACCCTCCACGGCCCCTGCAGGTGGCACACACCACAGGGGACTACCCTGCACCCCTGCACATGTCCCGCAGGCAGCCCATCCACCATGGCCATGCCCCGCAGCCAACCCACATGTCACCTTGCACTACTGCCCACCAACGCATGTCTCCCAGCACCCCCACCCCCCAGCATCCAGGGGCACCCTCCACCAGGCACCCACTCCTGTCTCCCAGCACTCCCACCCCCCAGCCTTGCGATTTGCCTGGGTACGTGTATTCCAGGGGTGCGCGGGTAGTCTCACATGCGATACCATCAGGGTACGTGTATTATGGGTCCGTGTGAACTTCCACACGCGATACCAGCAGGGTACGTGTATTACGGGGTTTGCGGGAAGTTCCACACGCGATTGCCCTGGGTCTGTGTATTTCGGGGTGCGCGGGAAGTTTCACACGCGAATTAGCAGGGTACGTGTATTTCGGTGTGCGGGGGAAGTTTCACACGCAAATTAGCAGGGTACGTGTATTTCGGTGTGCGCGTGAAGTTCCACACGCAATTTCAGCAGGGTACGTGTACTTCGGGTGCGCGGCAAATTCCACACGCAAATCCAGCAGCCTACGTGTATTTCGGGGGTGCCGGGGAGTCCCACACGTGAATTGGCCATGTGGGTCCTCCCAGCTGTTCCCTCTACACCCTCCACGGCCCCTGCAGGCGGCCCACACCACAGGGGACTACCCTGCACCCCTGCACATGTCCCGCAGGCAGCCCATCCACCAATGCCATGCCCCCCAGCCAACCCACATGTCACCTTGCACTACTGCCCACCAACGCATGTCTCCCAGCACCAGCACCCCCACCCCCCAGCATCCAGGGGCACCCTCCAGCAGGCCCCCACTCCTGTCTCCCTGCACCCCCACCCCCCAGCACTGTGGTGCACCCTCCACCAGGCCCCCACTCATGTCTCCCTGCACCCCCACCCCCCACCAGTCCGGGGCACCTGCCAGCAGGCCCCCACTCCTGTCTCCCTGCACCCCCAGCCCCCAGCAGTGCAGGGCACCCTCCACCAGGCCCCCACTCCTGTCTCCCTGCACCCCACCCCCCACCAGTCATGGGCACCTGCCAGCAGGCCCCCACTCATGTCCAACTCATGTCCCTCTGTACCCCCAGCCCCCACCAGTCAGGAGCACCTGCCAGCAGGCCCCCACTCATGTCCAACTCATGTCTCCCTGCACCCCCACCCCCCAGCAGTGCAGGGCACGCTCCACCAGGCCCCACTCATGTCCAACTCATGTCCCCCTGCACCCCCACCCCCCACCAGTCAGGGGCACCTGCCAGCAGGCCCCCACTCCTGTCTCCCTGCACCCCCACCCTCCAGCAGTGCAGGGCACCCTCCACCAGGCCCCACTCATGTCCAACTCATGTCCCCCTGCACCCCCACCCCCCAGCAGTGCAGGGCACCCTCCACCAGGCCCCCACTCCTGTCTCCCTGCACCCCCACCCCCCACCAGTCAAGGGCACCTGCCAGCAGGCCCCCACTCCTGTCTCCCTGCACCCCCACCCCCCACCAGTCAGGGGCACCTGCCAGCAGGCCCCCACTCCTGTCTCCCTGCACCCCTACCCCCCACCAGTCAGGGGCGCCTGCCAGCAGGCCCCCACTCCTGTCTCCCAGCACAGCCGTGCGATTTGCCTGGGTACGTGTATTCCAGGGGAGCGCGGGTAGTCTCACACGTGATACCATCAGGGTACGTGTATTATGGGTCCGCGTGAACTTCCACACGCGATACCAGCAGGCTACGTGTATTTCGGGGGTGCCGGGGAGTCCCACACGTGAATTGGCCGTGTGGGTCCTCCCAGCTGTTCCCTCTACACACTCCACGGCCCCTGCAGGCGGCCCACACCACAGGGGACTACCCTAGACCCCTGCACATGTCCCGCAGGCAGCCCATCCACCATGGCCATGCCCCCCAGCCAACCCACATGTCACCTTGCACTACTGCCCACCAACGCATGTCTCCCAGCACCCCTGCATCCAGGGGCACCCTCCACCAGGCCCCCACTCCTGTCCCCCTGCACACCCACCCCCCTGCATCCAGGGGCACCCTCCACCAGGCCCCCACTCATGTCTCCATGCACCCCACCCCCCAGCACTGTGGGGCACCCTCCACCAGGCCCCCACTCATGTCTCCCAGCACCCCCACCCCCCACCAGTCAGGGGCACCCTCCACCAGGCCCCCACTCATGTCCCCCTGCACCCCCACCCACAGCACTGTGGGGCACCCTCCACCAGGCCCCCACTCATTTCTCCCAGCACCCCCACCCCCCACCAGTCAGGGGCACCCTCCACCAGGCCCCCACTCATGTCCAACTCATGTCTCCCTGCACCCCCACCCCCCAGCACTGTGGGGCACCCTCCACCAGGCCCCCACTCCTGTCCCCCTGCACCCCCACCCCCCTGCATCCAGGGGCACCCTCCACCAGGCCCCCACTCATGTTTCCCTGCACCCCCACCACCCACCAGTCAGGGGCACCCTCCACCAGGCCCCCACTCATGCCTCCCTGCACCCCCACCCCCCAGCACTGTGGGGCACCCTCCACCAGGCCCCCACTCATGTCTCCCAGCACCCCCACCCCCCACCAGTCAGGGGCACCCTCCACCAGGCCCCCACTCATGTCCAACTCCTGTCTCCCAGCACCCCCACCAGTCAGGGGCACCCTCCACCAGGCCCCCACTCATGTCCCCCTGCACCCCCACCCCCTGCATCCAGGGGCACCCTCCACCAGGCCCCCACTCATGTCTCCCAGCACCCCCCCCACCAGTCAGGGGCACCCTCCACCAGCCCCCCACTCATGTCCCCCTGCACCCCTACCCCCCAGCACTGTGGGGCACCCTCCACCAGGCCCCCACTCATGTCTCCCTGCACCCCCACCCCCAGCACTGTGGGGCACCCTCCACCAGGCCCCCACTCCTGTCCCCCTGCACCCCCACCCCCCAGCACTGTGGGGCACCCTCCACCAGGCCCCCACTCATGTCCCCCTGCACCCCCACCCCCCAGCACTGTGGGGCACCCTCCACCAGGCCCCCACTCATGTCCAACTCATGTCTCCCTGCACCCCCACCCCCCAGCACTGTGGGGCACCCTCCACCAGGCCCCCACTCCTGTCCCCCTGCACCCCCACCCCCTGCATCCAGGGACACCCTCCACCAGGCCCCCACTCATGTCTCCCTGCACCCCCACCAGTCAGGGGCACCCTCCACCAGGCCCCCACTCATGTCCCCCTGAACCCCCACCCCCCTGCATCCAGGGGCACCCTCCACCAGGCCCCCACTCATGTCCAACTCATGTCTCCCTGCACCCCCACCCCCCAGCACTGTGGGGCACCCTCCACCAGGCCCCCACTCCTGTCCCCCTGCACCCCCACCCCCCTGCATCCAGGGGCACCCTCCACCAGGCCCCCACTCATGTTTCCCTGCACCCCCACCCCCCACCAGTCAGGGGCACCCTCCACCAGGCCCCCACTCAAGCCTCCCTGCACCCCCACCCCCCAGCACTGTGGGGCACCCTCCACCAGGCCCCCACTCATGTCTCCCAGCACCCCCACCCCCCACCAGTCAGGGGCACCCTCCACCAGGCCCCCACTCATGTCCAACTCCTGTCTCCCAGCACCCCCACCAGTCAGGGGCACCCTCCACCAGGCCCCCACTCATGTCCCCCTGCACCCCCACCCCCTGCATCCAGGGGCACCCTCCACCAGGCCCCCACTCATGTCTCCCAGCACCCCCACCCCCCACCAGTCAGGGGCACCCTCCACCAGCCCCCCACTCATGTCCCCCTGCACCCCCACCCCCCAGCACTGTGGGGCACCCTCCACCAGGCCCCCACTCATGTCTCCCTGCACCCCCACCCCCAGCACTGTGGGGCACCCTCCACCAGGCCCCCACTCCTGTCCCCCTGCACCCCCACCCCCCAGCACTGTGGGGCACCCTCCACCAGGCCCCCACTCATGTCCCCCTGCACCCCCAGCACTGTGGGGCACCCTCCACCAGGCCCCCACTCATGTCCAACTCATGTCTCCCTGCACCCCCACCCCCCAGCACTGTGGGGCACCCTCCACCAGGCCCCCACTCCTGTCCCCCTGCACCCCCACCCCCTGCATCCAGGGACACCCTCTACCAGGCCCCCACTCATGTCTCCCTGCACCCCCACCAGTCAGGGGCACCCTCCACCAGGCCCCCACTCATGTCCCCCCTGAACCCCCACCCCCCTGCATCCAGGGGCACCCTCCACCACGCCCCCACTCATGTCTCCCAGCCGTGCGATTTGCCTGGGTACGTGTATTCCAGGGGTGCGCGGGTAGTCTCACACGCGATTCCATCAGGGTACGTGTATCATGGGTCTGCGTGAACTTCCACACGCGATACCAGCAGGGTACGTGTATTTCAGGGTGCACGGTAAGTTTCACACGCGAATTTGCAGGGTACGTGTATTTCGGTGTGTGCGCGTGAAGTTCCACACGCGACTGGGCCTGAGAGAGTGGGGTACGTGTATTCCTGGGGTGGCCGGGAAGATTTACACGGTCGCCTACAACGCGCCAAAAAATAAAAGGACCAATCCTGAAACACGTACGCCAGCATGAAGCAGGTGCACGTCCCGCGCAGCATAAAAGAGTGCGCAAACAAACAAGCTCAGACGCCCGGATGAATATACCGTTCCTAGCAGCAGTGGGCATGGGATACCGCAGGAGGAGGAGAAGGATAGTCAGGGCCATAATCTTCACACCCAGAACCAGCCTATTTGGTATGCCTGATGACCAGGTGTATGGGAGGTACAGGTTTCCACCACACATAATACTCGACCTGGTCAGTGAGTGGGAGGATGACCTCACATCACCCACCCTGTGCTCCCAAGCACTCATCCCCCTAGAGAAGGTCCTCAATGTACTGCACTTCTTGGCTACCGGATCATTTCAGCGGACAAGTGCCATAGTGGGGGGGGTGTCACAGGCCACGCAGTCACGGTGCCTACACCAGGTTTTGGCCATCATCACTGCACGCCCATCAGTCCGCAGGCACATATACCTGCCCAGAACACCTGCAGAAAGGCAGGCTGTCAGCCAGGATTTCTACAGGGTGGCACAATTCCCCAAAGTGCTAGGTGCCATTGATTGCACCCATGTGGCTCTACGTCCCCCCAGGGCATCTGAGCACATCTATAGAAACCGCAAGCACTGGCCTTCCATCAACGTCCAGGTAGTATGTGATGCCAAGGGAATCATCACCTCAGTATATGCCAACTATCCAGGGTCCACCCACGACAGCTTCATTTACAGGATGTCAACCCTAAACCGGGACATGGAAGCTGGGCGGCATGGCGATGAATGGCTGCTTGGTGAGTAGAAATGCCACAGCACACGCATGCATGACAGATACAGAGTAATGCCAATACCCCACTAATGATCCCCATCACCACCTCCCCAGGGGACAGTGCCTACCCTCTGAGCACACACATGATGACGGCAATTCGGAACCCCATCACGCCTCCCGAGGTAAGATACAACACAGCCCATATTGCAACCCGGGGCATAGTGGAGCGCACATTCGGAGTGCTCAAGTCACGCTTTCGCTCCCTTGACCGTTCTGGCGGGCAGCTGTTATACGCTCCCCCAGTAGTGTGCAGGATCATAGTGGCAGCATGTGTCCTGCACAATGTTGCAACACGCCGGGGCCTGGCTGTGGACATGGTGGTGCCCCCACATCCCCCACCACATGCACGCCCGCATGGGAGGGGAAAAGGCACGGGGTGAGGCAGCCCGTACGCAGCTGGTGGCTAATTACTTCACATAGAAAGCACACCCCTGTGGAGTGCACACAGCCCTGGCACATACCATCTGACAATCAATGATGACTCAATCTGACAATTATGATGAACAAAGGGACAGTCAACTGTCAGAACCATAGCAGCCTGAGATTGTTCATCTGGAAGTGTCACAATGTGTGCATCCCTACCTTCACAAAGACCACCAATGCAGTGTCATCAAAAGACACACTTCCATGCAGCAAAAATGAATATCCACTTGCAAAATACAACATGAGAACAGTGGCATGTCACCCAACCCCTCCCCGGCACGGCCACACAACACACCATGGCATGTCATGCAATGTGAGAGCAAACAAATTAATCCCCACAACATGCCCCAAGTGTCACCAACTACAGTGTCCCTAATGGAAACTGGCCACACATGAAATGCTCACAGTAATGCAGGACCAACAACACACATTACCAAATAGTTACCAAGAATACCAATCACCTACACAACCTCCAACCTACCATAAACATGACAGTACGGACTTAAAAAATTGGTAGCCTCACTACCTGATAATGGCAGCACTTCGAACACTTCCAAGTATACAGTGTTAGCGCCACGCAAGAGTGTAGGTGCACTGCTTACAACATGGACTCCAGTCCAAAAGTAGACCGCCTTGTGAAGACATGAGAAATGGACCTGCAAATTAGGAGGATGAGATGGATGCACAGCCACATATCAATACACCATGCAGTGTACAATACAACAGCAATATGCACTAGGAATGTATACACAGTATTGACTACAGACTGCCCACACATCAAATGGGAGTCTAACGTCACCGTGAAAGTCAATGTCACTTGGGCACACCCTTTGCAAGCCCATGGAAACGGGAAGCAGGAGGGGTGTGTGTCACACAAACCCAAGCATCTGACCCAAATTCAGGACAAGCCTGCATGTGCCCAGCCACAATACAACCTATGCCCACGGGAGCCACACAAGGCAACACACTGTCCAAAAAATCAAAAATTAAAAATAAATAAATAAATAAATAAAAATGGCCATTAATGGGCCCGGGGGGGGGGGGGGAGGCCACCCAGGAGGTCAGAGGACAGGGTGAACACCAAAACCCACCTGTGTGGAACTTGCGGAAAAAAAACACCTCCATGGGCTCATGGCCTGCACGGCTACCCTATTGTGGGAGAATCGCTGCTGTCGCTCTCCTCACCCTCTGCAGCTGCATCAGGAGGTGGTGGCACTATGGGAGGCAGCCCACGCAAAGCCCTAGTCTGGTCCTCCATGGCAGCAAGCATGCGGGTGTGGAAGGTCTGGTTCCGGAGGATAATTGTGCGTAGGTCCCCATGCAACAACTCACGGGATGCCCGGACCTCCGCCCTAGTTGCCTGCATCTCAGCTGAGAGCGTACGTGTGAGCCGCTCCAGCTGCTGTTCTGTCCTCGTGTTAGCTGAAGCCTCAAGCTCAACCAGTTGCCCTGAGCTGACGGAGTTCCACCCTCAGGGCTTCCCTGTGGCCCTGGGACTCAATGGAAATGGCTTCCCGCAGAGTCTCCAGTGCCGCCCGCCTGTCCCTGTTGGACGCTAACATGTCCTCCCTGTGTGGCTGGCTAATGGAGTCTGTTGCCTGCTGTAGTTGTTCAATTAGCCTTTCTTGGGGGACAATGGAAGTGGCCACCCTATCCATGGCCTGAGCCATCATCTCAGTTGATGTTGCCTGTTGGTTTGCCATACTGTATATGGATTGCTCCCATGCGGTATTGCCAGGTGGCGTACGGCCACCGCGTCGGCGGGCACCACACCTGTCTGGGGCAAGGCGAACTGCGCCTTGCTGTGCCGGCACTGCCTGAGGCTGCAGGACTGCATTCCCCCTCTGATCTGCTGGCCCAGGAAGAGGATCAGATGTAGCGGAGTGTGACCCTGCATTCGTAACCACCAAAGGCGGACCTACCAACACTGACATCCCGATTGAGGGTTCTACCCCTGGTGCAGGTGGGTTGGACAGTACAGAATCCCGCCCAGAAACACCTACCTGCGACGCAACATAGGTCTCATCATCCGAATCGACACCTGAATAGAGCTCGGGGGAGGTGCACCCAGAGACACCCCTTGAGATGACAGCCTCCAGCAAGTGTGGGTTCTCACCCACCAGCACACCACGTCCCTCACTGGTGCCCGGTCGGGCCTGAGACCCCTCCTGGGTCTGCACCATCTCCACAACCCCAGCAGTATCAAGTGCGCCATCCCCTGCAAAGACATGAAAGAAAAGAAATGGGAACAGGCATTAGCAACATGGAACACAATTAGGGCTGAGAAGCAACAGAAACAGTACTTCATTGACACATGTACCACATGACTATAACCCTCCCATGCATGCACTGTCACTGTGTATGAAGGGGAGGCAAATGGCACACATTGATGACACCAAGATGGAAGACCAACAAATTTGCTGCATGCTGCCTAGCAGTGCCATCACACATTGGCCTGTGATTGGCATGTCCAATAGACATACATGACACATGCCATCACACAGATGGCATGTACCCTAGCCATGTCAAACATGTGACAATAGGACTGAGAAAGGCCTAGTGAAAGTGGTGGAATGCAGACAATCAGCCTGAATGAACACAGAATAACATGCAACTATGTTGTGGCAAGATGACAATTCAAGGGCAACTGGCGTGAGGTTGGGCTGAATGTCTACTGTTGCCAGAAGGGATACTGCAACACCCAAATCCTGGTGTGCAGAATGTATTGGATGAAGCACATGGGTGACCCAAACCACTCAGGCACACAACCCCTCACCTGGCACTCAATCAGAAGCATTCACACACACACCATGCACATGGATGACACACATGCATGTGCACTCACCAGACAATGCCTCGTAATCTGGCAGGTCTCCCACGCCTTGGATCTTTTCCTCTGTGACGTAGGTCCCAGCAACATACTCATGTGGAGTGAGTTCTATGTCCTCTGCCGGAGACCCATCTCCAGTCACTAGAGTTGCGGCATGACTTGAGGCCAGCTTTTTCTTTGCCCTGCGCTTAAGGTCATTCCAGCGCTTGTAGCAATCATTAGCTGTGCACTTATGAGTTCGGCAATGGTCTGCCAGTGTGCCTGACGTTGTGCAGGTGTGGTCTTGCATCCTGCAGTAATCACCATTTCGCTGTCATGTGCGGAGACATACTCCACAAGTGCATCAAGTTCGACCTGATTGAAGCTGGGCTTCCTTGGTGGGCAGGACTGTGTAGCCGTGTCTGGGGCATCAGCCTGTACTGGACGAGCACTCTTCCTCTTCCGCTTGGAAGGTGGTGGTAATACTGAGTGTCCTACGCCGCTCTGGACACTAGAGGCAGGAGCCCCGGTGGACTGTGGACTAGGAGTGTGGGAATGAACACTCACCATGGGACTTGGTGCAGGCATTCGCTGAAGTGTGATGTAGTCAGAGGGAACGTCAGCAGGATGGACTAGGACCGACACTGTCCTGGCTGGGACACTCAGAGCTGGGGTGGATGGAGCCGCAGCTGCCCCTGCAGCCTCCCCACCCTGCCTACTCGGGGCAGCAGATGACATAGCTGTCCCTGATCCACGTGGGCTGGTGACACCAACGTGCACCGCCACACGTGGCCTAGACCTGCTGACCTGGAAGTCAGCCATGGAGTCACCCAGTGCCAGGTCTGGTGCCACAATGGGCTGGTCCAACAACGGCTGAGCAGGGATGGTGTCAGCCACGTTACCCTCAACCAGGGGGCGGGGGGCATGGGTGTCCCTAACTGGTCACCCACACATGGGGGGCTAGGGGCACCCTGCAAGTCCTGGCCACGTCCCCTACCGTATCCACCACGGCCACCTCTTGTGGCTCGCCCACCTTTGCCACCCTTACCGCGTGCTCGCCTCCCAACCATGGCACTGATGTAGTTGTGCGTATGGGAGTTGCAGTAAACTATTGTCCTGGGCAATTGGGGGTCAAAGGGGTAGGGTACTAGATGGAATTCGTACCCTAGTGCTCTAGCAAGGCTGTATGTGACCCCTGGGGGAAGATGACGGGTCACGCAACGCACAGGAACCCCGAAAAAGGGAGATAATGTGCACGCAACCCCTCCTAGACCACGTGCGTGGAAAAAAAACCTGCACTACGCTGTGGCACCCAGAAACACAAAAATGAACGTATGCGGGTCACACGCAGCCTAGACTGACCTCTGAAGGGGTAGGCAACACACGGGGCAAGCACAGATGTCAAATATGTGCGCGACTCACCAACTGCCAGGAAAAATCGCGTGTAAAATACGCATGTGTGCGCGTTGGCAACAACCCCGCCAAAAGAAGAATTGTACGCTGTCTGAGGAGACAGGACAACAGGAGAAGTGAACGCTGTTTGAGGAAACAGGCCCAGGAAAAAGACAAGAAGAGAAAAAGCTGTCAGAGGTAACAGGGAGTACGAACTTGGAACGCCGTGAAGTAAATCGCGTGTGAACCGACAAGAAGTACAGATTTCACCCACTCGCTCTCCACGAAAAGCACGTATCCAGCGTCACTTCCGCATGTACGCGCTAAGGCCCCATCCTCCAATTACACGCGCTGACCCTCGGACGTGCAGTCATTGGACGTGTAACATGCACCCGTGTACAGGGAAACGCCCGCGCACGCACGTCACAGACGCGCATAGGCTCTGTTGGCCTTTGGGCCAATGAATTCGCGTACGTGTGCTGACGCGCTTACGCGCTAAGGCCCTCTCCTCGAATTACACGCACACGTGCTGGATTTTCACGTGCCAAATCACTCCGTATCAAGCTGGCCACGCGTAAGCACACGGAAGACCACGCTCCTGCCCAGAAAGCCGAATTACTGCCCCCCAGAGCCCCGAGCACGCTCCCACCTGCCATCTGCTGCTGCCTAATTGCCTGCTGCCCACGTGCCCTGCCATTTGATGCCTGCACATCAGCCAGGGGTGCTGTTGCTGTGACCACCCCTGCTGGAACCCAAGACTCCCGACTGGGATTCCATTGCTCCACAGCCCAGCCCCAGGACCCAGTTGCCCACCCACTCCTGCCTCTGGGGTTGTCATGTCGGGCACTGCAACATCTGGCACCACTGACAACCCCCGGCCAGAGTGGCAGAGGGGCACCAGCTTCACTGCCACCGAAGTTGGTGTCCTGGTGGAGCAAGTCTTGGGGCAGTATGATGCCCTCTTCGGAAGTTTGCGCACCGACAAGGAAGGACGGACTCGGATCTGGACGGACATCGTGACTGCCATCAACGCGGAGGGGGTGGCAGTCCGCGACTTATAACATGTCAAGAAGCGCTGGGAGGACTTCAGGTCCAGGACCCTCAACAAGGCCCTGCGCCTCTTGAAGGCAGCGGATGAAAAAGGGGGGCCGGGGCCACTTGTCGGACGATCAGATGAGGGTCCTGGAATGCATATCCCCAGCGCTCCACGTCCAGGTCCTTGAGAGGCAGACCCGTCTGGAGTCGAGCGGTAAGTGTACATGCATCATGATTGTGAGCTCTGCGTGTGGTGCTGTGCCAGTAGTGTGCAGGTTGCACATGTGTTTGTATGGGGCCGAGTATGGGTGGCGGTGTACAGGGCCATGAGACTAACACATGCGAGGGCTGTCATGTGTGAGACATGGATGGTGCTTGTGTGTGTAGGCTTGCATGCCAAATGCAGTTGTGTGGGCACACATGTTTGGATGAATGTGTATGTAAGTAGGCATGTTCGTGATTTCACACATGGATGTTTTCAGCTGCATGTATCAGCACTGTGTACATGTGCATGTGTGTGTATTTGACAAGGGTGCAACAGTGATGCAACATGGATGCATGTGACAGCGGGATGTGGAAGCCTGATTGGCAGATGTGACATGGATGCCCATCTGAACACTGCGACAGTTGGCAGAGGTGTACACATGCATGCAAGTGTGGTGGTGTGTGTGCATGTGTAGTGCACTCCCTGTGTTGCATGTGATGTCTGGCTCACCTTTGCCTGCTCATGCTGTTGTATGTGTATGGATGGTGCTGGCAGTTGCGATATGGCTGTGGTATGGCTCATGTGTGCAAGTTGAAATGACATGTGTGTTGGCGATTGTGATGCCATGTCTGAGGTTTGCCAATGCCACTCATGTACAACTGTCATTTGTGCATGTGTCCATTGTACAGTTCCCTGATGCCTGTGTTTTATTTCTCCCTGTCTGCAGCGTCAACTGATGAAGAGGGCGGAGAAGGTGCTGTGGAGCACAGCGGCGGTGATCGCACCGCCAGCCGGAGACGCAAGGCCCGGCTCCCCTCCCAGGTTGTGATCTCGTTGGGGAGTGAGGAGTCCGGTGCCGCGTCCCAGGCCGCAGCTTGCGGGGGGAGGTCCAAGAGGCGGACTCCTCTGCAGCAGAAGGGGCAGCTGGGACCCCACAGGGCCCAACGGGGGAAGATGGCACGGAGTCATCCAGGTTGGTGGGGGGTTTGGTGGAGGAGGAGGCCGTGCAAGCAACAGAGACGGGGTCTGGAGGTGGGGATTCCACTGCTGCTAGTGGTGCAGTGCAGGACCAGGGACAGGAGGCAGCACAGGCCGCCGCGGAGGTGCCTGTGTGCAATCCTGTCCCTGATCCTGTCACTGCATCATCTTGCACCAGCAGGGATGCCTACGTCCAGACCCATTTTCAGGCAGGGGATGAGCTCACAACAACTGGCCTTCCTCTGCCTGCAGACGTGGCTATCCGGGTCTGGGTTGAGCCTGTCCTGACTGGTGTGGCGTTGCGTCAACGGGCCATGCGAGGTGACCTGCAGTCTTTTCATGAGGAGACTGCATGTCATCTCGAATGGCGCGTTGACCGTGTCGGCCTACTGGGACAGGTCCCCCAGGCCGGATTCCTCCGTTTGATGGGGCTTGCTCAGACCCCCTCCTCAACTGAACCCCCTATGCGCCAGTCGTCCTCCGTGCCACCTTCCCACCCATTAGTCACCTGGGTGCCCTGTGGAGCTGCCTCTGACGGTGCGGCCAAGCTGGTGGAGGAGGCATCCCTGCCACAGTCGGGAGTCGGGAGTCGGACGTCCAGCAGGGGTGGCCACATCAACGACTGCACCCCTGCCGGTGGAGGATGTGCAGGCAGCAGGAGGCAGGGCACGGGCAGAGGCACAGCAGCAGCAGCAACGAGGTGGGAGCCATGATGGCTCGGGCCCTTCGACATCGGAGGGGCAGGCATCGGCCGGAGGGCAGGAGGACCCAGGACGGGAAGTGTCTTCCGTGTGGCAGCGGTTGGGCCACGCCATAGATGCGGAGCGGCAGCGGGCGGAAGAGGCACGGCTCACGATGGTCAGGGCGGAGAACTCCATGCGGAGGGCCCTGAGGCGGGCCGAGTGCCTCGAGGCAATCCGCAGGGAGTTGGAGGTGAACATGTCGACGGCCCTGCGGACCCTCGGGGCCATGGAGGAGGACCGCCTCCGGGACATTAAGCAGGAGTTCGATGATGCCCTGGCCCGGAACATCCCAAAGTGAGCCGTTGGACTAGCCCGCTGCCCTTGTAAATAGTTCTGTAGTTAGTGTTAGGTTTCCTTTGGTTTTGCATTTTTTTGGGACCTTTTGGACAATGGGGCACATTTTTGTATATAGTTTTTTTTATTAGATAGGTTTCATTTCTTCTGTTGGGATCATGGACCCTGGATTGTTTATCTGTATACAGTTGACTGTTGGATTTTCATTTTTTTTTTTTTATGATTTACCCATGGAGCAATTGTTTTCGATTTTAATTTTCCATTGGATTTACTTTTGTGAGCTGTGACTTTGGACACCTTTCCTTTGGATTATGATTTGTGGTTTTACATTATTTCACGGACATGCTGCTTTTTTTTTTTAAATTCCCATTTTTGTTTGTTTATTTTTGATTCAATTTATGTTGCTTTTAATACATATTTTTTCTTCAAACTTCAATGTGTAGTATCATCTCATTGGTTTCATGCATATCATGATATGGGTTTTGACATTCACTGACACCCATTGTGTGTATGTGAGGGACATGTGTTCATTTACAAACTTGCAATTGGGGTTCTATCATGTAATTGCCATTTCTAAGTGGGTGGATGCAATACTCGGGTGGGTGTTTGGCATTTGGAGGCTGACCATAAGGGCCAGGGATCTAGATTGTGATGACATGTTGGCTGGGGGACATGTGTGGGGGCCTGGTGGAGGGTGCACCACAGTGCTGGGGGGTGGGGATGCTGGGAGACATGAGTTGGACATGAGTGGGGGCCTGGTGGTGGGTGCACCACAGTGATAGGGGGTGCAGGGAGACATGAGTGGGGGCCTGGTGGAGGGTGCCCCTGGATGCAGGGGGGTAGGGGTCCAGGGGGACATGAGTGGGGGCCTGGTGGAGGGTGCACCACAGTGCTGGGGGGTGGGGGTGCAGGGGGACATGCGTTGGTGGGCAGTAGTGCAAGGTGACATGTGGGTTGGCTGGAGGGCATGGGCATGGCGGACGGGCTGCCTGCGGGGCATGTGTAGGGTAGTCCCCTGTGGTGTGGGCCGCCTGCAGGGGCCGTGGAGGGTGTCGAGTGAACAGCTGGGAGGACCCACATGGCGGATTCACGTGTTGGACTGCCCGGCACCCCCGGAATCCACGTAGGCTGCTGGATTTGCGTGTGGAATTTCACTTGCACCTTGGAATACACGTACCCTGCTGAAATCGCGTGTGGAACTTCCCGCGCACCTTGGAATACACGTACCCTGCTGAAATCGCGTGTGGAACTTCCCGCGCACCTTGGAATACACATACCCTGTTGAAATCGCATGTGGAACTTCCCGCGCACCCCGAAATACACGTATCCAGGGCAATCGCGTGTGGAACTTCCCGCGAACACCGTAATACACGTACCCTGCAGATATCGCGTGTCAGACTACATGCGCAACCCTGATATACACGTGCACAGGCAAATCGCACTGCTGTGGGGGGGGGGGGGTGGTAGGAAGGGGGGCCTGGTGGAGGGTGCCCCTGGATGCAGGAGGGTGGGGGTGCAGGGAGACATGAGTGGGGGCCTGGTGGAGGGTGCCCCTGGATGCAGGGGGGTGGGGGTGCTGGGAGACATGAGTGGGGGCCTGGTGGAGGGTGCACCACAGTGCTGGGGGGTGGGGGTGCAGGGGGACATGAGTGTGGGCCTGGTGGAGGGTGCCCCTGACTGGTGTGGGGTGGGGGTGCTGGGAGACATGAGTGGGGGCCTGGTGGAGGGTGCCCCTGGATGCAGGGGGGTGGGGGTGCAGGGGGACATGAGTGGGGGCCTGGTGGAGGGTGCCCCACAGTGCTGGGGGGGTGGGGGTGCATGGGGACATGAGTGGGGGCCTGGTGGAGGGTGCCCCTGACTGGTGGGGGGTGGGAATGCTGGGAAATCTCTCAGTTCAGAACACACCCACTGAACTTTAATGACCAATCCCTAGCTTCGCTCATTCACATTTGCATGCCTCTCCACCCCAGAATCCCCATATGTAATACGCGCTGCCTGCAGACTACCGCCATGTCCGCGGACATGTAGAGGATCTGAGCGGGACAACTGTACATTTAAATAGTATTCCCCTTTAAGGTGGGCTCTGAATAGAGCGTTTTTTAAAAGTTTTTTTTGCAGATGCCTGACAGACACATGTTATTTTGTATATTTTTGTATTTTTTCTTATTAGTTTACTCCTACAATCATCACATAACCTTCTCCAAAGCAAGCCTTACATTCCAAAAGAACATGGCATTTCCCAAAAAAGATAAAGAAACACCATCTGCTTCAAAATAAGCCGCATTACTGGAAACAATGTTCTCATGGCTGCAGAAAAACATACCAGCTCTTAACATGAAAGCATGCATGCCGCGATTAATGGCACACCTACCAATACTTTGATCAGGACAAAAACCAGAACTGTTGTCCCATTTTGCTCTAGGGAGTAAGCCAGAAAAAATGACTTTCGCAGTTGGAAAGATGTTAATGACTGCTTGAACCAACTGTTCCAACACTACCAACAAAGTAGCTGAACTCACGTAGCCCAAATGGCAAGCACCATAGTGCAAAACTACCACATGGGGACTGGTCATCCTACGCATATCTCTGCAAACTTGGAGAATTGCCGCTACATTGCAATCAGTTGCAGCGCTCCACACCACCTCCACTCCTCTGACATCGAAATTGTTTGCCACATGCCTACATTCTGAATAGTGCTGTAAACCATGGACACAAATATCTCTGAGCACCAGCACCCTGACTGTGTCCACCTCTGCCATCTTCACTACACACACTCTCTTTCTACACAAATCAACAATGTCAACATCTGATTGGCTAATCCCTACAGTCCCCTTTGCATGCTGGATTTGCTGTAAAACCCCGTATGTGGCACGCCCTACCCATGGACAAGCGTGGTGTCCGTGCGGCAACCTTGCCATTCTCCTGCTGCTTGACCTCTCGGCAGCCTTTGACCTCGTCGACCATCAGATCCTCACGGAACATCTGACGGCCTCAGCTGCCTTCTCTAGCCAAGCGACTGCCTGGGTCCAATCCTTCCTAGCTGACCAAACCACCCGGTTCTTCTCACCGGGGGCTTCAGCCCACCCAATCCCCATCCTATGTGGCGTCCCACGAGGCTTGTACGTCTCGTCGACCTTATACAATATCTTCACAAAGCTATTGTTCGACCGCCTTGATAATCTGGGTGTCACATACACAAACTATGCTGACCATACCCAGGTTCTCATCACCCTATCAGGTTGCTATGAAGAGGTTGCCATACGGATCAACAACCTCTATCTGGAGATCCAAGCCTGGATGGCAGAACATGACTTATTGCTCAACAACGAGAAAACTGAGCTCCTTCTCGTCAGCTCTCAACCACGGCTAAAGAAAATGGACCCCAGTTACACATCTATCAACATAGACGGTAACCAAATCACTGTGGCCAAAGAAATTAAAACCCTAGGGGTCCATCTAGATTCCACACTCTCACTCAAAAAACAGTTGAACGCCACAGCCTCCTCCACAGCTTATACAAATAAGCTCATCAATGCCTGCAAACCCTTCCTATCGCCTTCCAGCTGCATTACACTAGCCAGAGCGCTAGTGCTCTAAAAAATGGACTACTGTAATACCCTCTTTCTTGGCACCTCAGAACGTAACTTGAACAAACTGCAGGTCCTGCAGAATAATGCCCTCAGAGCGGCTCTGAACATCCCACAGCACTCACACATCTCCAGCTTCAGACAAGATGCCCATTGGCTCCCGGTACGAGACAGAATCACCCTTAGATCCCTCATCATCGTCCACAAATGCCTATCTAACGAAGCCCCCCAATACTTGGCAGACAAATTCAACAAACACACCTCAACCAGACCAACCAGAATGTTGTACTCTCACTGTCTTTCCATCCCCAAATTCTCACTAAAAAAAGCAGACGGATCCAGCTTCCCGGTCCTAGCTGCCAAACAATGGAATGCCATACCACTGAACCTGAGAGCAGAACCCTCCTTTTGGACCTTCAGAGCGAAAGCGAAGGCCTGTCTCTCCAACAAGAACTCCACATCTGTCTGACACACTAACTAATGTACTCTTATCCTATGCCTGCCTATCGACCACCATGTAACCCGGTCATCTGCACTTATTGTCATTATCTTGTATGTCTATTTTCTGCTTGTATGTATTTACTCTGCTGTAACCGCCTCCAAGTCTCCGGCGCCCAGTTACCTCAGGGCCCGGAGTGCGGTACAAAGAAACTAAACTAGAGGAAGCTTGCAGGATAAAGCCTGTAGCTCACTCATCCTTCGGGCAGATGTAATCGCTACTAAAAAGATGTTTTTTAGGGTTAGTACCCTCAAAGGACAGGAGTGTAATGGCTTGAAAGGAGCCCCCATCATAAACATTAACACTAAGTTGAGATCCCAAAGAGGGACTTGAAAAGGGATTGGAGGGAAAACATTTGTGAGACCCTTTAAAAATTGTACTATTAAATGTATTTTAAAGTAAGAAACTTCTTCTGACGTGCGCTTAAAAATAGAAAGCGCCGCTAAGCATCCCTTGATGCTACCAATCGGGAGCCCCAGATTGGCCAGATGTAACAAAAAGAATAACACCATCAGTGTATTACATGTAAATGGATCAACATTCTTATCTCTAAACCAGCTGCAGAACTTATTCCAACGGCAGCGGTACAAAGATTTAGTTGCTGGCCTTCTGGCCGAAAGCGAAATCTCCATTACGTCGTCCGTGAGGTCCCAATCCTTGTATTTCAGCCTCTCAGAAACCATGCGTGAAGGCTGAACGTCCCGATATCCGGATGGAGAACCCGAACCTCCTCTCGCGAGACAAGGTCCTCTCTTTGTGGAAGGGCAAATGGACATGTCCAGAAGGTTCGGGTACCTAGTCCTCCTGGCCCATCCGGAGCCACTAGGATCATGGATTTCCTGAACTTTCTCAACCTCATGATTACATGAGGAATGACTGGGACCGGAGGAAACGCATACAGGAGTGGCAATTCCCAGTCCACCACGAACGTGTCTCCTAGAGCTCCTCTTGGGGGAAATTCCCTGGAGCAGTACAGCTCGCACTTCCGGTTGGCACCGGTCGCGAAAAGATCGACTTGAGGGGTCCCCCGAAGGGTGAAGATCTCTTGAAGGACTTCATGAGCCAGTTCCCACTCGTGGGAGACCGTGCTCTGCCTGCTCAGAGCATCCGCTGTCGTGTTTTTCTCTCCAGCTAGGTGAACTGCCGACAGAGAGATTCCTTCTTGTATTGCCCAGAACCAGAGCTGCATTGCCTCTCTGCACAGTGGTAATGACCCTACACCACCTCTCTTGTTGTGGTAGTAAATGGCCACTGTGTTGTTCGGGACATTGTTTACCCGTACAGATAGCATAAAGGCCTTCAGCGCTAGTCTGATTGTCCTCAGCCCAAAAGGTTAATATGTAGTTTGGACTCCAATGGAGATCAATGACCTCTGATTGTCAGATCGTTGGTGTGGGCTCCCCAAACCTGTGTGTGAGATGTCCTTCACTACTGTTATCTCCGGCCATGGTTGCCAAAATGGTTCTCCTTACAAGATGCTCTCCCGGCAGGCCCACCACTGAAGGTCCTGTGAGACTCTGATTGGGATATGTAGGAGGTCTAACATCTTTCCTGAGAATTGGGACCACTGAGTCCTGAGAGCCCATTGGAGAGATCTCATTCTCATGCGAGCCTCTGGCACCAGAAAAATGCAGGATGCCATGAGGCTGAGAAACCTCAGAAAATCGAAGGCCAGTAGATACTGGGCATTCTGGAATTTGGTCACCATCTGCATAATGTCTTGAGCTCTCACCACTGGTGGTGGGGCTTTTCCCAGGGAGACATCCAAGACTGCCCTAATGAATTGGAGTCTTTGTGATGTATCATGTGGGACTTCTTGAAGTTGAGGCAGAAGCCCAGTCTGTGAAGGGAGTGACAAGCATAGCCGAGATGTTCCAAGGCCTGTTCTGGGTAACTGGCCCTGATCAGCAAATCGTCTAGGTAGGGGTAAACGTGAATCCCCCCTCTCCTGAGACTTGCTGCCATAACCGCCATCAGTTTGGTAAACACCCTCGGGGCGGAGGTCCGCGCAAATGGCAGAACTCTAAACTGATAATGAGAACCCGCCAACGGCGAACCTCGGGTACTGTCAGTGCTTGTGATGGATCAGCACATGAAAGTAAGCATCCTGAAGGTCCAATGATGCCATCCAATCCTGAAGCAGGAGGGCCTGAAGGATCTGAGAAAGGGTTGCTATCTTGAACTTGTCCTTCCTGAGAAACTTGTTCAAGTCTCTTGAGTCCAAGATGGCTCTCAATCCTCCATCCTTTTTGGGGATTAGAAAATACAGGGAGTACCAACCCTTGTTCCTCTCAACTACAGTTAATGGTTCTATAGCACCTTTCTCTAGCAGGGTTAGATCTCCTGCATAAGGAACAGATCTGGAACTTTCAAAGAGCTGTTCCCCGGTGGATGACTGAAGTTTTTGCCGAAAAGGTAGGCAGTTATCTTGGGGAACTGTTTCCAATTCCCATGAATCTGAAGTAATAACCTGCCATTCTGTCAGATGCTGTGACAGTCTGACTCCCACTGTAGTCTTGTGAATCAAGTCCTCAGAGAGATTTTGGGGCAGCTGACGCAGTGTCTGAAGGTAAGGCAGCTGCTGCTGTTGCAGTCTCAGTACTTCTTCCCCGTCCACTGCGGGGGAATCTTCTTTGTCCTCTTTGAGCTGGCTGTCCTCAGCCCCTTCCAAATGTGGAGTAGTGATGAAAGGACCTACCCCTCAAGGATGTACCCATGGGGCAGTTTGGAGGTTGTCTGATTGCAGCACCAAGGGATTTGTCTGCTGCCTTAGAAGTTTGCAGCTTCTCCAAACTCTCATCAGCCTTGCTTCCAAATAAATGAGTGTTGTCAAAGGGCATGTTGAGAAGTCTGGATTGTACGTCTGGGGCAAATCCTGACTTTTATCAACCAGGCAAACCAGCGCATCACTGTACCCTCTGCCATGGCTCTGCTGATACTGTTAGAGTCGAGGCCAGTCTGGAGGGATTCGCACATCGCATCTTTCCCATCCTTGACAATGTTTTAAAACCTGTCTCGCTCTTTCCCTTCGAGGATATGGTCAGCCGCCATGGAAGTGCTATCCCAAAGGGTGCGGGTAAACATTTCTAATGTGCACTTAGCATTAGCCAACTTCAGGGCCATACCCCCGGCCGAAAAAACATTTTTGGCCAGGGAGTCATAACGCTCGTCATCCCTATCCGGAGGGATTGTAGGATAGTCATTCTGTCTACTGGTGGAGGTGGTAGCTCGAACCACCAGACTCTCTGGTGTTGGATGTTTGGACAAGTAAAATGGTTCAGAGCTTGAAACTATCTGACAGTCGTAATAACCTCAAGTGCGTCCCAGTTAGTAGCCGCACACCTTTGTAAGGCTTGATGGAAAAGCACAATTGGGACCTCTTCTGGTCCCCTGTCCAAAATGTCAGTTAAAAGGGCTTGCCCAAAGACTGGAGTTGTCTCAACCAACCCATATACTCCATCACTCTTGATATCAATTGCCTGTATGTCACTTCTGCATGGTCAAAGGGGCCTGCCATGCCGAACTCAACCTCTGGTAAGGTGTCTAATCCACTGGCATCATGCAGGCATTCCTGTAAGTTTTTAATTGTAGAATACTCTGAAATTAATGCCACAGCCACTGATGGTGTTCCATACTGTAAACCAAAAGGTGTGGATTCATCAGAAGATTCCTCTGCATCCTCATAGAGGAGAGGGACTTGAGATAGCCAATCCTGGACAAATTAGCATATATCTTCTCCATTGTAGTGGATGTCATTATATTAGTGGTCAAAGAGCCAAAATCATCGAGACTGTCGACGTTGATGGCTTAGAAGGCTGCCTCGAAGTCTTTGACACATGTGGCGTCGAGGAGGTTGACGCTCGAACCGTAGATGGCTTCTCATAAGTTATCGATGCTGATGGCGTCTATGACGCACCTTTCGACCCTGATGGTGTCAATGTAGAGTCTTTCGGCGTCGATGACTCAGTCCTCCAGGGGACTTTTCCTCGACTCGAGGGATCCTTTGACCGCTCTCGAGGAGTCTTGCCCAACTAGGTCCGAAGACGCACAGCTTTTGTGCTTATGAGGTCAGTCGGCCGCAGCATGGCTTTTTGGGTGTGGTCGAGGGGGACAAGGCCACGTTCTCGAACACCTTTACATTTGTAATCTAAGCAGTTTTAGTGGGCAAATGACCCGATCAAGTGATGAACTGGTAAACGAGGAAGATGGCGATCTATGGTGCCATTTCTTTCCATGTCTAAACGACGAGTGGTGTGAACCACTACGTGATCGGGATCGTTTGTTCTTCTTGCGACTGGGAGAAACCGTTCGACTCGTCCAAAGTAGTTTTTTTTTGACGGAGTTGAATTACCGGGTTACTCACCGTAGTGACCACCTTACTCCTAGTCCATAGTCCCCTTTCCTCCATACTTATGGGACATCTCTCCGTCCTGTGGGACGGGACCAGAGCACTTTGTAAAAAGCATCCACATTTTTTTCAAAAATGTGTCCCTCCTCTATTTCCTGCGCGGGGCCCGGCACGCGGCCGTAACACCGCCCACCTTGGCTCCGCCCCGCGCATCGTCCATCAGACCTTTTCTATCGCAGGGTCAAAGACCCATTAGCAATAACAGAGGATCCTTATTAGAGGGGACGGCGGGCGGGCGTATGGAGGAAAGGGGACTATGGACTAGGAGTAAGGTGGTCACTACGGTGAGTAACCTGGTAATACTCCTACGTCCCATCCCCTTTCCTCCATACTTATGGGAGATTCCCAAGCACTCTTTACAGGAACTATGGGTGGATGGAAATACCCCTTACTGAAACAGGTTCTTCAGCACAGCCTGGCCGAACTGAGCGTCAGCTCTAGAGCTCATATCGAGGCAGTAATGCTTACAGAAAGCAGATGGGGAAGCCCAAGTAGCCACTTTAGCGATGGACTCCCAGGGAACATACTTCTGAAAAGCAACCGCGGCTGCCTTGCCTCGCAGCTGGTGTGCATGGATACCTTTAGGAGGTTTCAGCTTTTGGACGGTGAAAGATTCTGTGATACAGGCGGCAATCCATCTGGAAATGGATGCCTTAGACGCCGGCCTGCCCTGAGGCTTACCGAAAGTCATAAACAGTTGGGAAGAGCTCCGAAGTTCGAAAGTCCTGTCCAGGTAGAATTTAAGAGCTCTTCGGACATCGAGGCAGTGCAGAACCCTTTCCGCCTCCGAGGCAGGGTTCGGAAAAAAGACCAGAAGGGAAATCGACTGATCAGATGGAATTCGGTCACTACCTTTGGTAGGAAAGCTGGGTTCGTCCGAAGGACTACCTTGTCCTTGTGAAAGACCAAGAAAGGATGCTCCACCGACAATGCCTGGAGCTCACTCACTCTCCTCGCTGACGTAACGGCTACCACAAAGGACACTTTCCAGGACACGTACTTGAGGTCAACCGTAGCCATTGGCTCAAAGGGTTTATGGCACAGCGATCAGGACTACATTTAGGTCCCAGGGCGGGTGCAGACTACGAACCGGAGGGTAGATGCGTGTCAAGCCCGCAAAATGTCTCTTCACCACCGGGTTAGTTAAGGAATAAGAACACCGGTCTGTAGAGAGGTAAGCGGAAATCGCCGAGAGATAAGTCCTGCAAGACAGAACATGAACCCCTGACTCTGCTAGGGAGGATACGAAGGACAGCACCGTGTCAATCGTTGCCACCCTCGGGTCCAATTCTTTCTCCAAACACCAATGACAGAACCTGAGCCATTTACTCCTGTATTGGGATCTGGTCAAGGGTTTCCTGGCTACCTGGATAATGAGCATGTTATCCACAGACAAACCCAAATGCTCTATAGACGTGAACTCAGGCACCATGCCGCCAAGTTGAGCGATTGTGGGGAGGGGTGCCACATCTGCTGTTCCCCTTGGTGAAGAAGATCGGGAGTTACTGGTAACCTGATCGGCGGACACACCGACAGGTGTTGAAGTTCAGAAAACCAAAACCTGGCCGGCCACCACGGAGCTATCAGTAGAAGAGAACAGTTGACAGAGCTCTTTAACTTCCAAATTGCTCGATTAACTAGGGGAAGAGGTGGGAAGGCGTAAGCTCTCATGTTGTGCCATGGAATCTCGAGTGCGTCCCCCAGAGAGGAAGCGTACTAAGGAAGCTTCTTGTTTACCGCCGTGGCGAAGAGGTCCACCTCCGGTGTGCCCCAACGCGAGAAAATCCATGAGAGGATCTCCGCCTTCAACTCCCACTCGTAGCTGACCACTGTCCGCCGGCTGAGGGCATCCGCGGTGACATTCAGCTGGCCCGGGATGTGCACTGCAAGCAGCCAGACCCCATGAAGCACTGCCCACTCCCCAATCTGGATGGACAGGTCCACGAGAGGGGGAGACTTTGTTCCCCCTTGCTTGTTTATGTAATACAGTGATACCACATTGTCCGTTCTTATGCGGACCACCTCGTTGACAATGAGAGGTGTGAACGCCTTGAGCGCCAGAAAAATCGCCAGAAGCTCCAAATGATTTATGTGCAGGAGCTTGTCCTGAGGTGACCAGAGGTCCGAGACCTGAAGAAGATCTAACGTCGCACCCCACCCCAAAAGGGAGGAGTCTGCCGTGATCGTCACCATGGGGGCTGGGTCCTGGAACCCCACGCCCACTGACAGGTTGCTGAGAGATGACCAACAGTCCAGGTCCAATCTCATGGAATCCGGAATCATTATCCGCTTGGAATCCGGGTCCACAGCCTGACGCCAGGAACTCCGAAGAACCATCTGGGTCCGTCTCATTTTGAGACGAACAAGAGGAAGAGCCAGTACACACAAGGCCATGAGGCCCAGAAGCCTCTGGAACCACCAGTCCGACATGCTCTCCGACTGCGCAAACATCTGACACGTGGCCAACGGATCTGCCATTCTGTCCCCGGTCAGATAGAACACGGGAACACGATAGACTGCCGAGTGTATCGAAAACCCAGGAAAGTCAGGTCCTGTGAGACCGTCATGGAGGATTTCTGCCAGTTCACCGACAGCCCAAGATGGAACAGGAGCTGAAGGAGAGACTGGAGGTTGTCCGCTGCTGCCAATGGACAAGGGCTGCGTAGGAGCCAGTCGTCCAAATAGGGATACACATGAATACCCTGAAGACGAAGATGGGCCGCAATCACCGACATCATCTTCGTGAAGACACGCGGCGCCGAACTGAGGCCAAAAGGAAGCACCCGAAACTGGAAGTGCTCCTCCCCCAAAGAGAAACAGAGGTATCTCCAAATCAGGATATGCATGTACGCATCCTGAAGATCCACCACGCTGAGCCAATCACCCATCTGCAAAGAGGAGCAAATCTGGCCGGGCGTGATCATCTTGAATTTCTCTTGTGGTAGGAAAAGATTGAACTGGGAAAGGTCTAGGATGGTGCGCAGGCCTGCCTGGTTGGGTTTGGGCGCCGTAAACAGCCGGGAGTAGAAGCCCTCCCCTCACTCCCCAAGGGGAACGGGTTCCACAGCTCTGAGGTGCAGAAGTTTCTGAACCTCAGCCTTGAGGGAGGGTGAGCCCGACAGCTGAAAAGGAGGGTTGAGGGGTGGGGTAGGGGGTAAAGGTAAGCGGAAGCCCGCTCAAGCGACTGACAAGACCCATCTGTCTTCTGTGATGGTCTGCCACGCCTCCCAATGAGACGCAATGCGTCCTCCCACCGGGGTCTCGTGGGCAGGCTTATCGGTGGCGGTGCCACCTGAACCTGATGAAGAGGCTGAGGAGCGGGAGAAATACTGCGTATGCTGTTGTCTACGGCAGTTATTCCCCGCAGGAGTATCCACTCTGAGAGATTTGCGGTCGAGGAAGCCCCTAAAACCAGAGGAAGGTCGACCTTGCGACAACGACCTTTGAGCCTTGAAGGGAGCTTTAACCAGAACAGACAATGATTTAGCCGTCTGAGTGCTGTCTTTGTTTTGGTGAGCTCTACATCAGTAGAGGAGTGAAAAAGCTCCTTATCAAATGGAAGGTCCAGAACCTTGTCTTGCACCTCCTTCGAGAACTTAGTGGCATGCAGCCACGCTTGCCACGAGGTATCAACCCCAAGCATCAGACCCCGAGCCGAGGTGTCTACGTGATGAGCCGCAGCCTCCAGGAGATCCTGGGCCAAGACCCTGGCATCAGAAAGGCCTCCTCTGAAATCCTCCAACTTCTCGACCGGAATGTGCTCCTCAAACTCCGACAGACCTCTCCACATCCGCATGTTAGCTCCCGCCAAAATCAATTCTGCATTGGCCTGCCTGAGCTCTAAGGCCAAATTGGCAAAGATTTTCCTCCCTAGGGAGTCCAGGAGCTTGTCCTCCTTTCCCAAGACCTGAGTAGCCGTCGCAGAGGAGGATGCTGCAGGCCTGGATTGCAACGTAGCCGCAGCCACCACTGTGGAGGAAGGAGGCGGACAAGACGACAAGGCCACTTCTTCTGAAGAATGCAGCCTGTACATTGCGTCAATCTTTTTATTGACAAAAAGTCTCGAGTGTGGTTTTCCCCAAACTCTACGGACCTCGGCCAGAACGTCCTTCTGCAAGAACAGGCCGGTACGCTCCAAAGGAGACAAGGTGAACGCCCCAGAAAGCATGCCCTCCTGCGGAGCAGGTGCCTCGGGCACCGGAACATCTAAGAAACTCATCATGCCCAGCACCCGGTCATGGAAAGCTCTGATAGAGCGGGGAAGGTCCTCGTTGTCCTGATCGCCTTGAGGGTCATCTGACAGGTCAGGATCCTGCTGAGCCATGTCAGGCACTGCCTTGTCCACTGGGGACAATGGTGGCACAGGAGGAAGCGCAGGGGGAGGCACCACGGGCAAGGGAGGCGCCGGCGGGACCACCGTCGGGGCGGGTGGAGCCGGAGGCACGGGTGGACATATCTCCTTGAAAAGCCCTTTGAAATATTCCCTCATGGGGTCGGTGCGCATAAGCGCTTGAAATTTACCGAAAAAAGCATCCTCAGGAGATTGCTTCGGAACCTGAGGAGGCCTCTCATGAGGTGGACAAATCCAGGGACGTAACGGAGAAGGGTGCCACACCGGCCCCTCCACCGATGAATCCACATAAATCAAGGGAGCCCTCCCCGCGGGCAACGAAACATTGTGCAGAAGAGGTATCCGGGCATTCCAATCATAAACCAGCCGGTAAGGATGCGCACAAGGGACCTTAGGTTCACCCGAAGGACCGAACCCTACACCAGGGGCCGATGGCGTAGTTGCAGGGGTAGTACCTAAAATGGCCGCTGTGGTCGTGGCGGGAACGGCCGCCATTTTGTCCTCATCTGAGGGGAACTGCGGCATGTGAGGAAGTGAGGCAGGGGTCCCCGTCGATGGGTCAGGGGTCTTAATTTTAGCCTTAACGTAAGGAACCTCGGCAGAGCCAGTACTATGAGGCATGGAATGTTTCTGCAACATACCAACCGCCAACTGCGCCTTCGAAGGAAGGGCCTCGGCACTGCCGGTAAAATAAGAAACTTTCTTCTTTGCCCCCTCAACAGATCTGGTGTCACCACAAGAGCGGGAACGGTGCGCTGTCACCGACAGGGGCTTGCCCGGCCCCTCAGAACTGTTGGTATCCTTAGCCTCTGTACGAGGGACCTCGGACCTAGGCCCGGTAGAAGCCTTATCGGCACAGGCCTCGAACATCCGTTCGGTAACCTCAAGCCCAGCTAAGAACTCGGGGCGCACCCCGGTTTTGTTTTTGAGAGAAGCCAAAAGAGCGGCCTCAGAGCAAGCTCCGGTACCCCACGACTCAGTAGAACTGGGTCTACAAACGTACTCCGGTGGAAACAGGCCCCTTACGGAGACCCTCGGAGAAAACTCCGGTAAAATTATTAGGCCCGACAGGCACCTCAGGGCGAACCCCGGTAACAGAGCGATCAACGCCCCTCCCGGCTCGAGAGGAACCCGGAAAGGTATCCCCGGCCGGGGTGCTCTGAAAAGTAAAGAACTTACTGGGCGTTTTTTCTTCTCGTCGATGAACGCCTGAAAATGCAAAGGAGGAGCCCGTCCGAACACCTCCTCCCACCACTCCAACCGACGTTGAAGTGCCCGGACCGAAAGGGAGTCACAGTAAAAACAGGAGTCCCAACCGTGTTCCGGACCCAAACACTCTAAACAAAGAGGATGGGGATCCGTCCTCGCGAAGCGACGGTGACACGATGAACAGTCTGGAAAATCTAGTTTAAAAGACATAGACTAGTAAACGAACGCTAGCGAGAGCCAGAGAGGGAAAAAGGGAAGAAAGTCTTCCGAGGATGCAAGTGCATCCGGCCCCGATCGTGCAGAGAAAAGGACTGATGGGCGATGCGCGAGGCGGAGCCAAGGTGGGCGGAGTTACGGCCGCGTGCCGGGCCCCGCGCAGTAAAGAGAGGGGGGACATATTTTTGAAAAAAATGGGGATGCTTTTTACAAAGTGCTCCGGTCCCGTCCCACAGGACGGAGAGATGTCCCATAAGTATGGAGGAAAGGGGACGGGACGTAGGAGTAAGGGATTTTTGGGTCCTACGTGCCGCAAGCTTCCCTCTACGATCTCTCAGGGTTTTCAACATCATGGAAAGGCAGTCCTCACACTCCGATGACAGATGAGTCAGCCTCAGACACCATAGACAGGTCCTATTGGGGTCCGTAATGGATTTTTTTTTAACCCGACTTGTGAGTGGAGAACGCTGAAGACAAAGCCATTCTTAATGAATTCACTCTAAGAATTCAAGATTTCCATTCAAATGTGTATTTTAATGAACCCTAGTTCGTTGTTCTCCAGACATCAGCGACCTCCCACCCTGAACACATGTCCCACCTCAGAGAAGTATCGTCCCGCACAGCCTTCCGCAAGGCAATAAAAACTCTATTTGTTTAAACCTGCTTTCGGCTAGACTCCTTTGGCTCCTTGTCTAGTAATGTATCTCCTTCAACATATGTGCCTCCTGTAACTAAGTCTTCCTGTGTATAACATGCTCGTTCCATGTAACTAAGTCATCTTCATGTATCAGCGCCTCGATGCCCCTGGGCTGTCGGTGCGCTTTATAAATGCAAATAAAAAATAAAATAAAATTGAACTCTGTTAGTCATCTTGGATGGTGAGTTCCCCCATTGCGGTCCTGGTTCAGTTTCATGACCGCATAAAGTCACCAGCCCAGATTAGCTCCCCGGGTGCCAGCTTCCCCAGTGGGTGGTCGATCCATTCCACTGTTTCTACTGTGTGTTGGTTAGGACCATAGTAGTTGACCAGAGTGTACAATCTGTCCTGCATGGTTCCCTGCACTACCAATCCCCTTCCCTCCTGGTCTTTGATCATTGACATTAGACGGAACCCAACAGAGTTATGGATAAGAATGCACACCCCTCTCGAGTATGATGAGTACAAAGAATGATAGAGGTGTCATCCCCAGCCCCTCCCTAATTTAGTTTATGTATCCAATGTCAAATGTGTCTCTTGCAGAAACGCTACCCCCTCTTGGTGTCTTTGCATATATAATGGCACCCTGCAATTCTTAGATGGACAGTTCAGGCCTCTCACGTTCCATGTGATGTTTCTAAGGGACCCAGATATTGCATGCCCATGTCAATGTTCCAACCATGTATTGCATATTTTGCAGTACATACCACAACGTGATGCTTCTTGATCCCATGGTATACAATATTGTCCTAATTTCTTGTATCCCCAACCTCATAGTTGTTACAATGAACCTCTCACCAATCATTCTGATCTCCCTTACCCATTTGATCCCCTATACTCCTGAAATGGGGATCGACTAGGTGGGCTATAGCCACACCGTCATCTGACATACAAAGATGTGACCCGGGTTCAGGGCCCAATGCACAAACCATAGAGAAAATTCCAACTGTAACATCCTCACTCCCCCACCAGCAACCCCAACCTGCCAGTTTACCCCCACCACTACACCCTGATAACACATATTTGCTCACGCTTGGGGGGGGGGGATCACCAGGACCCAGTCATCTCGGCAACCCAATTCACTGATGCCGCAGCTGTCCTGAGATATCACAGGACAATCAGATCAGAACAAGTAGTCAGTCGAGGAATCAGTGGTAGTTAAAATCTCATGCTTTACTTTGAGTAGAGAGGAGGAAGCCATTTTAAATAAAGGGCTTAACTTTGTTAACCACTAAATCCCATGACCCTTTCGAATTCAGAATTGAGTTCCATGCGTTCATGCGGAAAATTCACTTGAATGAGTATTTCACTGAGAATCAGGGATACACCAATAGTAACTGCAGTGGTCTCTGTAATCGTTCCACCTTTAATGCCCCTTTCCATTCCTTTACTCCGGGAATCTGTGGTATTTGAACGACAGGTTCTAGCGGAAGTGCAGAAATTGGAATTGCAAGAAATTTCCCACCACTCGAACTTCAGCACTGGCCAAAGAGCCTTGACCATGAAGCTGGCTAAGGATAAGACTCTGGTTATTAGGCAAGCTGACAAAGGCGGGGCCATTGTCCTCATTAATCGATGTGACTATGCCACTGAATGTGAGAGACTGTTAGCAGATGAGACGAGCTACTTACTACTCACTGGTGATCCCTCCACAGAGCTGATGAAGGTCATAAAAGAAAAAGTGTCCAGGGCTTTTGAGTCTGAGATGATTAGCAGACAGAAGCACAAATACCTCATTAGGGAATGAGGGAGTGTTCAGTGTTCTACATTCTACCCAAAATACATAAGTCTTACGCATCCTCCTGGTCGACCCATAGAATCTGGAGTTAATTCCATTTTGGAACCATTGTCTAAATTTGCCGATTTCAATTTAAGACCTTTTGTCTTAAAGATACGGAGCTACCTCAGGGACACCACAGATGCGATCAACAAGATAGAGAACTTAGCATATGTACCTGGACAGTCCTTACGTTCAGTTTGGATATTGAATCCCTATACACCATGATACCCCAAAAAGCAACCCTAGACGTTGTCAAAGAGTTTTAGTTAAGTAGAGAAGACGGACACCCCGTAAGTAACAGGTTTATCCTATGGTGTACCGAATTTGCTTTAACTCAAAACTTCTTCCAATTTCAGGGAACGGCTATGGGGGGCGGCTATAGCCCCAATCTAGCCAATTTATACGTGGAATGTTTTGAGAAATCCGTCATATATCCTGCCACGAACCCATTTGGTCATCTGTTGAGAAAGTGGCTACGATATATAGACTAGGTATTGATTGTTTGGGATGAGTCTATGGAAGAAGCTAATATGTTTGTTGATTGAACCAACAGAATCGTTTCCTCAAATTCACCAGGTCTATAAGTGAATGTGAAATCAATTTTTTGGACATTACGATTTTTCACTCTATGGGAGTGTTGAAAGTGAAACCTTATTGCAAGACCACAGACAAAAACGCTCTACTAAACTACAGTAGTCACCATGCGAAATACATGAAAATGAACTTGTCGTTTGGACAATTCCTCAGGTTAAAAAGGAATAGCATCTTGAAAGAAGACTACAGCAAGACTGGCAATGTTCTGTCACAGAAGCTGTTAGTGAAGGGGTATCCGTCCAAAGTGATTAGGAATGCCTCTAAAAGGGCCTATAATAACAACCAGGGAGCTCTTTTAGAGAAGACCAACAAAGAAGCCAGAGAGATTAGAACAGTGTTTGTTAACACATACTCCAATTTATCTTATAAGATCAAAACGATCATTAAGAAAACAGAGGAAAGTCTACCATGGAAAAAATGTCTTACCACCGATGGTGGCTTTCAAAAAAAGTCAAAACGTACGTAATATGCTGGTCAGAAATGATGTAACAGAGATTCAGACTAGGCCAACACGACAAACCACATTGTGGGGTTTGCCTGAGGTGAAGGGACCTTTCCCCTGTAGCCAGTGTAGCATGTGTGATCAAACAGAGGAGAAAATAGCTACTAAAATTCTGCCTAATCTGGTTTGGGACCTTACTGAAATAACCATTTGTAAAACTCAAAATGTCATTTATATGATTAACTGCCCGTGTGGCTTACATTATGTAGGAAAGACAAACAGGAAATGTCGTGTCCAGATAGTTGAACATCGCGGTTGCATAAAAAATAAAGTGATCACAGCGCCACTGGTTAAGCATTTTGTAGGAAAGAAACATGGACATACTGATTTCACATGGATCATATTGAAAAAGATATACGGTACCAGTAAGCCAGATATTGACCGCAAATTGCTTAACTTTGAACAGAAAATAATCTTCAAATTACAGAGCCACGTTGTGGGGTTAAATGAAGGCCTTGATTGGCATGTGGGTGTTTAAGCAAATTATTTTTATTATGCTTTACTATGCGATTTGATAGACCAGTGTCTTATTGTTTACATTGAGAAGGTCATGGAAAATGAAAACCACATGGGCCTATATCATTTGGCTGGGGATCGCATTAACTAATGCTGCTGTGATATTAATGTTTAATGAAAATGACATGGCTGGATGCACTTCATTGGATGTCAATCTTTCATCTGATGTGGAGCCCACAGGGTTGAGGATTCTAATGCAACCTGGTTGATCAACCTGTATTTCAAACTATGTATTGACACACTATTCTAGTGGATTTCTTCAACACGTTATCGGGGCATAATTGGATATAGGCCATCAATTGGGCAAATATAATCACGTTTTCTTGTAGACGTAGCCCACTTTCGGGTAGTGAGCTACGTTGTACCAGTACCAACAAGGCGGCTGGTCGTTACAGAATCTGTTGTCCCTTTACTATGTTTAGTCTATTCATCGACTTTGGAGTCCTTCCTCCGTGCCAGTGATGGTTCCTACATTAGGTACTGAGTCCCTTTTTGTTTTCGATTGAGCGATTACAGTTTACGGCGTGTGAAGAGTCAGAGGCTTGTTTTCTTTTGAAAGGTGAGCCCACGGAGCTCTCTCTAACCATCCTACTGGTTACAGGTGTAGGTGTGTTCCCGTCTAGGATTCAGTCGTTTACTTGTGCTGATGACGGTCTTCAGGGACACCTCTCCGTGCGGTGATTAACAACACAATACGCAATTATAGGCCATGATCTTATCGTGGTGCTGGATGACAGGACTGAACCACGCTAATAGTTGTACGTTTGAGATCACGGTGCTCCACTATTCTTAGTCTGGCAGATGTTACTTTTAAGCCATCCACGGGTGTGGAACGGGTTAGACCAGCAATTGGGTAACAGTTGATTTTGTTTACCGGTGGGAGTGCGGATCTGTCGTGATTTTGAGCGAGGTGACTGAATGAATTTGGCCTGGTGTTTGTGAACAGTGATACCTTGGTTTTGGTACCTCCATTCAGAGAAGATTGAAGGTAAACAGGGTATTTGGTATCTTGATTATTTGCACTTCGCAGAATGGTGGGACATGGTATTTACATAGAGTCTGGTACTCTTTTTGCTTCTCTCTGCAGTTACTCTAAAAGAATACTGAGGTGACTTTTTGCGCCTATGTGGAGAATTATATGTATCCAGTAAATGGAACATTTGACGAGCGTCTATTAAGAAAACGCCATTTATGAAAGTCCTTTTGAAGGTAATTTTCAGTTCATTGTTGGAACTGTGGGAGGGTTGGTCAATTGGTGGGCCATTCTTTTAATCTTGGTGCACTGGTAGTTATCACTGATGTACAGGATTGTATATTGAGTATTGTGGTTCTCACCACAGATTTCAAGGATCCCTTTTGTTGTTTGTATTGTAGGTACATTGGCATCCAGATTGTGATGTTTAAAAGACCCCTTTAATACAGTGTTGAAGCAGTCTACAATTTTAAAGTGTTCCCCTGAAGAATGTTCACCCATTGCAGAGTTTGAAGAACAGAAACATGCTGGGAATTGTTTTATGACACATTTAGAATGTTGAATGTTGCAGTGTAATGTAATTTGTGTCTTTTGAATTCTGTTAGGTAGTTTTAGATGAACTTATTATGTTTTTTTTTGTCCACTGTTGAGCCTGCGTCGATATGAGTTTTAGTATTGAAACAATTTTTGAATAAACACACTCTGAGTCTTTTGATGTATAAATGAATACAGTCTATTTTTTCAGGGCTAAGTGTGCCGGAAAAACAGTGATCCTGGGTTCATGTGGATGAGATAACTAGTGCAAACATTTAGCCCATCTCCTTCCTTATAAATATATAATTTATACCCCTGCCGGTGGAGTGAGATGTTTGTTTAGGTAGGGGCATTGTTTGATAAATCTATTTAAATACACTGAGATATCACAGGTCATTCCGTTTCTCGCTCTGATGGAGTGTCACATGGACCCCCCAGAGAGGTTTCCTCTCAGTCATTGTTGCCTCTGTCTCATGGAGTTCTCAGTAGGGTCTCAATGAAGGAGTTGTGTAGAAATAATCATGCCTTTCCGTTCTACTCAATTGTAAATTTAGATGGGAACAACATAGCGTATCTGATGCCTTTCTCCCTGAGCCTTCTTTTCACATCTAGAAAGGTCTTTCTTGGATGATTGATCTTTATCCGAAAAGTCTGGAAAAATGTGGATCTGTGTATCGTGGTATCTCAGGTCGCCCATTTCTCTGGCCTACTGGAGTGCTGCATCCATGCCACGGTAGTTCAGTAGTCGAGCTATCAGCGGTCGAGCAGGTGCCCCGGGTATAGGTTTCCCGCTACTGGGTATGCAGTGGGCTCCTTCTACGACAAATACTGCTACTGCTGAGAAGTCTTCATCACCCAGGACCTCCTTCAGTAAGTTCTCCACCATTGCCTCCATGTTGCACTGGTCTGCGGCCTCCGGAACTCCTATTATCCTCAGATTATTTCATTGGGATCAGGATTTAAGATCATCCGGTTTATCCGTCAGTGTTTTTACTGCCCGCCTAAGTTCTGCTAGGTCTCTTATTGCAGTGTTAGTCCCATCTTCAACTGTGGATATTCTTCCTTTAGCTTCATCTAGCTTTTCCCCATGCTTATCCAGGCAGACTTGCATATGATCCACCTTGCATGTCAGTGTGTCAATTTATCCATTTTACGATTGGATGCTCGCTTGAGCCTAGGCAAGCATCACCTTGATGTCACAGAGCACTTCGCCAGCGACTGTTATGGAGGCCTTTGATGATAATTACCGTGGTCCTTTTTCGATTCCGGAAGATGTGGACGGCACTGCAACCTCAAAATGCAGCTTGGACTTCTGATTATTTGACATCTGTGCTTTTGACATGATGCGGTTTGTGGGCCCTTGTGGATCCATATGTTTAGAGTATGGCACTGTCTTTCCAGTTTCAATTTTATCAATGATTGCCACCAGTGGCTCACCTCAGCCGGGTAGTTGTGGGCCATAGGTTTTCAGCACCTCATGAGATCTCCCTTGGTTAAATGTGGGCCTTGGGTACTGCTAGGTTTGGCCATTAGCCTCTCTGTATTCCCCCTGTTGACAGCTTAGGCTGAGCCCCACGTTGTGTTGGCACCAATTCTGTTCGAGAGGCCGCCAGTTGAAGCCCACAGTAGAGGCCATCTCCTTCCTCCCGATTAACTCCACAAACACGGCTCACCCTGCCTGTACGTCCGCCACGTCCATCCAATATGCTGCGCCACAGCACCACGTTCTCTCCCCCCCTGGCAGGCCCCGGATCTGTAGAGTTGCCAGGGCGAGTCACGCCCGCTTCCTGATCTTGCGCCACCTGCAGGGGAAAGGAAAGGAAAACGAACCGCACTCCAGGCAAACACGAAAATCTCCACAGATAGTAATCAGTATACTAAAAAAAATGTACACCTCAGCTTGTATTTTAATAACGTGCTGCTTAATGTTTTTTAAAAAACACAAAAAATGTCATGCAGTAGGTCAGTGACAAGGGTTCAACAGAGGCAGGACGCCTTCCTGCTAGGAAAGACGCGTTTCGCGCACCACTCGGCGCTTGTTTTATATATATATATATATATATATATATATATCAGGGCCTGGTTGGGTTTTGGCACAGTAAAAATGTGGCAATAAAACTCGTTCTACCGCCCTCACTGAAATGCCCAAGTTGTTGGGATAGAAGCCTTTCAGTACCACATTTTAAAAAGGGCAAAATAACAGAACCGCATTGCTACCGGACGATTTCCCTGTTTGATATCTCGAGCAAAATTTTTACACGGTGCCTGGCAGCTTGCTTATTAGAGTGGGCAACAGAGCAGGGGAAAATGTCAGACAACCAAGCGGGATTCAGGAAGGGATATTCGGCATTGGACCAATGCTTTGTGCTGCACACTATTGTGGAGAAATATACAAGGGTAAGAGGGGGAAAAGGTATATGTAGCGTTCCTCGATTTGGCCAAAGCTTTCGGCTCAGTCAATAGGAATATCCTGTGGGAAAAAATTGCCAATTTAGTTGTGCCCGGGGGCCTGCTGCAGATGATACAGCTGGTTTATGGCAATACATCGGTAGCAATCCGGTGTTGGGGATGGAAAAAATATTCAAGGGATATTGCTACAAACAGGGGAGTTTGACAGGGATGTCCTCTGGCCCCCCTTCTATTCACCCTTTTCCTATTTGGTATTAAACCACACGAGTCATCTGCTAAAGTTATACTGCAGAGTGTATTACAGTGCACTGCGCTATGCTGACGACACTGCGCTGATAGACCTCACAGAGGGGGTTCTGCAGCAGACTCTATAGTATGATGAGCAGTTCTTTAAAAATCTTAAACTGTCACTGAACCTGTCCAAAACTAAAATCGTAGCTTTTGACAGAGGCAAAGGACAGGGCAAGTGGAGTATTAATCAGGAAAGTTGTCACCTATAGATACCTCGGGATAGTCTTCGCAAGGACGGGCGATGGACTGTCCATGTAAATCAGGCAACCAAGCAGATGGACGCAAGCTTAAAGGGACTCCAAAGATTTTACTATCTGTATGGGGGTGGGGGGAGGCTGGACAAATGACTAGATGACAAATGCCTAGAAGTGTTGAACCTCAAGATGAACATGGCGTCAATATCCAGAAGCGAGTTGTGGGGATATTCAACTTGCGCAAAATTGGAGGTGGCGCAGAATGTTTGTCTGTGGAATGTGGTCGGGCTCTCCCCAGCAACACTTGGGGACGCACTATGTCGCGAGCTGGGAGTTTCCAGTATGGCATGCCAGACGTGCAGTCGTTTTCTATAGTTCTTCCTGAAAATACATACTGGTGCTATACAAAGGTAAAGAACGCATTTCTGGAAATAGTAAACTGTCCTGTAAAAGGTAAATACTGGTGCTATACAAAGGTAAAGAACGCATTTCTGGAAATAGTAAACTGTCCTGTAAAAGGTAAATATTGGTGCTATACAAAGGTAAAGAACGCATTTCTGGAAATAGTAAACTGTCCTGTAAAAGGTAAATACTTATGGCTCGCAGAGGGGACGGCTGTGAGAGAAATGGAAACTAGGTCACATAAATCGCTTGCACTTTTTATCCAAAGGGCAAAGGAGAAGCCTTGTTTGCAAAATGTGCTGAGAGGAAGGAATGGGAGAACACGCAGGGGCATCTGTCAAAGCTATCGACAATGAAACTGTATAGGAAGAGCTGCAATACAAGGATACCCCGAAACTTTATCACAAAGGTGAATTTGCATGAGTGCGGAAGAATTATCCTAATACGGTTAAATGTTCTACCGGTCCGCTCTAGGATCCCATGGCAATGCATGGACAGGAAATGTCCACGTGGGATGGGAATGACCGGGAATCTTCAACATTTGCTGTTGGTGTTTAAAGATAATATTGGACCAAGAAGAAAATGGTTAAGATCACACTTTTTAAAGAATAAGGTGGCTAACTGCAGAGGCTATGATTGCAATAATTAAATCAACAGAAAAGGCTTTTATGTTCGAGCTTGCTTCATATGAGAATGAGTCATTGGGGGGGCAGAGTATATTTTGTGATAGGATAATGTTCTTAAGAGGTTTTTTTATAGTATGTATTTAACTGTTTATTTATGAAGGATGTTAATGGTATATACCGAATAAACATTGAGTGACTGACTGAACTTCGGCGGTGAGAGAGGGGACCCTGGCTGGTGTAAAGGAGGACAGGATGGAGGGATCACCAGAACGGGAAGTCAGAAACCCGACTGACAAGACCCAAAAGTCTTTTGTGATGGTCCTCCCAGCCTCCAGGTGCAAGGAGGTATGCCCCCCCACCGGAATAACATAGAACCGTTGAAAACCATAATTTGGCAGATTTATCAGAGGAAGGTGCACTGGAACCGGCAGAGGAGGCTGAGGAGTGGGAGAAACCCGGCCACTAAGGCTTTGCTGCTTGCGCCGAGAACAGCTTTCGGAATGGTCTGGCCGATGCATCTTGTGGTCCTGAAACCACCGAAACCCTGAGAAGGGTCTTGAGCGGAAATCTGACTTCTGGGGATAAGATGATCTAGCGACTGTAGGCTTCGCAAAGACCGGCAAAGATACAGCCGTTAAGGTCCTGCTTTAGTCTTCACCAGCTCTTTGTCGGTGTAACTGTGGAAGAGTTCCTTGCCCTCAAAGGGGAGGTCTAGGACCGTCTTTCTCCTGAAACTCCTTTGAAAACGTAGTCACATGAAGTCACGCTTGGCAGGTGATATCAACACCAATCATAAGGCCGTGCGCAGAGGTATCAACATGATGTGCCGCAGCCTCCAGCAAATCTTGCGACAGAACTCTGGCGTCGGACAAGCCTGTCTTGAAACCCTCAAGTTTGTCCTGAAGAATTAATTGCTCAAACTCGGACAACTCTTCAAATCCAGAAAAACCTTGAGTCCAACCACATCCTGGGCTGTCGGCAATCCGGGATCCGCCCAGGTCATGGCAATGAATCAGCTCTGCTCAATCTGAATCACTAGCTAGACGAAATCAAGGACGCAGGGAAGCCATCTCTCCTGCTTCTCGACCCCTCTGAGGTGTTCGACTTTGTAGACCACAAGACTTTAGTTTAGCATCTCACCTCTGCTGCCAGCTTCTCGCCTGAGGCCTCCAAATGGGTTGCCTCCTTCCTAAAAAGACAGACCAATGAAAGTCTTTGCAGACAATGCTAGCACCACCCAGCAGTTATTTCCTGAGGCCTCCCTCAAGAGACATGCGTCTCTCTCACTTTACAAGATCTTCACAAAACCTCTATTCAACCTCCTTGACTCAATCAGCAAATCCTAAACCAATTATGCCGATGATACTCAGATTCTCCTCCCATTATCAGGTAACTACTTTCAAGACTCTGCTAAACTAAACTAGGTTTATCTAACCGTTCAAACCTGGATGACCGCAAACTCTCTCTGTCTGAACGATGAAAAAACGGAACGCCTATTCGTCGGCCTCCCCTTGGTCCTATAAAACCTGAATCACCAGTACTCTTACTTCTCAATAGATGTTACAACCATCCAAGTCTCCCAGTCAGTAAAGATATTGGGAGTCCACCTGGAAGCCACCTTATCACTAACAAGACAAGTCAACGCCATCTCCTCCTCTGCTTCCCACACCATTAAACTCATAAATGCCTGCAGACCTTTCTTGTCTGCTGACAGTCGCCTCACTATCGCCCATGCCATCATAGGCTCAAGATTAGACTACTGCAAAGTGTTATTCACCGGAACAGCCAAGTGAAAAATTCACAAACTGTGGGTAATCCAGAACAATGCCCTCTTTTCAGCACTGAATCTCCCCAAGCATGTTAACATCACTTTGGCTAGGAGAAAGGCACACAGGCTCCCTATACAAGAGCGGATTACCTTCAAGGCAATGTCAATCACTCATAAATGCCTCTTCAACACGGCCCCTCCATACCTTGCTCAAATATTTATCAGAACACAATCCTAGAGACCAACAAGATCTGCTTACACCAACCGTCTCATTCAGCCAACATTTAGACTCACTAGAGCAGGTGGATCTAGCTTCCCAGTTACCTCAGTTAATCTGTGGAACACGTTCCCCAGTGCATTGAGAGCGGAACAATCATATTGGACATTCTGGAAACAGCTGAAAACCTGGCACTTTAAGTAGTTCTTTAAGTGTTCTCGTACACATACCCTGTTGATCTCACATAAGCCTCACTGTCATGTCATGCAACCTTGAATGTAACTAGCACCTTGATACCTCTGGGTTTAGTGCGTAATATAGATGCAAAGATAAATTAAATAAATAAACTCTCTCCATAACTTTAGATTAGCTGTCACTAGGACTGGCTCTGTATTTGCCTGATGCAGCTAAAGTCCCGCATTAGCAAGACCTTTCATACCCCTTCTAGAATGTTGTCTGCCTTAGATAACACCTGTGATGCAGAGGAGCAAGAAGAGGAAGATGTGCACTGGAGAGTCGCTGCAGCCAAGGAAGTGGACATGTAGGGCACTAGAAAAATGCAGGATGCCATGAGGCCGAGCAACCTTAAGAATTCGAAAGACGGAAGACCCTTGGCATGGTGAAATTTGGTGATCATCTGGAGAATGGGTTGAGCCCTCACTTTGGGTGGCGAGCACTTCCCCAAAGACGTGCTCAACACAGCCCTGATGTACTGGAGCTGATGGGAAGGTGTCAGATGTGACTTCTTGAAATCGAGGGAGAAGCCCAGTTTGTGAAGGGAGTGGCAGGTGACGCTGAGATGATCAAAGGCCTGTTTGGGAGAACGCGCCCTGATCAGCCAATCGTCCAGGTAGGGGTAGACGTGAATCCCCCCTCTCCTAAGACGCGCTGCCACCACCATGAGTTTAGTGAAGACCCTCGAGTGGAGGTCAACCCGAATGGTAGGACCCGAAACTGATTTCTTGCTCGAGATAGATCGGCACATGAAAATAAGCATCCTGCAAGTCCAATGACACCAAGCAATCCTGAAGCTGGAGGGCCTGCAGGATCTGAGAAAGATTGACCATCTTGAACGTGTCCTTCCTGAGGAACTTGTTCAAGCACAGTAAGTCCAAGATGGGACTCAGTCGTCCGTCCTTCTTGAGAATCAAAAAATACAGAGAATACCAACCCATGTTCCTCTCCGCCACAGGCACTGGTTCTATAGCGCCTTTCTCCAGCAGGGTCAAAATTTCCTGCACAAGGAGCGGATCCGGAATCCTCAAAGAGTGCTTCCCCGGTGAATTGCTGTGAGGCCATCGTAGAAAAGGTAGGCAGTAGACGTGGGCAATTGTTTCCAGAGCCCATGCTTCAGAAGTAATGGCTCGAAAGTGAGACAGCCTGCCCCCTACCGGTGAACAGTGACTCAAGGCCTCAGAGCGGTTTTGAAGTGGCTGTGGCAGTGCCTGATGGCAAAGAGGCTGCTGCTTGAGCGGCTTTGGCACCCCTACCTCGTCCATCACGAGGAAACCTATGTTAGCCCCTTTGACTAGCCATTCCTCCCGCCCTTCCAAAGGAGGAGTCGAAATAAAAGGAACAGCCCCTCCATTGTTGTCCCCTAGGACAAAAAGGCTGAGGTTGCCTAACAGCAGAGCCCAAAGATTTGGCAGCTGCCTTCGAGGTCTGCAACGTCTCAAGGCTCTCGTCAGCCTTGCTGTCAAACAGATGAGACCCGTCAAAGGGCATGTTGAGAAAACGAGCCTGCACATCAGGTGCAAATCCCGACGTCCTCAACCACACAAACCTGCGCATCACGGTGCTCGTAGACATGGACCTGGTTACACTATTCACAGTATCCAACCCAGACTGAAGGGATTCACACATGGCATCCTTGCCATCCTGAACAATAGCCAGAAAACCATCCCTTTCTTCCCCCTCGGGAATATGCTCAGCCGCTAACGAAATGCAATTCCATAGAGTGTGTGAACATTTTGATAAGGCACAAGTAGAGTTGGACGATTTTAACGCCATACTCCCAGCAGAAAAAACACCTTGCGTGCCCATCCAGCCATACGTTTATCGTCCCTATCAGGAGGGATTGTAGGGTACGCCGCCTGTTTCGAGGTAGCCGTAGCTGCCAAGACCACCAAATTCTCTGGAGTAGGGTGAGTGGACAAGTAGCCGGGGTCGTTACTGGATGGGCTGTATTTCTTCGTCAGAGACTTGTTCACCGCCAGAGCAGCTTCCGGGGTGCTCAAATTTGCAGCTAGCCTTTTCTGCAGAGCCATATGAAACTGCAACACAGGGTCGGTAGACGGACCCTGAACCAAGATATCCGTAAGGTCATCTTGCTCAAGGGGCACAGGAGGCCTGGTCCAACCCAGATAGGCCACAACCCTAGACATGATCCTGCAATATGAGGAGACGAAATGCTCCCCCGGGTCCGGCTTGCCGAACTCAGGGGAAGTGTCAATACCACTGGCATCGTGCAAGGTTTGACAAAGATCCTCCTTCAGACTCGCCTCTGAAATGAGGCATTCAAGAGCATTAGGGGTCCCATACTGGAGACCAAAAGGGACAACATCCTCAACAGATTGCTCCTCCTGCTCATAAATGTCAGTGAGGGACTTAAAAAAATCCTTCCTTGGGGGAGGAGTGAACCTCTTATCAGGTACAGGCCTCAAGGACATAGCAGCAGCTTTCCTCGGAGGGTCCACAAGCACAGGGACATTCACTGGCAAAATTGGCCCAGATGGCACCAATGCTGTCCATGGCTCCGGCAGCACGTCTTAGGTGATCTTTTGATGCCTTGTCCGAATGGGGCCGCGAAGGCTCCCGGTGTTCATAACACCGTCTACCCGGGCTCAAAGGCGTGCGAGTATCCGGCCAAGAACGTTCCTTGCCGGCTTTGTCAGAAGGTGTGGGCGGAACAGTGCTATGTTTATCAAACATTTTCATCATCACCACCCAGAAAGCATCCCACTCTGCCAGGGTGGATGACTTGGACGGGCATAACATCCTTCTTGGGGAGGCTTCCGATGAAGAGGACGAGGAAGGCGACCGATGGTGCCGTTTCCTGCAACACCTCGACAAGGACGAGTGGTGTCCTCCTAGATGGTGACCGTTTCGACTTCTTCCGCCGAGGAGAGTCACCTCTCAACTCGTAGGTCGAAAGTCCAGCAGGCCGGGATTTACGGGCTTGTATACCTTTCATACCTTTAGTTTCCCCTTATGTTCCCGCAAGGCCTTGGCAGTCAACGACTGACACTTTGAGCAGTCATCCGAATCGTGGCTCTTGCCGAGACACCACAGAGAAATGCGATGCGGATCTGTGATTGACATTTTGGAATCGCAGTCCTGACACTTCTTTAATCTCGACTTCGGGGTTGTCGGGGTAGAAGATGAAGAATCATTTTCACAGTAAGCACGAGCCGCTCCGAGTTTAACGAAGCAAACACGTTTGCAGAAAAAACGGAACTGAGGCTACTGGCGCCGTGTGTGCTACTTATGACATCCGATGACGTCACCCTCGACAGAGGCCTTCGAGGGACATCGACCCAACGCCATCAACGCAGGGTGCCCTCAGCCGAGCTGTGGACATTACATGTCAAAGATGAGGAATACGTTGGAGGACACAATCCATTCGGAATGAACCTCCTGCAGTCTGAGGAACGTTGCTATGACCGCCATCATCTTCATAAAGACACGCTGTGCCGAGCTGAGATGAAACGGCAGCACTAAATACTGGAAGTGTTCCATTCCTATGGAAATCCAAAGGTTTTCAAATATGGGAGCCAGATTAGGATATGCATGTAAGCGTCCTGAAGATCTACCACACTGAGCAAATCTTCCTTCTGGAGAGAGGACCTTATCTGGCTGGACGTGATCATCTTGAATTTCTTTTGGGGTAGGAAAGGATTGAAGTTGGAGAGGTCAAGGATAGTGCGCAGGCAAGCCTAATTGGGTTTCGGCACTGTAAACAGATGGGAGCAATATCCCTCCCTTTGCTCCGGCAGGGGAACAGGTTCCACCGCTCGGAGGTCCAGAAGTTTCTGTACCTTGGCTCTGAGGGAGGGGGATCCAGTCTGCTGAATAGGAGGATGAGCGGGTGGGGGCATGGGCAATCGGAAGCCCGCTCGGGCGACTGACAAAATCCATCAGTCTTCTGTGATGGTCTGCCACGTCTCTAGATGAGACGATATACGTCCTCCCACCGGAGTCTTGTGTGACCGATGGAAAACATCATTTGGATGGTTTGTCAGCGGCAAGACCACCTGTTGCCCCAAACAGGAGGTTGATGACTTACAGAAAAAATAGCCACTTTACCTTTGCTGCTTGCATCGAGGTGCACAAGCGGAACCTTCTGCTGGGCATGCTCAACGACCTTTTCTGGGTCCCGACCTCTGCGTATTGGCCACTTTAGCTGGGGGTTTGGCAAGGACCGACAAAGATTTAGCTGTTTGCATGCTTGCCTTTGTTTTATTGAGTTTCTCATCAGTGGAGGAGTGGAAAAGCTCACTACCTTCGAAGGGAAGATGGAGTACTTTGTCCTAAACATCCTTCAAGAACTTTGTAGCACACAACCACACTTGGCGGGAGATGTCTACTCCAACCATAAGGCCCCGAGCAGAAGTGTCCACATGATAGGCCGCGTCCCCCAGCAGGGCCTGAGCCAGAACTCTGGCATCGGATAGGCCCTCTTTAAAATCTTCCAGGCTGTCCTGAGGGATACATTTCTGAAATTCAGAAATCTCCTTCCACAGCTTGAGATTTGCCACTCAAGAATGACTTCAGTATTTGCCTGGCGCAGCTGAAGACTAGAATTGGAAAATAGGTTTTTCCCAATGGCATCAAGAAGTTTATCCTCTTTGGACAGGACCTGAGAGGCAACTGTAGAGGATGTTGAGGACAGGTTAGACTGGAGCGTAGCTGCTGCCACCACCATTGATGAGGGGAGTGGGGTATGTCTTCTGACGAGTCTAGCTTGTAGCAAGCGTCAATTTTCCTATTTATGTGCTGCCCGGAAGGAGGTTTCTCCCAGACCTTGCGAGCTTCAGCAAGCACATCCTTTTGAAGGAAAAGGCCCATGCACTCCTTAGTTTTAAGGGTTAAGGCTTCTGAAAGTACACCTTCTTGTGTCGCCGAAGCTTCGGGTATTGGAAAATATACAGCAATGCCATCATGATAATAATAATCATATCCACGACCCAGTCATGAAAGGCTCTGAAAGAGTGGGACGGGTCTTCGCTATCCTGGTCCGCTTAGTCCTCGTCAGTTATGGTAGGAACAGAAAACTGATCTGCAGCAGGTGGTTCCTCAGACACTGTGGCCATACTTGTCTCTACAACTGGCGTCTTAAGCACTGGTGAAAGTGGAGGAAGTGGTGGCAGTGTAGGAGGGGCCCCACAGGAAGAGGAAGTGGTGGCATTACTGAAACCTGTTGATGGGGAGTAGGAGCAGGCTGCAGCTCGAGAGCCTTAGGATACATTTCTTTGAATAGATCCTTAAATCGGGTCTGTGTGCATAAGGGCCTGCAATTTGCCAAAGAACGCGTCCTCAGCGGAAGGTCTAGGCAGAGGAGTGGGTAGAGGCCGCTCTGGAGGGGCATACCCCCAAGATTGCAAAGAGTCTGGTTGCCAGGATGTCCCTCCACCCCACGCGCATTGCCAAGCATCGGGACAGCCAGAGATGCAAGTATAGCTTGCAGCCAGATACCCCTTTATTCTTAGGGATACGAAACTAAAGGAAAAATGATTGCTAGATTTAGGAAACACCAACTTAGAATATACTTATTCTTTTATCAACAGACGTGCCGTGGGCACTTGTGCAGATAAGAGCAAAGCAACAATCCCTTGGACAAAAAGACCCCAAGCAATTGCCTCTAAGAGTAAGACTGAATTTTTTACTGAAAGGTGACCTGTCTAGGAGAAGGCTTTTGTCCCAGAGACATTACAGAGCAGAACAGGGATTTGAAAATAAATTAAATACTATTGCTGGATTTAGGAATCCCTGTTTCCATTACTTAGAACATACTTATTCTTTTACCAACAGACGTGCCGTGCATACAAGATGAGAACTAAGCAGCAATCACTTGGACAAAAGGACCCCAAGCCATTGCTTATAAGGTTAAGACTGAATTATTCATTGAAAGATGACTTGTCTAAGAGAAGGTCTTTGTTCCCCAGACTTTACAGTGCAGTTTTCCTCTATACATACAGATTGTCTGTGATACACAGGATCTTTATTGAATGAACCACAGACCATGGAGCGTTGTGGATCGTTTTTAAGGTCAGAATCACTTGCCCATTGTTCTTTCACTACTCCCACTATAATTCTAATATAGCCGAGTATAGTATTTAATGCACAGTAGCCCATTTCAGCTTGGAATGCTTAATCTGTTTTTATGACATCGTTCTAAACTAGAATCTGAGAATCAGTATGAACAAATAGTGATGGATAACTAGCTGTTTTCAGCATAATGAATAGAATAAGTGCAAGCACTCAAGCTATATTAAGTTGAACCTGAAACAATAATGTTTGAAAATTGTCACATAAGTATACATCCAATGAATTGACTTATGTTTATTTTGAATTTTTTTGTAGAATAGAATAAATACTGATTGTACGACCCTGATGAAGAGAGTTTCTCAAAACGCGTTGGGCAATATGAAAAATAAACTCTGTTGGAATTTCTAATTGAATGGTCTTCTGTATGATATTCTGAAAAACACCACTGTTGAAATTTGTTTCTGAAAAATACAATATACTAAATATTCTCCATATACCTTAAAATTGTTACGAATTGGCAATTTGCGTCCCACAAGGGACCACTTTATTACCATTTTAAAAATATGTCTTTGCTTATTATTAATCCTAGACAGTGTGCAGGGGACGGGAGTTCCCTAAAAGGGAACCTCTTGCTCTCATTGTTCTTTATACAACCCATATGCCAGGGTTGAATGTTTCCCCTCTGCACCTAGAAACACAGCAAATGCTCCTATTATTCTAACTGAGTTCCCAGACGTATCTACATTGAATAACCCCTTATCTCAGGAGTGCTTTGTATCAACACATTTGGACCTCCACCAACTGGATCCACATAAACTAAGGGTGCGGACGAAGGAGGAAGCAAGACTGTGTGGCAGCTGAAACTGAGCAGGCCAATCCATTGGAGGGCGGAACGGAGTCCTATTGTCCAGATTCCATGGAAAAAGCTGCTCGGCTCCAAAAATAGGCCCCTCTGCACCAGCCGTTGAGAACGCTGGTGTGAAAGAGCGTGTCAAAATGGCCACCTCAGACCGCGTGGGTTGAACTGCCATTTTGTCACTGCCTGAGGTGATCTGCGTCACAGGTTTCAGTGAGGCCATTGTCACCACAGGGGTTTCAGGGGCTTTTTAATCCATTTTAGCCTTGTGACCTCAGAGGCGGTAGTAGCAGATCTAGAGCACTTTTGAGCCACTTTGGATTCTGCTGAAGAATTAGCCCTCAGTGAAGGAATCTCGGCGGTGCCGGGACTTGAATACTTACTGCCTTTGCCCTCTTTCTTTGCCCTATCAGCAGGATCGGTTCGACCACAAGATTGTGGGAAGGCTTAGGGTCACACCCCGTAGCCAGAGCCCCTGGAGGAGACCCCTCAATCTTGCCAGTTTTAATCATAGCTCCTAATTGGGGATCCTCTGGGATAACCCCAGTAGTTTTAGTCACTGTACAAGAAACCTCAGGAATAACCCTGGTCAAAAAGCTCCAGAAATGTTGGGCTCAGGCTTAGCCCCCAGATGGGGAACCTCAGATGAATATCCGGTCCTGACAACCCCTTGACAGGGGGCCTCGGAGCAAACTCCGGAATCAAGGTTTAATCCCTCAGGGAGAACCCTGGTACCAGAGCCACTTGGGCCCCTCCAGGCATCAGAAGACCCTGGGAAGGAGTCCTCTGGCTGCTGTGCCCTAAAAAGGAAGGAACATACAGGATGCATCCTTTTTTCGTCGATGAACTGCTGTAAATGTGGAGGAGGAAGCTGGTGGAACACTTCCTCCCACCTGACAAGCCTACGTTGAAGTGCCCGGACGGAGAGGGAGTCGCAGTAGAAGCAAGAGTCCCACCGATGTTCCGGGCCCAACCACTCCAGACATAGAGAATGGGGATCCGCCCTCGCGAAACGATGTTCGCATGAAGAACAGGACACAAAACTCAGAAGCTCCGGCATAGACAGAGGAAAGAAGAGCATGAACCAGAGCAGGAAAATGAAGGACACAGGAATCAACCATGACCACATGGAGGGGGGGACGTGGCCAAGAGGGCCATGTAGGAGGACGTGTTCTGACGGTGCTCCCGTGATCCTGCAACGATCCTGGTAAATAGTGCGTTAATTGACGCCTGCGATTGCTAAAATTCCTCATGCAGGCTTATGAACGGGGCGGCCGTGCCCGCTGAACTTTGTGGACTCAAGAGATGAGCCGTGACGGAGTCATTTATGTAACAAGTTTTCGAGAGCTGGAAGGAAGGAGGAAGCAAGATGGCCGACGGAGGGTCAAGACAAAGGACTTAGTTGGCCGCGAGATGGAGAGACGGCTGCTGCGGACCTGAAACAGAATCGGCCGCGCAATACACAGTGCTCCCTGGAATAATCCGACCGCCCGAACCGCAAAACACATTGCAGTGTGGGGAGCCGGCTTGTGGGCAGAAGCCTCCCTGGTGTGTGGCCGCAGTGGCCGCGAGCCGCTGAGACAGCTGCGAGCGAAGGCGGCAGCACCCGATCACACGAACTGGAAGGTGACGGGGGCTGCCGCGGGACGGTAACCGCGGAGATCATGAGGGGCCTGGAGGATGTGATACTTCGATGGGCACGCAGCACAAAGAAATGACAAAGGACATCGAAGCCCATATCCTCGAGGCCACGGAAGTGTGATCCCGAACCCGGCTGCGTTCACTGGGAGGATCGGGTGAGAGGCGGCGGCGGACCATACTTGTCAGCCACGACCCGAGTGTTCTTGCGGGGTGCGCGGCGGTGGTGCTGGAAGTGAGCCTGAACGGGAAAGCTTTCGGATGGTGCTCCGCGAGGATTCACGTTGCACGAAGTGGCTCTACTGCATTAGAGCCGTAGGACATAAGAGTAACAGACCCGGATAGCTGATACTGATGCTGGGCGGCAGCCCCCAGATGGGAAGGGGGATGCCCGTGCTGTGCCAAACATTGTAAAAGCAACGGCAGTGTGCACGCTCCAAAGGGGATCCTGGACAGCATACAACATTGGGTCAGGACACTTCCTGGCATAACCAGGGCACTTCCAAAGGCGCACAGGACACGATAAAGTGCATGTCCACCACTAGCACACTAGCACTGCCCCAGCAGAGGTAAAGAAAGGGGGGCGCAGAGCAACAGAACACTGGGGATCTCCCTGGATGGGTAGTGGGGGAGGCTGGTCGAACCGCAGCGGTGTTGTGCTCCCACCTGGGTGGCACCAACAACACTGGGATCAAGTGTGTCCCCCCGCCTGAAACAAACAGAGGCACGCTGGTCGGCCAGCAGGCCCAGTGCTTGGCGGATTTTGGGTGCTGCCGGAGGCTGCAAGGCCCGTAGTGTGGCCTGGCAGCTGATACTGAAGCCCTCAATGGTGGTGGTCACTCGCTGGTGCTCTGGGCAAGTACCAGAAGCCATCTCACAGAGAGAGAGAGAACTGCGGACCCATATGATTACGTGGGAGAGCACAATCCATTGCAGTGAATAAGGACTGGGCCTGAGTACCTCTGAGGCAGCCTCCCTGAACGCGAGAGAGTGCAGCGGGTTGCCCCCGCTGGTACTGCAAACCACAGGGGGTGGACTTGATCCGTGACCCATAGCTGCGGCGCCATGTCCAACAAACCTCCGAGGCTTAAGGGGAAGCAGCCCACGCTGGACGAATACGCCAGGACGCCGCTCAATTCAGAAGGCGCCAGAAGCAAGGACAGGCCCCCTGCGGGCAGCATGGCCATCACGGGCACAAACCAAGAGGTCATAGCCGCAATCGCAGACCTGAAGCTGGCATGGGAGACCAAGCTTGAATTGGCTGTGGCTGATCTGAAAACAGCACTGGACCGCAAGGTTGGAGAGGTACAGGAGGAGGTGAACCTCCTTCGACAGGACGTAAGGTCACTGGCGGAGCGCACTGAAAACCTCGAGAAAGAGGTGAGCCCGAACACGGCGGACTGTGCCTCGCACAAATCAGAACTACACGCCTTAGTGCAGCGAGTGGGCAACTTAGAGTACAGAGCGGAGGAAGCGGAAGGACGCGCCCGGCGAAATAACATCCGCATTGTGGGCCTGCCGGAGGGTGCAGAAGGCCACAATCCCACGGAATTCGTTGAAACCATGTTGCTGCAGGAGATACCTGGAGGGGCACTGTCTCAGGGGTTCGCAGTGGAAAGGGCGCATAGGGCTCTGACGAGGAAGCCGCCGCCGGGTAACCCACCTAGGCCAGTGATTGCCAAAATCCTTAACTACCGAGATCGGGAAAGGATACTGAAGCATTTCCGCAAAGGTGGAACAATTCAAAAGGGGGCGGCGCACATAACGGCCTACCCAGACTATACCCTGACGGTGAAGCGGAGTCGTATGAACTTTGGGGCTGTCAAGAGGAGATTGAGGGAAGCGGGCCACAAGTATATGTTGCTTTATCTGGCCAAATTGAAAGTCTTACACAAAAACAAAACTTTCTTTTTTGAAACTCCGGAGGATGCCATGGGATGGTTCGACATGCAAGGCTGCCCCCAGGAGTCGGACATCCATACGAAAGGAGGAGATGGAGAAGATGAGTAATGTGAGGTGGGAACGCCGGACGGAGGCGTTGCTTGTGACTATGGGACTTGACTATAGGCATAAACGCGGCCTACTGGCCGGCAGAACTAGACTGGAATAGAAAATGGAATACGTGCACTGTGACTATTGCTTCACTAGGGAGCCTTGCAGAGCTAGTCCTTACACCCCCATATAGAAATTAGTTAGATCACCAATAGTGTGGCGACACCCTGCTGGGGTCTTGGCCTGGGGTTCCAGGGTAGGTCCAAACGTGAGGGAGCCTGAGATCCAGGGATGGAGCTGGGCATTTTTTGGGGTAGGGAGAGGAGGGGGGAGGGAGAGGGTTGTGTGCTGTAGTTTGTTGTAGTTGGGGAAAGGGAAGCGGGGGGAGGAGGGAAGGGAAGTTTGTAGTGTTTGTAGTTTTGGAAAGTTTGAACTGGGGAACGAGCCTAGGTAGACTGAGACGGAAGTGGGATCTTTACTGTATCAATCGAGCCAGTGGCATCGGGTAATCTCAGAACTGTGACCTGGAATGTGCGGGGCCTTAATAGTTACCTAAAACGCAATAAGGTGATGATGTACTTAAAGAGGATGCAGATTGATATAGCTCTGCTACAGGAGACCCACCTCACCAAGGAGAAGTTAGAGGTGGTCAAGAGAAAATGGAGGGGTAATGTCATAGGGGCCACATACTCGGCATATGCAAGAGGGGTGATTACATGGATAGCACCGCACATGCCATTTCAGCTGCTCAGTTCTACAACAGACCCAGAGGGCAGGTTGGTGGCAGTGGCAGGACTTCTGGAAAATAGAGAAGTAAACATTATAAATTTGTATGCCCCTAACCATGATACAGCGACATATTTTAGGTCCCTATATAGCAGAATCAGCCCCCTGCTGGGTGGCGCAACGGTATGGGGAGGAGACTTCAACTGTACCCTGAACCCCAAGATAGACCGGTCAGATGACAAAGTGGAAAAACCGACACCGGCAGCCAGGTCACTGGTGTTGTTGTTGACAGACCTAGGTCTAGAGGATGTGTGGAGATGACTGCACCCAGTGGATAGGCATTACTCGCAGTACGCAGCACCATGGGACCTGCATACGAGGCTGGATTATGTGTTTGCTGCGCCGAGATGGTCGGGGAAATGGTAGGCGGGGAATACAAGGCCCGGGTGCTATCCAACCACGCGCCTTTGGTCGTCGAGTGGCGACATCAACCCCCCTGAGCGCAAATCCCAACATGGAGGCTCAGAACTGAGGCTTTACAGGATGCGGGATTTCGAGAGGACTTGAGGGAAGCCATCGAGGAATACTTTGAAATTAACACCGGCAGTGTACGCTTTGAGGGAACAGTATGGGAAGCATTTAAGGTGGTGGTGCGTGGGGTAGCTATATCAAAATCTAAGGGGCTCCAGGGGGGTATTGAACGGGAACTGCAAGAAACATAGAGGGAGCTAGAGGGACTGATACAAAGTGGGGGGACCACCCGGGAGGATAACACTAAGATTAAGGATTTACAGATGACTTGTAGTGAACTCTGGGACAGATTATGCAGATTAAATTACAAGAAATACACAGAGAGGCGACATGCAGGGGGGGACAAGCCAGGTAGATTATTGGCCTGGTTATACAAAAATGAGACCCCCCGCCCGGTGATCAGAGAGGTTAAAGACGCGGAAGGCCAAATTTGTAATACCCAGGAAGGGGTAAACATGGAATTCTTCAAATATTACAGACGACTATATGAGGATGCAGGCGAGGAAATGAGTCAAGAAATACAGGAAACAGAGGACATAGGGCTGCCCACCTTAGATGACCTGGAACGCGCTGAGTTGGATGCCCCCATTACCTCAGACGAATTGGAGATGGTGATCCAGCACCAGCCCACATGTAAGGCGCCTGGGTCGGATGGGTTACCCAGTGAGTTTTATAAAACGTATAAGCAGGAGCTACTCCAGCCGCTGCTTGCCATGTTTAATGAAGCCTACGAGCAGGGGGAACTGCCGGCGTCTCTCCGTGAGGCAGTGATCATCCCGCTCTTGAAATCAGGCAAACCAGACGTGGACTGTGGGTCTTATAGGCCCTTGTCCATGCTCAATCAAGACAGTAAAATACTCACGGCAGTGCTGGCCAACAGATTAAAGAGGGTAATTGGCAAACTGATACACCCGGACCAAACAGGCTATGTCCCTGGAAGAAATATTACAGACAACCATAGGAGGCTGCACCATATCATTGATCAGACCGTGGGAGACTTGGGTGAGCTGGCTATCGTGTCATTGGACGCGGTTAAAGCATTTGATTCAGTGCGGTGGCCATGGTTGAAAGCGACCCTGAAGGGTTACGGGATGGGGCCAGGATATATCAGATGGGCCCAGATGCTATATAGCTCCCCGAGTGCGAGAGTTAAAACAGGAACCATAATTTCTGATAAATGGCAGCTCAGCAGGGGAACCAGACAGGGATGTCCCTGGTCGCCCACGTTATATATTTTGGCATTAGAGCCGCTGGCAATATGCCTGCGGCAACAATACGGGGAGGTTGGGATTCGAATGATAGGCGGCACGCACCTGTTATCATTGTATGCAGACGATATGCTCCTCTACTTGCGCTACCCCGAGGAGAACCTGCAGTATGTGTTGGAGGTGATGGATCGTTATGCCACCCTTTCGGGCATTTGGGTGAACCCTGGGAAGTCCAGTCCGTTCCCCTTGGGTAGGTACAGGGACACCCCATTGGAGAGATTACCCATCCTGCAGATACCCTGGCAGCCCGTGACATTCAGGTATCTGGGTGTAAACATTTACCATAAAATAGAGACAGAACACAAACAGAATACAGAGAAAGCAGTCGAGGGTATTAAGAATAGCATGGCGCTCTGGTCTGGAATGCCCCTAGCCATGATGGGAAGAGCAGCTCTGCTTAAAATGGTGGTTCTGCCCAGACTTTTGCACTTTTTTGTGAATGTCCCGTACCTGACCCCTAGACTTTTTTTGTGGCACTTCAAGGTATGTGCAGGGGCTTCCTATGGGGCAACTCCAGGAATAGGGTGGCCCTGTGGAAACAACAGAACACATGTGATAAGGGGGACATAAACCTGCCGAATTTCGAATTATACTACCTGGTGGGACAGCTGTCATATGTGGCTAGGTGGTTGTCCACAGAGGATTCTGCAGAAGCCAGGCTTTTACGAGATGATACTTCCCCTTACTTCCTAAATTAGACAGTGTGGTGGCATAGAACAAAAGTGGTGGAGATGGGGAGTCTATTGATGCTGGGCTGTGAGGTCTGGCACAGAGCATGGAGAACTGTGGGCGACCCAAATCCACTCTCTCAGCAGGTCCCGCTGGCGGCGTTATGTGGGGTAGACTCCCAACTGTTTAGGGGGGTCCGTAAATATTGGGAATCGGTGGGCCTGGCTACCCTTGGGTATATATGGCAGGACGGGGAAGTGGTGGAATTCCAGAGGCTACAGGAGGAGACTGGGGTGCATGGAGGGCAATATACTACTCATACTAGGCTCATTAAACGGGTGAGGGAGAGGTGGCCTGAGACTGTGCTAACGGAAGAACCTGATGCCACTGTAGAAATGATGTATGATGTCTCTGAGGGGGGAATTGAAATATCTAGGATATACGAGCTCCTGAGTGTGAAGGCAGGGATAGAGCTGCTCCAACTGAGGAATGACTGGGAGGAGGAAATAGGGGAACCTATGACAGAGGGACAGTGGGATAGAGCCCAAAGATAGCATAAAAAGGTGTCCCGGAATGTGAGGCTCCAGCAGATTCAATTGTATGTCACCCACAGAGCTTATTTGACCCCCCGAAGAATAGCCAGGTTTAGCTTGGCTAAACAGAAATGCCCGAGGTGCGGGGAGGAGGAGGCTGGGCTGCTGCACATGTTTTGGGCTTGTCCTGAGATACAGAAATTCTGGGAAGAAATAAGGACGAAAATGGCTAGTGGGGGAGTGGTGCTTGATGTAAGGTCTGCTTGGGCATGCATGCTTGGGAGTTTCCCAAGGCCACGTAACTTGAAGCATATCAGCAAGATGAAGGACCTGGCCTATGTTCTGGCCAAGCGCAGGATTGCGATGTGCTGGAAAGCGGCCCTCAGGCCCAGAGTGGAGATATGGTGGGCGGACCTCTTGAGATGGGCAGAAGCAGAAACTGTGGTATGGTTTGAAGCTGTCACCAGGGGGGGAGAGGAGGAAGTGGGCCCCCTGATAGCCTGGAGGCAACTGGTGACTTCAATGGCAAATCCCCACCAGGCCAATCTTGAATCAGGAGACTCGGATGAGTCGACCAGTACTGAGACCCCTGAAGATGCTTAGGCAGATGACACGGATGGGATGGCTCGAGTTAAAGGGGAGGGAGGGGGGAGGACAGAAAATAACTATGTAATATGATGCTTGACGCTGATTATGAACGTCCTAAAAGGTTGTAATGTTTGTTTACAATAAAAAAAATTTTTAAAAAACATGACCACATGGAGAAGAGGACTGAAGGGCGATGCGCAGGCAGAGCTCAAGAAGGCGGGGCTATGGTCACGTGCGGAGGCTTCGAGTAGAAATAAAAGAAGGACAACAAAGTTATTTTTGATGCTTCAAAGTGCTCTGGTCCCGTCCCGATGGACAGAATGTCCCAAAAGTATGGAGGAAAGGGGATGGTACATATGATTAAGGGGGAAATGGCAGAAGGTTTACATTTCCTTTTAGTAATAGGTGAAGCAAGTGGTGAGGAAAGTTCAGAGGGTGGAAAGGAGATGGTGGTGGAAACAATTGAGTGATCAGATATCAATGGTTTGACAGTAGTATTAGTGGCTGAGGGTGAGGTGGAGATAAATAATAGGTCCAAAGAGTCACCCCCTGTGTGGGTAGGTAGGTTATGGATAGAGTGGCGAGCATGATCACTTAGAAAAGACTGAAGTTCAGTTTTCTGAGAAGTAATTGGAGAGGGAAGGTTAAAGTCACCTAAGAAAATTAGGTGATGTTTAGTGGAAAGAGAATCAAGTAGTTGCCCAAGATCATCAAAGAATAGTCTAGTGGGACCTGAAGGGCGATAGATGGAGATGATGTGAACCGAGTGAGGCAGAGCAATAGTAGGGATGGTGAATTTGAAGGAGTTAGGAGAGAACGTGGCATTGGAGATTTGTGAGGCAGTGAAGCGGGAAGAGAGTAGGTGTCTGACGCCTCCACCTATGCCAGTCAGTCGAAGAGAGTGAATGAAGGATAGTTTGGAGTCATGTAGGGCTGATAAAGTGGCAGTGTCAGATGGAGATATCCAGGTTTTAGTGATAGCAAGAAGGTCTGGGGGAATAGAGCTGGAGTGTAAGTAGTCAGTGATAAAGTAAGTTTTGTTGCACTCTGGAATGCTCAATCTGTATGCAATGTTCAGTTGATGAGATAAGGAAGACTAGATAAGTTAAGCCTCAGAGGAAGAGAGGCAAGGTGGGTAGGTGTTAGAGGAGGTATGGTTAACTCATCGGCTTTGTTTGTTGAAAGGAGGTGGACGAGAGATGGATTAGTGGACGTTTTGAGTTGTGAGTTTCATAATAGGGATAGGAAAGGAGGAATTTGTAGCGTGAATGGAGAAGGTGTAGGGAGAAGTGAGTAGGAGGTGGAGCAGGAGAGAATGCATTTTGGGTGAGTAGCACAGTATGGAGATACAGTACAGTAATTGGGAAATGTAGGGTATTTACAGGCAGAAAGTCAGGGAGAAAGTCTAAAGCAAAGGCTCATCGGCTAAGAGGCAAAGAGGCTGGCCAACAGCTGGTCTTCACCCTTCACTGTTCTGACCTTAACTGGGATGCCCTAGCTGGATGCCCCTTGGGAGTTCGGAAGAGATGACACGCTCTTGACATCCTGATCACTTAGTCCATCAGTGGTTGGTTTCTCTGATATTGTCCCTGGTGTTGTTGGGATGAGGCAATTTCTTCCTGATTGCTCCCCTGTTCCCAGGGGAGCCTCTTGTGGCTTTCAGCTGGAGATGGGGTTGATCCAAGATGGCCGCAGGAAGTGATGTTACCTATCCAAGATGCCCACAAGAGATGATGTCAACAATCCAAGATGGCCGGTGGCACTGAAGTTCCAGACAGAAAGTCAAGCCAAAAACCAGAAGGGTGACACACACTCCTGTCACTTAATCGCTAAATCCATCAGTGGTTGGTCTCTCTGATATTGTCCCTTGGTTGCTGGGATGTCACAGTAGATGCTGAGGAGGTTGTAAAGTACAATTGCAACATCATTTGATATGTCTCTGCATGGATCTCCATGTGCGTTAGCCAACTAAAACAACCTCAAGGCAATTCTCTTAATTTGAAATGCCGTCCATGGCCCCTTTTCTGGAAGAGTTTTATGGTTCTCACAATGCAATTATCTTTACTTGCAGTGTCTTCCATTGCCATTTATGTGGCAGTGGACTATGGATTCCTTGATGCAATTCTCTTTATTTGAAATATGCTTCATAGCCACTTGAGTGGCAGTGGATTACGATTCCAACAATGTACAGCGTTACTCTCCAGATTCTTTTAAACAGTCTCAGGGTTTCTTTTTAGGATTTTCCTCGGCATACCGCATCATTCATGAAGTTTATCCACTATTTGCATTGTTTCAACTACACCTATATTCAATGCAAACTTGGAATAATTTGCTACAGATCCCCAGATGCATCAGACAAGGAGCTTTTTATTCTCTATTGCAGACATCCACAGTGACTGGACTACCACTCAGAGCACACCAAGGCAAGGCTCTCTTCTGTTCACCCACACAGTCATTTAGAGAGTCTGGCCGGACACTACCGGCATGCATCAGGTCTCCTGCTGTCTTTAAAGAAATCTGCACTACAACTCCCAAAAAGCATCAGGCAAGATGTTCCTCTCCTGATTATTCTTGCATCTCTTAACCAGAAGCCCTTTCTATGAAAGTGTTTCAGACTGGACAGTCTGCAGTTTGCCTCCCTCTCTCTTTTATAGATATGATATGGCATTTATAACACGCCTACACACAAGTGTTTCAAGGCGCAAGCCATCTTGGATGTTAACTGTTTAACAATGCTAGAGGCGCTGTACCTGCCGGCCTTCAGTCTACAATAGCAAACAAAAGGCAGCAACTTACTGATTCTGCCATAACCTCACCACTTTCGGTCACCCCCCTGCACCAGCCCACTCGCTTCCAATTCTCCAATGTATCAGTACATTTGAAGTACAAAGAATAATAGCCTTGTTGAAACCTTCCAGCTGCCAGGGTGACAGCTGCCCGGCACAGATCATTAAAGACGCAGCCAGAGATTTTGCCCAATTTATTACCAAACATATCAACTCATCATTTTCCAACAGCATTGTACCAAATAACCGGAAGGAATCATGGGTATTACCCTTACTCAAAAAACAAACGCTAGACCCCACGATCCACACTAACTACAGACCCATCACCATGGTCCCCTTCCTCTTAAAAATTCTTGATACGGTTGCATACCTACAAATCCAAGACTATTTAGAGACCAATAAACTCCTGGGAAGACGACAATCTGGCTTCAGACCTCAACATGGGACAGAAACTGCCCTTGTTTACCTCAAAAGTCAGATTGACGAACTATGATAAAGGTAACTTGTCCATCCTACTCCTCTTGGACCTGTCGGCGGCATTTGACCTTGTCGACCACCAGGTACTATGCGATCACCTCACCACAGCAGCACACTTCTCTAAGGGGCTCATCACGAGTTTGGCAGTAGCACTTAGATGCAGCAGCAGCACTGTTACAGCCGCATTTAAGGTTCTGCCAAATCATGGCTTCGGCTGATTTCCCCCCAGCTCTGAGCTGGGGGGAAATCTGCTGAAAATGTGCCGATTTTCGGGGCGTTTACCGCCAGCGGTAAAAGCGCAACATTTCCCCATTGACCCCAATGGGGAATGGGGAATTCCCAAATGGGCTCAATGGGGAATGGGCAATACCCATTCCGCCAAACCCGTGATCCGGCACTAATAGCACCAGTGGGTTTGGCGGTAGGGCTAATAACGCCAGCGCTATTAGCGCCGGCATTACCACCCAACTCGTGATGAGGCCCTAAGTCTGCCATCACCTGGATTCAATCTTTCCTCAATAATAGGACCATGCGGGTCTTCTCTCCTACTGCAGCTGCTGACCCCATACCTATTACTGCAGGTGCACCACAAGGATTGTGCGTTTCACCTACTTTGTATAATATTTTTACAAAGCCCCTGTTTGATAAACTGTACCGTCTGGGTGTCACCTGCACCAATTATGCAGATGACACCCAGATACTCCTACTTTTGACAGGCAACTACGACATAGACGTACATAGTGTGAACGAAATTTACACTGTCATTCAGGCATGGATGGCCATTCCCGGCCTCTGCCTGAATGACAAAACGGAACTCCTCCTAGTCGGCTCACCTATCAACTTAAACAAACTAAGCCCCTACACCTACATCAATATAGACGGGAATAACATCCCCATTTCCAAATATGTAAATACTCTAGGCTTCTATCCTGATGCCACCTCCAACTTATCCAAACAAGTAAACATGACCGCCTCATCCACTGCCTATACAGGCAAGTTGATAAGGGCCTGCAGACCCTTGCTGTCCTCCGAAAGCTGTCTGATTCTAGCCAGGGCACTCATACAGTCCAAATTGGACTACTGCAATGGACTCTACCTAGGTGCTAATAAGATGGTAATCAACAGACTCCACATTATGCAGAATAATGCTCTTAGAGCTGCCTTAAATATACCTAGACGAGGGCATATCTCAGCCATCAGAAAACAATGTAAATGGTTGTCCATACAAGAGAAGATTGAACTCAAAAACGTATGTCTTACACACAAGGTGTTGAACCACACAGCCCTTCTGTACCTCACCGAAAAACTCACTTGGAGAGCCTCCTCGCGTATCACCAGATCCTCCAACACTCTTGGTCTAGTGGTCCCCAGATACAATCTGAAGAGAGCAGGCGGATCTAGCTTCCCAGTCATGGCTGCCCAACTGTGGAACACCCTCCCACACGACATCTAATCCATACATGTGTTTACCAACTTCAGGGGAAGTGTCATCTCTTGGCTACTCAGCAAGAACTAATCTTGAACACATTCCATGTTTCCTACCACTGAAATGTAATTGAACTACTGTAATGTAATTGTACCTCTGTATCCATGACTGTATATCCCTTTACTCTATTAACTGTATTATGTAACCGTATTCTTACTCCTTGAGCGCCCAGATACCCCAGGGTTAGGCGCGCTATATAACAAAAATAAACAAACAAACCTGTTCATCCTTTTGATGTAACACATGTAAAGAGGATACCTGCAAAAACATGCTTTGTTACATATCATACCTCAGATTCCGTGGCATCAACCCATATCTGTGGTTTGGCTAATACCAACCTTCTGATCCTTCAACCACAATCGTTGGGTGGTCCACAGCCTGCAGCTCGCTCTCATCGGGCATCTGTTGTTCTATGCCACTCCAACGATCGCCTCTCCATAGCTCCTGTGTTTGCAGCTGCATCTCTATCTCTATCATCATAGCCTGAAGCATGTAGATGTCTGGCCCAACAAACTGTCATCTGGGTTCATTTCTCAAAGGTAGATGTAAGCAGGTTGTAGAGAATTGTACCTTCCTTCTTCCTTCTTGAGGCCATCCTTTTCTCTCTTCCGCCATGCTCTGATCCCTCTCCTGTCATGCACCATCACTTGCTTCTTGGGAGGGGGAGCTCCATTCTTCTCCACAAAGCCATGTGCCCATCAAAGAGGGTAGTGGAGTCTCTCCTCTCCCACATGCTCAGTGATGGCTCTTCCAGGCATAGCAGTGCTTTTCTGAACACCACGACTGAGCTCCTCTTGGAGTGCCTCACCACAGCACAGCTGCCATCACAGTAGATCTGTCATGTGACTGTGGTGCCATGACTGAGTAAGAGCAGAGCTGCACTGCACCACTTTGTGCTTGTGAAATATATTCAAGGCCAGTCTGTGCCTGCAGAGCTTTCAATGATGAGGAATCTGTTTGGAGGTAGGTTTCCAATATAAGGATCAGTTGAAACTGGTCTGAAAACTGTGCATCTCCTTGAACAATGAAAATGGTAATGTGAGCAACACAGATTGCGACTTCGCTGCAGATTTATGTCCGGCAAGTGAAGAGACGAACATTCCTTCCATTACACAGCAACAAATGCTTTTTTTTATATGTAGAATGATTAAATACATTTTACCTCAACATTGTCGGTAAATTATAGGAAAATACATCTAAAATAAAGGCTTTAGTCAAACCTCTACACCTATGATATGTAGAAGGGGCAGTAAAAACAGGTGGCATTTAAAAAATATCCTGTTTTTTTAAAAACATTGTTTAAATAAATAAATAACACCATACTTATAATGAACCTCTCTATAATACTACTCACCAAAGTTCTCTAGTTCATCTTCTGTCACTCTCTTTATAATGTGGTCTCTATATTTGGAGGATGGATAATGTATTTATATGCATGCTGAAAGAGGGGTGGGTAAGATGCAAGGGCAGAGATAGCAACACTTTTTATGGCCATCTGAAAAAGACACTGGGCCTCTTTACAAGTGTGGTGGTCCGGAAACAAGGGCGTCGGTAAGCTTACCTTACTTTACCTGACCTTGCCAGGCTTCTCGGACCCAGTAGGCAGAATCGTCACGGTAGCACCAGCACCATTAGCAACGGTGCCGGTGCTTCTGTCTCCCAACTCCCATGGAGTCCCATATGGGGACTTATAAAATCCGGGGCCTGACTTCTTGGATAAAGGAGGATAGGTTCACAAAAATCCACAGGCCCAAATTGTTCTTCTTCAGAAGGGTACCTAACCTCAAGTAAGAACCTGGTGCCCTCTCTGATAATAGGACATCCATAATTAACTCATTTTTGGCCATCGTTGGCCCTACCCAGAGGGTCTCAGAGTGCCTTAGAAGGTTCACAAATTAAAAAGATGGGATGTGAAAGAGAAGTTACAAACATTTTCTCGACCTGAGAGGAAGATTAGTAGATTAGGAGCAAGTGTTTTTGGTCCTGAACTTGCGGAGTGGGTATTACCAAATCCCGATGCATTTGGGGGTCATGTGAAGACTGCTTTCATCTGCCCTCTCAGATTATAGGAGTTCTTCAAGCTGCCTCAGGGATCTCCAGTGCGCCAGCGACTTTCCAGCACCTCATGGAAAAGACTGTTGGGGACACAAACCTCCTGGAGGTATTTGAGGACCTGGATGGCATCCTTGTGTTCGAGAGGACCCTTGAAGAACACAACAGGAAGCTTATCAATGTGCTGAATTGCCTGAGGAAGCAATGCCTGAAGGTCAGCGTGGACAGTTGCCAGTGTTGCTGGACTAGTTTTGGGGGTAGACGTTTTAGATCCCAACACGGAAGAGAGATTCACACAATATGTAAATAGTTCTATGCTATGGTGTGGCTGGTTTAGATGCAATTTTGCAACTAAATAAGTATTCACTGTAGTTAGAAGAATTGAAATGAGTGTTACTTTGTATTTTAGTTGGATACAGTTTTACAGTCACAGCAGGCAGCAACTTGAGTAGCAGTGGCATGGGTACAATGTATTGAACAATGTACAATTTGTAGTACTGAGAAGTATGCAGTGAGGAGCAATTTGCATGCGAGAGTGTTCACTGAAGGGTAAACTAACGAAATTCAACAATGGTTTAAATTGCATTTACAGCATTGGGAAATGTGGGGTTTATTGTGGATACATCGCATAATGCAGGTTTCGCCTATTTTGAGTTTTAATAGGCTGAAGAAATCCTGGATTTGCAGGAAGGGTTGTTTTGCCTGGTTCGGAGAGCTGGATGACCTAAGTAACTGAAGTGGGTAGAAAGTGAACAGCATATGTGCAGTTGGGATAACATCTCAAGGGCTGTAGGCGAGAACTGATTGGAAAATCATTTGTTAAGTTTTTATGACCGAATTGGGTTCTTAAATGCAAAGTGTAATTTCACAGGGAGCACAAAGGCTTGCTTTTTGATAACCAGAAAGGCCTGGTGTTAGGCAGAGACCTGTGCAGTTCCCTTAGGGACCACTGCAAAAGATTTAGGACTACAGGTGGTTGGCAGTAAACCCAATTGGTAGCAGTCTGTACCACCCAGATTTACCTGGTAGCTGTGGCTGAGCAGTCAGACTTCTCTCAAGATGATTTAGGCAGTATGCAGAGTATACACAATAGGTACAGAGACACAGTAGTACAAGCAAACACTAACCAGAGCTTTGATGTAAAAGTATATAATTATTTATTTAAAGACACACTTGTAAATTACACTAGCACAAAAAGAGGTAAGTAAATTAAACACACAGTCACTATTACTAGATGTACATCCCTTATTCCTTATTAGACAAGTCTTAGTTAACACCACTTATTTCCAGACAGAGGTGAGCGCTTAACTAAAGATGGCACTCCAATAAGTTGAGAAAAAGGGAGGGAAAAAGGCAGAAATTAGGAAAAGCACACAACACAATATTTTAGAAGCACCCAGCAAGGCAGGAAAGCCAAGTCTACTTGTGAGAAAAAAGTTCAGAGGCCAGGCTCCCTCTTAGAGAGAACAGAGCACCAATGTGCCCAAGATCACACAGCTAAAAAGTCTTGAAAAGTCTTGCGGGGAGTTCAGAAAAGAATTAAGTCAGCTCAGAAATGTTCAGTTAGCCAGCCTAGTGCCAACCCAAGTGGTAAGTGGAGGCTTTAAGAGTCACCCCACACAGACCGTTGCCAGGGAGGCCAGGCGGACACAGTACCTTCAAAGTGGAGAGGATCCTCCAGCGGGGGCAGTTGTTCCTGCTAGCAGGTGCAAGTCACGGCGTCGTCCAGAGGAAGAGATGGTCTCGACGTGGAGGAAAGCTGAAGGTCGTTGCAATGCCAGGGAAGAAACCAGCCGCGGAGTTCTCCGGTTAAAAGGTAAGACCCTTTTATTCGCGGTAGTGGAAAAACCGTGGTATCCCGGTTGCCGGGGTGCTTGGCACAGGCAAGGCGGCCACGAGATGATCCGGGAAGGCGAAAAGACGGGCAAACTGGTTATCCCCACCAGTCAAAGGAAGAAGATTCTCCGGACTGGAGATCTCCCCTGTCGTCGGGAAAAGTGGTGAGACGGTTCAGCAGGGTTCCACCGGTGGTGTCGTCGTTGCAGGTCAGCTCAGCTTCTCCCTCTTCGGATTCTTTAGGTCCTGTGGCAACTTCTGAAGTTCCAGTCCCCAAAGCCCTGCTTTTATGTAGAAAACCCCCCTTTCATTCAGCCTAGCTGTCAATCAAACATGCTAAGTGGTGAGCCGAGCGGCTCACCACTTGGGCCAATCACACAAGAGTGTGACTTGAGTTGCCAAGGCAACTCAGTCCAGGGTGCCTAAACCCCTTCCCACACCCCCTGTGGTACCCAGACAGATTGGCACCACTTTTGGAGGCTTCTGTGGAGAAGCCCACAAAAAAGTGGAACAAAGGGCCCGACTTGGGTTGGAGTCACAGAAGCGAACACAAACGCCATTTTGGAACCGAGTTTCGGCAAAAATTACCAACCAGTGATTTTATATTAATTTAATAAACCGGCGTATGTTCGAGGCTATATTAAAAAGTGGTAACCTCGAACAATGGGAAAATCCCATAGGAATATATTTGCGGTCGAATATAAAAAGTAGTATCCACTGCCACCAGCCAAAACTCGGTCGGGGGGGACTGGACAGTGCCCCCTCGAACAACAGACCTCGGGGCAATCGAATTGCCCTGACCAGTACATCCATAATAGGATGGTTTGTACTGGTTCTGTTCACAATTTGAGACTAGTAAAGCCAATGGTGACTTTATATGCCCTGGGAGACAGTAGTCAGTCCCAGGGTATGGAGTCTATGTTTGGGGGTCACTATGACACCCCTGGGTTACTGCACGGAGGGTGCTGTGTAACCCACATACCAAAAAACACATGAAGCCCTATGGGGTAAAGGACCCCATAGCCCATAAAACACATTCAAAGTCAAAGGAACACCTCAAATCATGTCTAAGAGTGGGAGAAAAAGAGTCTCACTCTTAGCAGGAGAGAAAAAAAATAAACCCCAAAAATCCAGCAAAGCTGCTGGGGGACTCACTAGGTTTGGGAAATTAGCCTTAACAGAGAATTCTCCCTAACACCTGGTTACATGGAGGGTTAAATTGAGAGCTGATGTTTTATGGGTTTGCAGGGAAATAAGTAGAATGTATGCCGAAGGCTATGACTTCAAATGGTAGTAGCAAATAGGATTACGTGCAAGAATGCAGGAAAAATGGTACTGGATGCCTGGAGCATCTGGGAGGATGATTTTTACTGCTGCTTCAAAGGAATGCTTATTTCTCTCCATCGCCATGCCGTTTTATGGGAAGCCTTGCACAATCACCATTTTGGGTTAAACGGGTTTCTGTCACATGGTCTAAATAATAATCTGAGTTAGTCATAAATGATAAATGTATTATGTGGAGTATTATGCGGAATATGACATAACTGCCAAGGGAAGATGATCACGCGTCAAAAGGGATGGTTTTTTTTATGTATCCAAAGGGGCTTTAGAGCTAGGGTATTACATTACTTTGTATTAGATGTAGCCAATGGAGGCTTGGGGGGAGACTTTGTAACACAATATTATTTTTTTTTTAGTTTAAATAGTTTTATTATTGTTATAATGATAATACAATTAAGAACAATATCAATTTAAACAGTCGCACAATAATAAATCCATAGCCTTCCATAAGGTGTTTTAAGAACAATAATAAATAACAATGAAGATTATATTAAAATAGTGAGAATATGATAATAATGGAAGCAACATTCAAGTCATAGCATATAAAATGGGGGAAAACTGACAAATATAATAAACTGAAATGGACAAACAAACAGACAAGACCCAGAAGGGAGGAGAGGTAAGACAGATGAGTTCAGTAAGCTGAGAGGTAAACAATTAATTCATATGATTTAAATACAAGATAAACTTATTCCATTTCTTATTAAATTTATGAGACAAATTATTCATTGAAGCAAAACAATTTTCTAATCGATGAACAGAACAGATAGAATTCCACCATAACATATATGAAAGCTTAGACACATCTTTCCAATTGCTAGTGATGCTATGCAAAGCAATCATTATAAATAGATTGAATAAATTTGAACAATAATCTTTATTAATAACAGGAATAAAAAATGAACCAATCATCAAATTCTTTAGTAAAACAATATTTTTGATTATATAAATGTCTAACTTGGCATAGAAACTGTAACTTTGTTGTAATTTAGAGAGAATCGGGTTAGTTTTCAGCTCCAAGGAACTGACTTGACCCTCCCGGCCGTTAGCATGCAATAAACTTGATTTTGTGACAAAATGCACTTGTTTCTTCGCAGTAGCTGTTCTACATTGGAATGCTTGAGTTACTGACTTTCACGAGCATCAAGTACATCAGACACATTGTTTCCACAGACAGCATCGCCGTGGATCCTGTAAAGATGGATGCCCTCCTCACCTGGCCAAGACCTCAGACCCTCAAGGAGTTCGAGTTTCCAGAGATTATGTAACTACTGACTGTGGTTCATCACAGGACATGCCAACATCGCACAACCACTTGTGGGCTTCACCAAAAGATACCCACCTACCCAGAGGATCTGGACCATTGTCAAATCTGTGGACCATTTATATCATCCAAGGGAGCCCTTTGGTGATCAGTGGACTGACTGATGCCAGAAGGCCTTGAAGGGGCTCATGTAGACCATAAACACAGTACCAGTCTTGGCATTTCTTCAGTTGCCTTACATCTTGCCCATGGTGGCGAGTATGGAGGGACTGCAAGTTGTCCTCTACCAGGAGACCAGCGGTGAGATGAGGCCGGTCGCTTTAGCCAGCTGAGTTCTGCACACAGAAGAGTAGAACTACCCAGTCCACAAGTTGGAATTTTTGGCATTGAAGTGAGCTGTTACAGAGAAGTTTCAGGGTTACCTCTATAGAGCGCCACTTTCACAGTGAGGACGGACAATAAACCGCTAACGTATGTGTTGAAGTCGGCAAAGCTGGATGCTACCGGACACTAATGGCTCACTGCACTGTCCACATACAATTCCAATTTACATTATAGACCTGGGCGCTCTAACCTCTCTCATAGGCCTCATGCTCAGCTGGCTGATACAGCTGGATCCACCTTGGGGAAGGAGTTTTGCATGGGGTGCTAAACTGAGGCGGTACCCACCATCTACTGCAAAATCAGCAGTCTGGAGGTATCTGAGCTGCCGTGTCTGACCGAAGATGAAATTCATATGTCCCATCTTGCGGATGCTGGCATCTCTCCATTCCTGAAAGCCAAGACCACAGGAGTGGATGTGTCCAGAGATGTCTCTCGTGGCCCTGAGAAAGCTGCAATTCTGAAAGAGTGGGAGACGCTCATGCAGAAGAACAAGTTACTCCTTACCTGGTAACGTTCTTTCGATGGGATGTTCCTCCGACGTATTCCTTATCTATGATATGTGTATCTCCAGCTTGCTGGCCTCGGAAATTTTTTTTCCCAGTAGAGGGCGCTGTGCGTCGACGTCCGTCGAGTAGGTGTTCCTCGACAGCCACCGTATCGACGCCGACGTCATCATGCCTATAAATGGCCACGCGCAGTGTCCGTTGCTCAGTTCCGTTTTGTAGAGTAAGGTAGTTATTGCATGAATGGTTACTACCCTTGAAGGAGCGTAAGCTGCAACGACAAGGGAAATGTTACTGCAGGGATGGATGGGAGGGGCGATAAGGAATACGTCGGAGGAACATCCCATCGAAAGAACGTTACCAGGTAAGGAGTAACTTGTTCTTCGAAGGGATTGTGTCCTCCGACGTATTCCTCATCTATGATAGACTCCTATAGCAGTGGTATGTGATTGGAGGCGGGAGTAAGAGATGCCATATTACTCTTTAAGAATGAACAGAGTGTAACACAGCTTTGCCAAATCTAGTCTCTTGACTAGAGGAGGAATCCAGGCTATAAAATTTGGTAAAGGTATGTGCGGACGACCATGTGGCAGCCGCACATATGTCTCTAATTGGTACCCCTCTTTGAAGAGCTGAGGAGGCTGCGATACCCCTGGTCGAATGAGCCCTTAGATTTTGAGGGGGCTCTTTCCCTGCCAGTTTGTAGCATTCCAGAATGGCTAAAATAATCCATCTGGAGATGGTTTGTTTGGTTATTGGTAATCCCAATGTATGTCCTGCGTAACCTACAAAGAGTTGGTCTGCTTGTCTAATTTTAGCAAGTCTACTGATATAAAAACTCAAGGCTCGCTTAGGGTCCAGCCTGTGTAGTCTCTCTTCCTCTTTCCCCGGATGGGGAGGAGGATAGAATGAAGGTAAAGTAATCTTCTGAGTAATGTGAAATTCAGAAACTACCTTTGGGAGGAAGTTAGGCTTCACCTGTAGAACGCATTTGTCCTTGTGAAAAATTGTATGAGGAGGTTTACAAGATAGGGCTTGCATCTCGCTAACCCTTCTAGCAGATGTTAATGCTACCAATAAAACAGTTTTGAGGGTGAGAAACTTCAATGAACAAGAGTGGAGTGGTTCAAATGGAGCACCCTTTAGGAAGTTTAAAACTAGATTTAAGTCCCATAAGGGAACTTGGAATGGTCTTGGAGGGTAAACATTAGTTAGACCTTTCAGGTATTGTATTACCAATGGAATTTTGAAATACGATGGCTCCTCTGCAGTGCGCTTAAAGATCGATAGCGCTGCGAGATAGCCCTTAATAGTGCCAACTTGAAGGCCTGAATTTGCCAAATAAAGTAAGAAGGATAACACCGCAGGTGTACCACATGAAAAGGGTTCGATATTCTTTTCTCTGCACCAGCTGCAAAATTTATTCCAACGGCAGCGGTATAGAGTTTTAGTTGCTGGCCTTCTGGCCGAAAGCAACACCTCCATGACGTCATCTGGAAGGTCCCAATCCTTGTACCTCAGCCTTTCAGATACCAAGCGTGAAGGTTGAGGGTCTTGATGGCTGGATGGAGAACCTGACCTCCCTTCTGCGAGAGAAGATCCTCTCTGTACGGTAGACGAATTGGAGGATGGATGGACATGTCCAGAAGGTCCGGGTACCACGTTCTCCTGGCCCAATCCGGGGCAATTAGGATCATGGTCTTCCAAAATCTTAACCTCCTGATCATTTGAGGAATGACAGGGACCGGAGGAAACGCGTACAGAAGTGGGAACTCCCAGTCCACTACGAACACGTCTCCTAGAGCTCCTCTCGGGGGAAATTCCCTTGAGCAAAATCTGTCGCACTTCCTGTTGATACTGGTGGCGAACAGATCCACTTGAGGGGTTCCCCAGAGGGCGAAGATCTCTTGAAGGACCTCCTGAGCTAGACTGTTCTGCCTGCTCAGAGCGTCCGCTGTCAAGTTCTTCTCTCCGGCTGGGTGAATTGCCGATAGAGAGATTCCTTCCTGAATTGGCCAAAACCAGAGCTGCATCGCCTCTCTGCACAGTGGCAGTGACCCTACGCCTCCTCTTTTGTTGAGGTAGTGCATGGCCACTGTATTGTCCGTCATTATCAGGACGTTTCTCCCCCGTACAGACGGCAGAAAAGCCTTCAGTGCCAGTCTGATGGCTCTCAGCTCCAACAGGTTGATGTGTAGTCTGGACTCCGATGGAGACCAACGACCGCTGATGGTCAAGTCGTTGGCATGGGCTCCCCACCCCGTGAGTGAGGCGTCTGTGACCACTGTTATCTCCGGCCATGGTTGCCAAAACAGTTCTCCTTTCAAGATGTTCTCTGGATAGGCCCACCATTGAAGGTCGTGGGCTACCTTGTCCGGAATCCGGAGGAGATCTGTCATCCTCCCTGAGAATTGTGACTACTGAGTCCTCAGTGCCCACTGAAGGGATCTCATTCTCAGGCGAGCCTCTGGCACAAGGGATATGCAGGATGCCATGAGGCCTAGCAACCTCAAAAAGTCGTAGGCTGGGAGACGTTGGGCATTTTGAAACCTGGTGACCATCTGCAGAATATCTTGAGCCCTCACCTCTGGTGGCGAGGCTTTTCCCCAGGGACGTGTCCAGGACTGCTCCAATGAACTGGAGTCTCTGTGATGGTATCATCTGTGACTTCTTTAAATTGAGGGAGAAGCCCAGCTTGTGAAGGAAGTGGCAGACATAATCTAGTTGGATCCGAGCTTGTTCCGAAGAAACTGCTCTGATCAACCAATCGTCCAGGTAGGGGTAGACGTGAATCCCTTCCCTCCTTAGACTTGCAGCCACAACCGACATTAGCTTGGTGAAGACCCTCGGGGCGGAGGTCAGCCCAAATGGCAGAACTCAAAATTGATAATGAGAGTTGCTAATTGCGAACCTCAGGTACTTCCTGTGCTTGGGATGGATTGGCACATGGAAATAAGCATCCTGAAGGTCCAGAGATACCAACCAGTCCTGAAGCTGGAGGGCCTGAAGGATCTGAGAGAGAGTTACCATCTTGAACTTGTCCTTCCTGAGGAACTTGTTCAATTCTCGTAAGTCCAGGATGGGTCTCAGTCCTACGTCTTTCTTTGGTATGAGAAAGTAGGGGGGGGGAGTACCAGCCCTTGTTCCTGTCTGCTACAGGTACCGGTTCTATGGCACCTTTCTCTAGTAGGTCTACAATTTCCTGCACGAGGATCGGATCCGGCACTTTCAGAGAGCTGTTCCCCGGTGGATGGCTCTGAGTGATGCGTAGAAAAGGCAGGCAGTAACCTTGGGCAACTGTCTCCAATGCCCAAGCATCTGACGTAATAGCCTGCCATTCCGTCAGATGGTGAGTTAACCTGCCCCCTACAAGTGTCTTGTGATGGGAGACCTCAGAGTGGTTTGGGAGCGGCTGATGCAGTTGCCGAAGGTAAAGCGGCTCCTGCTGATGCGGCTTTCTTTCCTCTACCCCGTCCACCACGGGTAAATTTTCCTTGGCCTCTTTGAGCTGGCCGTCCTTTGCCTCTTCCATATGAGGAATAATAGCGAAAGGACCTTCCTCTCCAAGAGGATCCTGAGGGATGAAAATTAGTTTGGCGGATTGCAGCTCCTAGTGACTTGGCTGCTGCTTTAGATGTTTGCAGTTTTTTCAAACTGTCATCCGCCTTTTTACCAAACAGGGAAGAGCCGTCAAAGGGCATATTTAAAAGTCTGGCCTGTACGTCAGAAGCAAAGCCGGACTTTCTCAAGCACGCATGCCTGCGGATTGTGGTACTTGTCGCCATGGCCCTGCTGATACTGTCAGCAGCATCAATGCCAGTTTGAAGGGACTCACACATTGCATCTTTACCATCTCTGATGACATTTAAAAATGCGTCCCTTTCTTCTCATTCCTGGAGGCAGTCAGCCGCTGATGAAGCACACTCCCAAAGAGTGTGGCTGAACCTAGCGAGCGTACAAGTCGCATTAATAGATTTTAAAGCCATGCTACAGGCCGAGAAGACTTTCTTAGCCATGGCATCATATTTGTTATCATCCCTATCCTGTGGAGCAGTGGGGTATGCAGATGTACTGCCTGATGAAGTTGCAGCCTGGACCACCAGACTTTCTGGAGTAGGGTGCTTAGATAGGTATTCAGGGTTAGCAGCAGTCGTCGACACCGATGTAAAAATCCTCGAAGGCCCCGACAAAGGCATCGAGAAAACTGGAAGAGGTCTCGAAGAACTCGAGAGGATTGGAATCCTGCTCGAGGATGTCGACGACGTTCTCTACGTCGTGTCGGAGGCTCTCGGTGTAACCATTGGCTGTGGAGTAGCCGTGGGTTTTTCTTTAACGCCGTCAATGTCGGCGTTGACGCCGGCGTCGACTCGATCGCCGGATGCGTTGAAGAACCCTTCGATAACGGCGTCGATGGCGCCGATCTATGCTTCGAAGGGGCTTTCGACGATGGCGTTGAAGATGCTTTACTTCCCGATGGCTCATGCCGCTTTCGGGTCGACTCTTTCGCCGGGTGCTTCGACTCGCGGCGTTTAGATTTTTTGGGCTTTTCACCCAGGGTATCACCCTCAGCTGACTTCGAGGGGGTCGAGGCTGCTTTCTCGAAGACGCTTAGCATCTTTTTTCTGAATTCCTCCCACTCAGCCTGCGAGCTGTGTTTTGTGGGGCAATTTACTCTTTCAGGGGAACTAGAAGACGACGACAAAGGAGATCTTCTACGTCTCTTTTTCGAGTGTGTAGACCTCGACGAGTGGTGGGAGCCACTTCGAGACCTAGACCGAGAATGCTTTCGATGGTGAGGAGACGAATGTCTCGACTCTACCGCGGAAACTTTCGAGGAAGTTAAAACTGACTTACCTCTCTCAAGCTTCTCCTTACGCTCCTTCAAGGCTTTCGCCGTCATGGATAGGCATTCCTCACACTCCGAACACTGGTGTTCGATTCCCAGACACCACAAACAGATCCTGTGAGGATCCGTCAACGACATTTTCTTCCCACAGGCTCAGCATTTTTTGAAACCGGACCGAGGAGTCGGAGGAGGAAGCCATTGAGTACGAGTCGGTTTTCTCGAGGAAATATGAATATATTTCGACTGACGAACTGAGCAACGGTATTCCGAGGCACACGAAGCGCGGAAAAACAGAACTGAGCAACGGACGCTGCGCGTGGCCATTTATAGGCATGATGACGTCGGCGTCGATATGGTGGCTGTCGAGGAACACCTACTCGACGGACGTCGACGCACAGCGCCCTCTACTGGGAAAAAATGTTTCCATGGCCAGCAAGATGGAGATACAAATATCATAGATAAGGAATACGTCGGAGGACACAATCCCTTTGAAGGGTAGAATACTGTACAAGGAAAGCAAAGCTGGAGACCAGCTACTACATCGACTAGTATTGTCACAGAGATTATGCCAAGCTGTATTGTATGCCAAAAACAATGCACTCGACGAACAGCATGGACACCTTGGCAGCGAAAGAAACTTTGAGTTGGTCCGCTGAAGGTTTTTCTGGGCCAGACCACTGGAAGATGTTGAGTATTATTGCCAGCACTGCCCAGGTGTGTCAATAGGAAGACAGTAGCTCATACTGCACCTATCTTCATCACTTGTAGAGTTTCGGGCCCAGGGACCTTGTCTGCATAGAGTTTCTCAAGTTGGAGTTGGACAGGCGGGGTGTACCGTACATCCTGGTGGTGACAGACCACGTTATTTGGTAAGTTTAGGCATTTCCCACTAAAGATCAGCGTGCCACGACAGTTGTCTGCGTGTTGTCGGAGAAATATTTCATGCACTATGGCTGGCTGGGCAGGATTAATTCTGACCAGTGACCGCATTTTGAATATACACTCCTCAAGCAGATGCTGGAGCTGGTTGGCATCAAGAAAATCCATACAACTCCATACCACCCTAAGGGGGATGACCAAGAGGCCCCTCTTGGCAATGCTGGGCACCCTGAGGTCAGAGGAGAAGAACAGATGGAGTCAGCATGTGGCCACCCTGACCCATGTTTACAACTGTACAAAGAACAAAGGCACTGGGTTTACACTGTACTTACCGATGTTCAGAAGGGACGCCGGGCTGCTTGTAGACCTGTGTTTTGGAGTGTCCGCAGATGGAACATGCAGCAAGAGTTACATCAGCTATGTGAACAGCTCAAGCATCAACTAGAGCAAGAAAATCAGCTTGCTCAAGCTGCAGTGGAGAAGACAGCGGAAGGAAACAAACGCTGCTACAACGCTAAGGTCAGATTTCATGCTCTTCAGCCTGGTGATCGTGTGTTGATCCACAGCCTGTGAAAGAGCAGTTGCAACAAGTATAAGTGGGAGTGTAAATCTTCATCATTGAGCATCGGCTGCAAGAGCTCCCGGTCTACCCAGAGGACGGGTGGCAAAGGAACACCAAGTGCTTGCACCACTCTGGGATGAGGTTCAGATGACATCAGAAATTGTCAAAAAAGAATCGGCCAAGGGTCCGATAACAGCAGGGACTCCATGCTGAAAGACGCCAAGAAAAGCCTTGAAGGTGTTGGGAAGGAGGGACGATCATCCCAGACCCCCATTGCATTCAGAGGAGGCAGAGGCCTGGAAGTGTGCAGTAGGGGCTTGGGAAGATTACAGGGGGGGTGGGAGGGGTCAACAGGGGCTTTAGTGCAGGGAGGGTGGTGCATGCTTCGGCTTTAGAGTACATTGGAAATCAAATGCCATCTTAGATAGTAGCAGCCATATTGAAATCGAGACCTAGCTTTGCGCTGCAGCCAGGGTCACAGGACCGAACCATACACATGGAAATAAGTGTATGCATGTGGGAATAGGTTGTAGCTTGGGCACCAGTGAGAAAGGCCAGAGTTGTAGAGATTCATAGACCCTTTATTGTCTCTGGTTGCCAGCATTCATATCCCAGCAGGAATGCACTCTGCAAGGCCATGAAGGGGTTGAGAGCACTCTGCAACAAGCGATCCCATAGGAAGGAGGGCACGAGCCTCTGACCTTCCCTGTCCCAGCTCTAAGTGATAGCGCCCAGATGCCCCCGCCCCAAGACCAGCAGCATTCCTAGATATAAGTTAGTCCCAGACCAGCGACCATAAAACGGTTAGATCAGAAAAGATCAGAAAGTAGGGACTGGTTTCATTCACCATAGCTGTATTTAGAACAGAACAAAACTGCTCATTTACCCCTCTCCTAGTCTACCGTTTGGAGTGGTCCGAAGAAAGAAAAAGGGATAAATTATCTAATTCATCTATCCAAAATTCATATGAACCATAAGAATTATTGTGCCAAACAAGTAAACAATTACATTAAAAACACATCTTCATCAAATCATTCATTACATAGTCATGTTGTGTATGCTTTCCACAAGGCATCACATACATTCAAATTAATGTTAAAAAATTGGAGACAAAAAAACCAGTCCACAGTTATTACGTTTTTGTGCCAGTGATGGCTATGGTTAGTAAGTGACATTTATGATTTATCACAGTGACCAGATGTTTTTACCAAATCATATTTAGGCAGGGGAAAATACTATAAATGTACAGCACAAGCTGCAAGTTCTTTTGCAGGAGAGACAACATTGTTTAAATGTCTGTGGGATGTATACATATGTTTCGGCTAAACAAGTGACGTCAACATCTTCCCTGATGTTCCGCTGTTTGTATTATAGCCCTCTTCAGGACAGTACGTTGCTTTGACGAGTTGACAGAAAGTTCAATACAAATCTCCGAAATGTCAAAGTTTAATTGGAAGCTTTTCAGTCTTGTTGCGGTTGGACTAGAGCATTGTAGTTTAAAACCAGGAGATTACTATGTAATGAATGATTTGATTAAAATGTGTTTTTAACGTAATTGTTTACTTGTTTGGCACAATAATTCTTATGGTTCATAAGAAATTTGGATAGATGAATTAGATAATTTATCCCTTTTTCTTTCTTCTGACCACTCCAAAGGGTAGACTAGGAGAGGGGTAATTGAGCAGTTTTGTTCTGTTCTAAATACCGCATAAGTGGTCCCTATACCGCTCCAACCCCCTAAAACAAATAATTTGGGACTTACCCAGTATTTTCTTCTGCATTCACCATAGGTCAAGTGATTTGTACTGCAAGGTGCCAGGAGGGGTAAAACAACAAATCTAAAATGAGGGCGGGGAGCTTTGGACGGGCTCAGATGTATCTGGATTCGAGCTGTAGTCTGTTAGATACAATGACCTTGAAGTATCCTTAGCCCTTGGCTGCAGTACCAAGTACACATTAGGTTAGAGATAGAGCATTTATTGTTTTGCTTCACATAATGGCCAATTAATTGTAGCTTCATGCCTGATGACGCACAAGGAGGAGTCCACATGGAAGAAGATGGACCGAAGGGGCTGGGACTAATGGGCTGGTATCCCTTATGGAGCAGGTAGCCTATGTATAGGGTCTTACCAACCAGCCATTTGGATTTGTACATTATGTAATTTTCATGACGCTGTATGTCTTTTCAAAAAATTGCTAATGCCGATTTAGGCAGAACGTTCCGCGGCAGCAGAGTGTTTTTCTGGTGCATCTCAATCTTTGAGGAAATAAAACCTTGTTCTGCTTGCAAGAGGTGTGCCGGGCCTTTTCCCCTAGTGTGTTAAATTTTTTCTGGTGTGAGCGTTGAGGGGTTTCTCTACAAAGGCTCAATCCCCAGAAGCTTCTTAAGCTACCAAGACCCTGAGACCAGCCAAAATTCAACTGGAAGCCAGTGATGACACTGATATCGGGGGCGATCAGTTTGGGTCTACCCAGAACATTGGTTAGATCCGATACTAGTGTGGGTTCAAACATCACAGGTCCAGATCCCATTTCTGGAGAATCAGAGTATTTCTTCAGAATCCGTTCGGGATCCTGTTCCAATCACCCCTACTATGCTGGACATGGCCAAGGAACCTTTACCCATTCCTCCACTGGATGATCGGGACCCTGACTCAGTACAGAGTGGACCGTCAGGTCAGGAGGAAACTCTAGATGAGGTTGTGACTTCTCTCCTTTGTTCCACTAGAGATAGCAGGCTGGTGATGAAAATAACTTACGATTCACCCATGTGAAGTTCCTGTAGTGGAAAGCAGCACAAGGACCTCGAGACAGCCCTGACCAGGCTGACTCCCAAGTAAGGAATATATAACATATGTAGTTTTGTTACAGTGCACTGTAGAGTCTCTAGATTTTTAAGGACTTTTGTGTATTTTTTTAAGAACACTTAATATTTTTAGTTACACATCTTCTGACGGTTAGTTTATACTGTAAATCGTGTTCTGCGATTTCGCCATTTTATATAAAACCTACAAAAACCATGCCAGTGTACCGGAAGAAAGTATAAGTGAACCTAAAGAACAACTAAAGAACCGTACACTACTAATTCTTTGTCAGTTTTTCCTTTTCCGTGCCAGTTCTTTCGCCTTAGTGGTTTTGGGAAAATCCATCATGCACTAACCTTTGCCTTTCCACCCCATCTCAATGTCACACCAAGGTGATGTCAAACACAGTTAAGCAGGGTTTGGAGACAGGTAAGAGGCAACTCAAGTATTAAGTGGAGTCATAAAAATGGCAAGTGTATTGTGTGCCCGCCTAAACCTGTCTCCCAAAATGGTGTGGTATTTTCCCCCTGCTACACATTAATGCTACTCCTTCCTACTCTCTCTTCGGCTAATAACTCAACTTGCCACAATACTACTACTCTCCTCTCTGTACTCCACTACTATTCTCCACTCTGGGCTCTCCCCCCTCTGCTCAAATACTATTCCGACCCACCTTGTACTAAGTCACATCCTTTCACTCTCTGTTACCTTCTACTAACTCTCTTCTCTTTAACTTTCACTCACCCACCTTACTCTAACACACAGACACAAACATTCACTGCAACGTACCACTTGCTCTCACCAACTCATACCTCGCCCTCTCTGGATTCCGCCTTCACACTCCAGTCGACCATCATTCCTCCTTCTGTTATCTTATTGTGCCACCTTCTCCTCTTCTGACCTCACCCAAACAAACCACACCTTTTTTGTTTTTTGTCCCTCTTCTTATCCTCCCCTTCCTTCTCCCATTGGTCTTTTCCTCCCGGCCAATCTTGCCCTGTCTTCCCCACCTGAAAGATGTTACAAATGCCAGAATACATAAAAGGATAGCTAAGCCCTACTTTCTGCCGTGCAGGTCAGCCATTCTGGGATAATGTCATCCTGCATTGAAAAGTGTTCTAGTTTGTGCCAGGGACCTGTGTGGTGGCTAAGTCCATGATAATTATTGTAATGTCTCTATGATCCTCGTCTGTGAGCTGCTCTGCAGCACATTTGTAGCAGTCTATGTTCTACCATAGTGTGCTGGATCATGGCATGAGCTGGTGGTGTACAGAATTACCTATGCCTGCACAGGCTTTCTGCTGCTTTGCTTGCTGTCTCTTCCTGTCTCTCTTCTGTAAGGAAGGCATGGTATCAAACAGTGAAGACAGACACAAGTGATCACAGTTCAAGGGTTTTATTGAACTTCAATGGGTTGATTGAACGCCTATCTAATACTAAATCTAAGGATGGGAGCAAGCTACGACCATCAAATTATAATAATGCAGTCCTAGTCAAGTCTCTGTCAAATAAAAGGGCCTAAACTAATAAAACTATTGCCAATTGTTACAAATACAAAAGGTGCGCGACAATTGTGTATGCAAAAAGAAAAGTGTTCAAAAATATGTCAGGACGGTTGAGCAGTTGGCTTCCCTTCCCCACATTTTCATCATGGAACATACCAGCACATTCGAGCTTCGCACACACTCTGGCTTCTCTACCACAAGGGTACAGTTCAAAGCAAAGGTATCAAGGCCTTCTGCCAAAGCCTCTTCTCGAATAACAGTATCTTACTGCAGAGGGCCTGTTGTAACAAACATATCAAAGTTCACTCTTATCAGGATTTTCAGATGCATAGGTTCTCGCTCCTAGTATTCATCATGGGTGTCTCTCCTTCATACTTGGACCCCTTTTTTACCACAATGTGCGCACTTGGTCTCCCTCGTTCGGGGCTTGGACCATGGATCTCCCTCGTTCGGGCTCCGATCCCTTGTTCGCAATATTCACATTTGATCTCCCTCGATCAGGCTCGGACCATGTAGTCTCAATTTCTACATTTTCCTCTTGATATCAAAATCGAAGACTTTTGAATATACGATGGGTCTTGCTAAAACCGTCGCAGGACCACTTTTCGATTCACTGTTTCTACTTTTGTTTCTACCACTTCTTGATGGGATACCTTACAGAGACCTTTGATTGAGCACATTCACAATGCCGGACCACTATGTCAACAGTATCATATTGTTCCTTCTCAAGTACAAACATTCATCAGTCGTTTAGCTTTACTCCCGTCTTTCATCACATGCGTTTAACAATATTCGTTCCAGCGCTCGTTATGCAATGTTGCCGCTTGCAACCTTGATTTCAACACAGACCGGATTTGTATCAGTTTCCCCAACTCACCGGCTGTGTTAATTTCTATGGCACTTCTTTGTTCTTGAAGCCAAAGACGATACCTCTGAAACATGATGCAGGATTCTTCAGTCTGGTTTCCTGGCCTACTGACTCGAAGGTTTCTTGAAAGTAGCGGTTTCTAGTCGAAAATGTCAAGGGTATTTCCCTCCTTACGAACCCTTCTTGGTTTGTCTGTCTCCCCTTGTTCAGCTGCCAACTCGAAACTGCTGTTCCTTGGTGTGCTTTTCTTCGCTCAGAGTGTGCTCTCATGCTCTGCCTTTTATTTGTCTGAGGTAGTTTAATGGAAGTCAGGTGTGAGTGATTGTCAGTAATTGCCTGACTTCGCCTGAACATAGTAGCGGGACATGTCAGGTACATGCTCGGGTTTGAGTCAGTTTCCTCCCATAGCGGGCTGTCTGTGTGGAAGTGTTTGTGAAGGGAAAATGGGGTCGGGGGGTAAAGTTCCCACGTATCCTACCTGGTAGGATGGGGTAAAGGTGTTGGAAGGGGAGGGATACCATGTCGCACCATCCGGTGTCCCACTCCCACTACCCGAAGACCCCTCACTCAGGTCATCCTCCTGAACTGGTCCAGCCTCAAGGTCTGGATCCAAAGGCGATGGCCATGCCCTGGCCACCTGAGAGAGAGATTCACGGGGACAAATCGGCGAGACACCTTCTGGTTTCTCACACTTCCCACTGGTTGAAGAGATCTGGTAACTGGAGGCTCGGGTGGATTGGTATGTTGTGGGCAGTCCACCTAAGCATTTGCAGTAGGTTGTCTGAAATTAAAAGATACTGGCAAACATTTGGTTGAAGAGCTATGGGGTGATTTACAGTAGTACTTTCCAAACACACAGTGGCACATAGGGAGGGGACAGGAACTGGAGCCCTCACAACTTTCCCCTTCTCCCTCTTGGGTAGGAATGGCTGTGGCTTCCACCCTGATAGGCCTACCACCTCAGACTGAGAGGGGTGCCCATCACCTCTTTAGTGCGTTTGTCACAGCTTTTAGTACTCACAGCGCCACAACCATGCATCACTTATATATTTAAAAATGTATGTGCCGCCAGACTAATTTATTAAGTATGGAAACAGAGGTGCAGAAGATTAAAAAGCCACCTCTGTCGGCAGGAACTCAGCAAAGGCAAATTTTGGCACTATAATTTTATCATTGAGCATTTATGAAAGGGGGTCTGATTTTATGTAATTAAATCAAGAAAGCCAGGGCTTTCAAAACCTCATAGATGGCAAACGTTCACAGGTGGACTGTGAGAAAAGCCCCCTATGCAATGGTCGGGGCTGCTTCTTTCGCGGCACAATGTCTGACTGGTTATTGCAATCAATTATTTTATAATTTAATAAGCGCAGTAAACCCGGGGGCATCAAGGCTCTAGTTACATCTATCTATCTATATATATATAAAAGTCAATATTTGTCTGTGGGTTTGTGACAGATATGTGGGTTTGTAGATTGACAAAGGGTTGATCCTTTTACAATTTCACATCGTTTCACCAATTTTGACCACATTTCGCATAGTTACCTGTTAGGGCCCTCCGGACAACACTGGCTACATGGACACCCCACCCCGTCCCCTGGATTTCAGCAAAATGTGTTGGTGGGTTTGTGGCCTGGCTTTGCGTTGTTCACAATTCCACACCATTTCACCAACCTGCACCAAATTGTGCATACTTAACTGTCAAGATCCTCTGGACATTATTGGCTACATGACATTTGGACGACCCACCCCTTACCCTGGATTTCACCAAAAGTTAAAATTTGTTTGTGGATTTGTGGGTTGGCAAAGAAGTGTTCCTTATACAATTCTACACTGTTTCACCAATCTGCACCAAATTATGCCTAGTTACCCGTTAGGAACCTTCGGACATTACTGCTTACATGGCATTTGGACACCACACCCCCTTCTGCAGATTGCAAAAGTAAAAACGTGTTTGTGGGTCTGTAGCCTGCCGACAAAGCCGTAACCCATGTTCACCGGCAAGGGAAAAAAAACATGTATGAGAGGTGAATGGACCTGAGCCGAACGTGAAGGCAGGTAGCATTCCAGAAGTTTTCAAATTTTTGCTGCATCAGGTGAAATTACATGTTCACCCGGGAGCAAAACAAAAATATTATGGTTCTAAACAAGCTTTATAATGCCGTAAACCATGTCCAGGCGGAAGGGAAACAAAAACTTTTGCAGCATCAGGTAAAATTGGTTTTCCAGAGGAGTTTTGCGAGATGGTGCCTGCCGACAAGGCCGTAAACCATGTTCATCAGGAAGGGAAGTGCCTTTAAGAGTGCACGTCTGTAGTGATGTACCCATTTCCATGCCACGTGCTGCCACTGTGTTAAGTGATGATAGTCAGCCTCTGTTAAATCCTGAGCCACCAGCTTGGTAACCAGGAGAGCATGGTGTCAACATCTTCCAGTTATTTACAGCATTTGAGATTAGCAGCTGCCTTAACAGCATTGCCATTCGCCTGCTGAAAACTCAGGGTGGAATTCTGATAAAACCACTTAACAGCAGAGTCTAAAAGGCTGTCCTCACGCCCAAGAGGATTCTGAGAGGTAGAGGAAACCTGACCTTTGCGAAAAAGGATTTCTGTACCACTATTGTGCAGTGTATTGGAGATATAAAGGTGACCACATGAAAAGGTTGAAATGTTAGCCTGTGTCAGTCAACCTTTCAGACAATTGCAATGACTTCTTTATTCATTGTTTTGAATTAATGATGACTGTGGACGTTTGATGATACTTTTATGATTTAGCATATAGACCTGCTGCCACTGCGGATAAAATGGAGATCAGGCGCGAACAGGTCATAACAGTGTATTCAAGTGGAACCTCTATTTCTCATTGACGCTCCCTGTATGGGTTTTCCAAGTTCTCAAACTAGATCAACAAACAACAGACTGAATGTCAACTTGGTTCATCCAAACAGACGCCATCAGGAATTCGATTAGCCAAATTACTTTTAGAAAAAGGGTTTTAAACATTTCTCTTCTTAAAAGTGTGAAAGTGTCATGCCTGCGCCATGGGCGCATCCATTTACGCTCAATTTGGACTATATGTTTATCATTTATTTACAACAGACTCTTGGATCTATCTATATTTACTTTGGAAACTTTATTTCCCATTTGCGAGACTTTGCTGCTTAATTATTATTTCCAACAAACTACGCATACCATAATGCACCTGGCTACAAGCATTGATTCCTGGCTGTTCCTATTGGTTATCAATGGGACTACACCCCCCCAGAAGCCCTAGAGACTTGCCCTGCTTCCACCAGCCCAGGAACAGAAAGGGAGGTGGCCGATTGCCTGCAGGTGTGTTTAGCCAGGTGCAACCAATTAGCCTGCCTCTGTGCTGGGCTAGGCAGTATAAAGGCTGCTGCCTGCAGTGGCTCAGCCTCTTGCATCTGAGAGTCCTTCCTCCACCTTTTGCATCTTCCTACGGATTTTGTATGCTGCTTACCTTCACTCCTGCTTGGACCCTGCCTTGTTGCTTGCTCCACCCTGCTGCCTCCAGCCATAACCTGCCAGGCTCCCTGCCTCACAGCCCTGCTCCTCTGGGCTCTCCACACTGCAGCTGAACACGCTCTGCTGCCTTCCAGCCTTCGCCCTTGCCCTGCCGGGCTCTCCACATTGCAGCCGATCACGCTCTGCTGCCTTCCAGCCTTCGCCCTTGCCCTGCCGGGCTCTCCACATTGCAGCCGATCACACTCTGCTGCCTTCCAGTCTCCGCCCTTGCCCTACCGGGCTCTCCACATTGCAGCCGATCACGCTCTGCTGCCTTCCAGCCTCCGCCCTTGCCCTGCCGGGCTCTCCACATTGCAACCGATCACACTCTGCTGCCTTCCAGCCTCCGCCCTTGCCCTGCGGACCCTCTACATTGCAGCTGATCACGCTCTGCTGCTTTCCTTCCTCAGCCCTTGTCCTCTGGGCTCCCTGCTCTGCAGCCTGCCTCACTCCGCCTGCCTTCAGCCCTTGTCTTCTGGGCTCCCTGCTCTGCAGCCTGCCTCACTCCGGCTGCCTTAGCCCTTGTCCTCTGGGCTCCCTGCTCTGCAGCCTACCTCACTCTGGCTACCTACAGCCCTTGTCCTCTGGGCCTTCCTACTTTGCAGCTTATCACGCTCCGCTGCCTACTACCTACCTTTTCCGCTGGGTTCTCGGCCTAGCAGCCCTCTACAGTCCTCTGCAACCTTCTACGTTCAGCGGCCCTGTCCCTCAGGGTTCACTCCTTACTGCCCGGCCCTTTTTGGGATCCTTGCCGTGCAGTCTGCTTTACTCTGCTGCCCTAAGCCCTTTTCCTCTGGGCTTTCTACCTTACAGTCCCACTCCTGTGGGCTTACTCATTGCTTTCCTGCTCCTCTGAGCTCTCAACCTTGTTCCTTACTGTTCTCTGCTATCCTATCCTGTTACACGACTTTCCCTTCATTTCCTTCTGCTAGTTTGCTATCACCTCCTTCCCTGGATTTGTCTGTAGTATCTTCTCTTGTACTGTTTGTAGACCCTTTTGTACAGAGCTTGACTGTTGGTTCCCATCAGTCAACCTCTGCCCCTTCCCTTGTCTCGTTTCTACATTACAGACACCCATAGCTGCTGTTCCAAGTCGTGAGCAAACAGCGTGGGCCTCTGTTATAGCAAACTGTGCAGAAGGCTAGAGTATTTCCAAGGTTCGTGGAATACTCGTTTCCTATATCTGCATACACCCCAAGAGGGTATTCATTCTGTATCTTTTCCCTTGCTACTCTTGCCTACTCTTCGTTCTCTTTCCTTTCCGCTGTGTGTGTTCTTGTCTGTCCACTTTATTTGGCACAACCACCCAAACCCTTTCTGGGTGTCCTGTGCCACTCTTAATAGAGTGCCATCCCTGACAGAAAGAAGCAAAACATATCTAGCTCTTTAACAATATATATACTATAAGCAAATGTAAATCTTGCTATGTCTTACTTGAAATATGTTTAAGTTCAGAAAATGTTAAGTGTGATAACATTTTAATATTGAAGCCAAATACTCCCCAATAAAATCTCATTGGAAACATTACTATTTCTCCTCCCTCCTCTATCTTCCCCTTTGCTACAACTTCCACAAAATGGACGACTTACAGTGGAGGAGCATGTTGGCCACTTGAAACATATTCCCCGACAAGGGCTGTTAGTTCATTGGGGACTGTAACAATACGCAGCCCTACCAATTCTCATTTCGAACTAAAAGCAGAAAACGTAGATGCTACTACTGACCGATGTGTTGCCTGCGATCCCACATGGTCTATAACCATTGTCAATTTAAAGCATGGCTAATGCGATGCTTTCAGAATACATACTTTAAAAAGAGTTAAAAAGAAAAGCCTCATTGGGGAACACAGCTCTTATTTTCATAAAGACAGCCGTGTAATACGTGGCAGGTTTATGACAAGGGCATGCGTCCAAGAGCAACCTTAACTAAACAAGTTGAACCAACCTGAACTTCACAAACCTGCCAAAAAACAAGCAAAAACAATGCTAACATAACTTAATAAAGAGACCTGAAAACTGGCGGCGGAAGTGGGATTGTGCAATAAAAAGCCATTTCTGTTTTTACTTTCTGGAAACATAAGTATTGAACAAAGTTGGAAAAAAGCCTACAAAGGCACCGCAGGTGAAACTTGAACTGGATTAATTCCAAATTATATTAAATTAAAGAGTCTGTTTTCAAACACTGAATTCCCAGCATTTTTTATCGTCCCTTTGGCCCATGTGCCCTTGTGTACATCATGCATCATATTCTTCTCAAAAATAAAAAGGTACTTTAGACAAGCTCTAAATAATGAAATATCAATAATGTTTCCACAACAATCTGAGAATATTTGGAGGCAAAAGAGCACGTTATTCGCTCTAATGGCTCTTGTACTGATAGTGCTCGGCCCCACTTCCTCCAGATTTATGGCATGTCTGTCAAATAGGGCCCTGAGCATTTAACTCCACACATACAGAGGAAATCTAGAAGGAAGATACATGTACTGTCCGGTATGAGCAAGTCCATTCCCCTCTCCTCTAGACTCACAGGAAGATGTTAAAGCATGTTAATTCTGATAGGGAGAAGGTAGCCTGTTTCCCCGCATATACCGGGCGAGTGTTGAGGGACTGCCAAGCATCTGATATGCAGATAACACTGCTGGAGTCCTGAAGCAAAAATAGAGAATAGTAGACCTCATGGCTGTCCTATAGATGACATACAAAGGGACAAGCTGCTTAAAAGCTACTAAAGTCACTTTGTCCCCAAAAGAATCAGCAATGATACCTCCTACAGAAGAGCAAGTTACTTACCCCTGGTAACTTTCTTTTGACTGGATATTCCTCCCACATATTGCTCCTCTTTGATATTCGTATCTCGCCAGCTTTGCTGCTTCGGAAAAAAATAAATGCTTGGCAGAGGGCGCTGTGCACAATGTCATGGCGTTGATGTCCCTCGAGGGCCGCCGTGGAGAGTCAACGTCATCAGTAGTATAAATAGCTTGTGCAGCGCCCGTTGGCTTCAGTTCTGTTTTTTCGTTCCATAAATCGAGGAACTAACAACGCGTACCCCATACCGCAAGCTCTCCGGTAATACAGTGTGTAATTCACATAAATTGTACGGTGGGGTAGGCTGGGAGGGGCGATTAGGAATACATGGGAGGAACATCTAGTCTAGAGAACGTTACCAGGGGTAAGTAACTTGTTCTTCGAATGGATTGTGTCCTCCCACGTATTCCTCATCTTTGATAGACTCCCAAAGCAGTCAGAATTTGGAGGAAGGAGTACTTTTTAAATTTAGCCATGAATGGAATGCAGGACTGACTTAGGAAAAAGACCTCCTTTATTGGAAGAAGAGTCTAAGCAATAATGCTTTACAAATGTATGAACGGAGGACCAGGTCGCTGCACAGCAGATATCAATTACTGGGACTCCCCTTTGAAGAGCCGCAGAAGTTTAAATTCCCCGTGTGGAATGAACTTGAAGCCCTTCCGGCGGGTCGTTGCCCGCTAACCTGTAGCATTCGCCAATAGCCAGTGTAATCCACGGAGATATGGTTTGTTTAGTTATTACAAGCCCCAATTTAGGGCCGGTGTATCCCACAAATAGTTCACCATCATGGCAAAATTCTGCCATTCTCGCAATATAAAAGCTTAAAGCCCTTTTTGAATCCAGCCTATGCAGCCTTTCCTCCTCCTTACTTAAATGAGGGGGAGGATAGAAAGATGGAAGTGTTATCTTTTGCGACAGATGGAAGTCAGAGACTACTTTCGGCAGGAATTAAGGTTTTACCTGGAGGACTAGTTTATCTCCTCATGAAATATTGTATGAGGATGCTTGCATGAAAGGGCCTGCAACTCACCCTGCGGGCTGATGTTAATGCCACAAGTAGTGCAGTTTTCAGAGTTAAGAACCTTAACGGGCAGGAATGTAAAGGCTCAAAAGGAGAACAAGTTAGAAACTTTAACACAAGTAGGGACATTAAATGGGACTGGAGGATACACATTAGTGAGAGTATGCTCTCTTTGTGGAAGACTTATTGGAGGGCAGATGGACATGTCCAGAAGGTCCGGGTACCACGTCCTCCTGGCCCAATCCGGGGCAATTAGGATCATGGGTTTCCCGAATTTCTCAACCTCCCGATTACACGAGGAATCACGAAGACTGGAGGAAACACGAACAGCAGCGGAAATTCCCAGTCCACTATGAACACGTCCCCTAGAGCTCCTCTTAGAGGAAATTCCCTTGAAAAGTACTGGTCGCACTTCCGGTTGGCACCGGTCACGAACAGATCCACTTGAGGGGTTCCCCAAAGGGTGAAGATCTCTTGAAGGACTTCCTGAGCTAGATCCCACTCGTGGGAGACTGTGCTCTGCCTGCTCAGAGCGTCTGCTGCTGTCTTCTGCTCTCCGGCTAGGTGAACTGCTGATAGAGAGATTCCTTCTTGTATTACCCAGAACCAGACCTGCATTGCCTCTCTGCACAGTGGTAGTGACCCCACGCCTCCTCTCTTGTTCAGGTAATACATGGCCACTGTGTTGTCCGTCATTATCAAGACATTCTTTCCCTGTACAGAAGGCAGCCTGATTGCCCTCAGCTCCAAAAGGTTGATGTGTAGTTTGGACTCCGATGGAGACCAACGACTGCTGATTGTCAGCTCACTTGTGTGGGCTCCCCACCCAGTGAGTGAGGCATCCGTCACTACCGTTAACTCCGGCCATGGTTCTCCCTTGAGAATGTTGTCCTCGCAAGCCCACCAAATCAGGTCTAGAGCAACTCGGCTTGGAACTTGCAGTTGATCTGACATATTCCCTGAAAATTGGGACCACTGAGTTCTGAGAGCCCATTGAAGGGATCTCATTCTCAATCAGGCCTCTGGCACAAGGAAAATGCAGGATGCGATGAGACCGAGCAAACTCAAAAAAATCAAAGGCCGGAAGATGTTGGTCATTCTGGAATTTTGCCCTGAGGAAGTATCCAAGACCGCTCTGATGAACTGGAGTCTTTGGAATGGTATCATATGGGACTTCTTGTAATTGAGGAAGAAGCCCAGTCCGTGTAGGGAGTGGTAGGTGATACTGAGATGTTCCTGGGCTTGCTCAGGTGAATGAGCCCTGATCAACCAGTCATCCAGGTAGGTGTAGATATGAATTCCCCCCTCTCCTAAGACTTGCTGACACTACCGCCATTAGCTTGGTGAAAACCCTTGTGGCGGAGTTCAGCCCGAATGGCAGAACTCAAAACTGATAGTGAGAACCGCCAACCGCGAACCTCAGGTACTTTCTGTGCTTGAGATGGATTGGCACATGAAAGTAAGCATCCTGAAGGTCCAATGATACCAACCAGTCTTGGAGTTGGAGAGCCTGATGGCTACTGTTTCCAGTGCCCAAGCATCTGAAGTAATGCCCTGCCACTCGCTCAGATGCTGAGAGATTCTGCCTCCGATCGGGGTCTTGTGGGTCAAGGCCTCAGAGTGGCTTGGAGGCAGCTGGGGCTGATTTAGCACCCCTTCCACGTCCACCATGCGGGAATCTTCTTTGCCCCCTTTGTCTGCCTGTCCCCTTCCTCTACCAACTGAGGAAGAGAAGCGAAAAGCACAACCCCCCCAGGAAGATGTGTCATGAACCATAGAACTTGCCCCTTCTGGACTTCCTGGTCCTTATCACGCCGGGGCTTGTATTCTTTTTTACTCCCAACATGGCAGCAGCAAGCGACTTGCCTCGCACCAGCTTACATGTCGCACACGGCACGTCCTATAAATTGGCCACGCCCCCGCGGCCCCGCGCGTCTCAACGCTATCATTGGGTAGTGACTTGACGTGTGTGTGCTGTTCGCCGAATCCTCTATCCAAGATCCTGGTTCCTTCTTCCTTCCTTTTCCCTTTCCCTCTATTTGGCTCCTGGAATCCCCATTCTTAGCGACCGCTACCTACTTTCCTGGACATCCTGGAACAGCGACCTTCCCAGAACTTTGAACGCGCTCTGCAGCCGGACGAGACTCGAGCGAGTCTTTACAAGACCCGATCCGTCCACAAGAGGAATCCTCACGCGGAACAGAGCAAGAAGCGATCCCAGGTGAGACGGGGGAGATTTACGACAGTTTGAGACGCCAAACGACCGACACTGATACTGCTATGGAGAAAGCAGTCCAGGACCTTATGCGTGGCATGCAAGAGCTCACAACTGAAGTACAGAACTTTAAAGGCTGAGAATGCTGCGCTAAGGCAGCTAGTTTTGTCTCGCGACCCCGCTAACAAGGGCAGTGTGTTACTGGGTGGAGTGGTGGACAAATATGATGGATCGGCAAAATCCTTACGTGGATTCCTGGATTCCTGCTTGGTGCATTTTACTTTCAAGTCCTATTATTTTTCTACTTCTAGGGCGAAGGTGGGCTTCATAATCTCGCACCTCACAGGGAACGCCTTAACCTGGGCTACTCCCTTAGTCAACTCAGGGGAGGCCCTCCTGGATGATTATGATGGATTCATTCAGGCACTCAAGACTATGTTCGACTACCCAGAACAGGTTTTTAGTGCTCAGGAACGCTTACTTGATTTCCGACAGGGTACTCAGGATATGCTAACATACGTTACTAGATTCAAACAACTTGCCAAGGAAGCAGATTGGTCCTCTGAAGCAAGTTTCACTCTATTTCGCAGGGGTCTAAATGAGGACATTAAGGATGAATTAGCCCGGGTGGCTCGTCCTAGTTCATTCCAGGCCCTTATGTATCTAGCCATGCAGATAGACTTTCGAATCCAGGAAAGAAAGGCTGAAAGAAGAAAGACCAAGACACCTTTTCAAAAGAATTCCCTTGAGACCTCTGTTAAAACCGATTCTGCCCCAACCCCTGACACTGATCCGGAACCCATGCAAATCGGGGCCTTCTGTGGGCCTATTTCCCCTCAAGAAAGGATGAGAAGGATCCGCACAGGCCTGTGCATGTATTGTGCCTCGGATAAACATCTTGTTAGAGAATGCCCTCTAACCCCTCCACGGCGTTCGGGAAACGCCAGCTCCCGATCCTAGATGGAGCGAGGTGTCGGGAGAGAGATGTTTGCTCCACATCAATTCCATCCTTGAACTCTCCTGGACAAAACAGTTTGGTGATACTACAGGCCTTCCTCTCGCCCTCCAAAGACAAGACCTATCTCATTCTGGCCTTGGTGGACAACGGAGCTATGGGAATTTTCATTGATCAAGACTGGGTTGTTAGTCAACATACTTCGCACAAGACACGAAACATCATGCAGCCGGTGGAAGCAATTGACGGAAGACCCCTCTCGTCAGGACCCATAAGCCTGCAGACTAAAGAATTCCAACTTTCCATAAATCATCATCAAGAGCGGATTACATTCGACATCATTAAGTCAGCCCATTAGCCCATGGTTTTGGGTATGCCCTGGTTACAAAAAAGCACAATCCGTATATCAATTGGACAGCAGGATCATTATTCCTGGGCTCAGAGTTCTGTATGTCCCACTGTTTATCCATGGACCCCTCCTCGATAACTCCTAAAGAACCACCAAGAGACCAAGAAACACCAGTCATGGTTTCCAATATCATACAAGTTCCAGAGTCCCATCAGGGATATGCTGATGTATTTTCTACCGCCATAGTCCAAGCCTTACCCCCTCACAGACCCGAAGACTGTGCCATAGATACAGATCCCTCAGCTGTAATTCCCTTCGGCCGCATGTTCATCCTTTCCGAACCTGAGAAAAAAGGCCCTTCGGGAATACCTAGACACCAATCTTGAAAATGGCACCATAAGACCCTCGAAATGCCCAGCGGGTGCTTTGTTGTTCTTCGTTCCCAAGAAGGATACCAAGGAACTCAGACCTTGCCTCGACTATCGAGGCTTAAACCAATGCACCCTCAAAGATCGGTACCCACTGCCCTTGATTTCGGATATCCTGGAAGCTGTGAAAGGAGCCGTAATTTTCACGAAGCTGGAACTCCGGGGTGCCTACCATTTAATCCGTGTTCGGGAAGGGGACGAATGGAAGACAGCCTTTAGAACACCCTTTGGTCATTATGAATACCTAGTCATGCCTTTTGGACTAGCCAATGCTCCTGCAGTCTTTCAGCGTTTTATGGACAGGGTGTTCTCTGATATGTTGTTCCTCTTCGTCATTGTCTATCTGGATGACATATTGATTTTTTCCAAGGATCCTCTAAAACATGAAGAACATGTAAAGGCAGTACTACAACGACTTTGTGAAAACAAACTGTTAGCCAAACCCGAAAAATGTTTGTTCCACGTTACTTCTGTTCACTACCTAGGATTCATCCTTAGCCCAGAGGGAATTGGTATGGACCCTTCGAAGGTAAAGGCCATACTGGCTTGGCCCGCTCCCACCTCCATGAAACAGGTGCAATCCTTCCTGGGGCTCGCCAACTTCTACCGGAAGTTTATTTCTACCTTTTCCGAGATCGTTCAGCCGATCATTGCTCTATTGAGAAGAAAGACACCCCCTTTATCTGGTCTACATCGCAAGATAAAGCATTCCAACGATTGAAGACCGAGTTCACGCAAGCCCCCATCCTGACCCAGCCCGACACAAATCGCCCATTTCTAGTGGAAACGGATGCCTCTAACTACGCTATAGGGGCTGTCTTGAAACAGGAACTTGAAGACGGACTGGAACACCCCATTGCTTACCTTTCACGAACCCTGACCCCCAGTGAGACACACTATTCCGTCCTGGAAAAGGAACTCTTGGCCATTCGCCGAGCCTTCACTGAATGGCGACACCTACTTCTGGGTGCCAGATATCCAGTTCAGGTCCGCACAGATCATCGGAATCTCCAAATCCTACAGTCATTGGAGTGCAGGAACAGTCGTCAGGCCCGTTGGGCCTACTTCTTTGCCCAGTACCAGTTTCAAATCACTTATATTCCCGGATCACAAAACATGATTGCTGATGCCTTATCTCGATGTCCAGACTACGCAGCCACTGAGGACAAGGCATATCCTAAGATGTTTCCCCAAACTATCTTTGTAGCTCAAGCAATCAACCTCCTGGAAGAAATCCGAGTGCAAACCCAGTCCTCTGACCTCTGGAAGGAAATTTCAAGGAAGAATCCATGGAATCTAAGAGTCAAGGAAGAATATCTATTCAAGGACAATGCACTGGTCATTCCTACGCAGAAATTACAACACAAGGTAATAAACCTCTGCCATGATACCCCTCACTCCGGTCATCGTGGTATAACTAACACACTCCGTCTTATACAAAGACAGTTTTGGTGGCCTCAAATGAAGACCGACGTACAACAGTACATCAAGGCTTGTACTGTCTGCAGTCAAAACAAACATGATAACAAGAGACCGACGGGTCTTTATTTATTTATTTGCACTTATAAAGCGCGCTTGCAGCCCATAAGGCATTGAGGCGCTGTTACAGAAAATGCGAAGATTCAATTTACAGGGGGTGCCCAGTGGGCTCTTGGTTGCAGGTAAAGGAACAAACATGCAAAGCATTGTTAAACGGCACAAAATGCAAGGAACTGTTGAACCACCTCATGATGGATATATTTTCAGACAAAGAGTTTAGTTTTAATGGCCTTGCGGAAGGCTAGGTGTGATTCAATCCGTCTTAGGTGAGGTGGCAGGGCGTTCCAGTGTGTGGCTGCTTGGGTGGGGAAGCTGGAGCCTCCAGCTCGCACCTTTCGTGAGGTGGGTGTGACAATCGTGTTGACATAGTGTGATCTTAAGGGTCTGGTGGCCGTATGCCTGGTGATTCTGTCGGTCAGGTAGGGCGGGGCGAGGTCGTGGAGGCATTTGTGGGTGAGGGCAAGCGTTTTGAAGACAATTCTCTGTTTGACAGGGAGCCAATGGGCTTGCCTTCTGATTTCAGAGATGTGGTCTCTTCTGGCGGTACCTGTGGCTGCCCTCAACGCAGTGTTTTGAGTTAGCTGCAGTTTGGCAATGTTTTTGCTGGAGGTCCCAGCGAGGAGGGCATTGCAATAATCTAGCCTTGACCCAATAATTGCCCTGGCAATGGTGAGACAATTGTGGCGGGCCAGGAAGGGTCTAGCCGCGTTGAGGATTTTAGCGTAGTAGGCTGAGGAGGTGGCGATAGCATTGACCTGTCTATCCATTGAGAGGTCGGAGTCGAGATAGACTCTGAGGGTCTTTACATAGTTTGAGACCTTCATAGGAATGTTGTCGATGGTGAAGGATGAGTACTGGTCTCCAAGGTTACCCAGTGTGAACGGTGATCTGATGAGGAGGAGTTCAGTTTTGTCACTGTTGAGGCAGAGCCAATTTTCCGCCATCCACGACTGGATGGTGGAGTAGATAGTGGTGAGGGTGTTGGTGTCGGCTAGGTAGTCGCCCGTGAGTGGGATGAGTACCTGTGTGTCATCCGCGTAATTGGTGTAGGATATGCCGAGGGAGTCCAGGATGCAGAACAGGGGCCTTGTGAAGAGGTTGTAGAGCGTTGGAGCTATACAGGACCCCTGGGGAACACCGCAAGTGAGGAGGCTCGGGGTGGCGGATGCAGACTCCGAGAAGACTTTCATGGCCCTTTCTTTGAGGAAGGAGGTGATCCATTGACAGGCTTTCGGGGAGAAGTTGGCTTGGGTGGCTAGATGGTGGCACAGAGTGTTGTGGTCCACAAGATCAAAGGCCGCGGATAGATCAAGGAGCAATAGGAGGGCAGGTTTGCCTGCATCTCTAAGATCGTCCATTTGATTCTTAAGGTCTAGGAGGGCCGTCTCGGTGCCGTGCCGTGGGCGGAATCCAGATTGCCGCAGGCCTAGGAGCCGGTTATCCTCTAGGAACTTCTGGAATTGCAGGTAAGCTGCTTTGTCCAGGATTTTGAGGAGGAAGGGTACAGTGGTAATCGGTCTGTAGTTACCAGGGACTGCAGGGTCCAGAGAGGGTTTTTTAAGGAGCGGGCGCACCCAAGCTTCCTTGAGTCCGGATGGGACGTGGCCTGACTGGAAGGAGGAATTGATAAAAGCTGTGAGGAAGGGGGCTAAGATGGGTGCTGAGTCTTTGATGAGACTAGCTGGGCAGGCGTCGCCCTTGCAATTGGAGGGTTTGATGGAGTTGAGCAGGGTAATGACCTCTTGCTCGGTAACATCTTTGAATTCAAATAGCGGGGAGGCGCTGGTCCTGAGGGGTGTCTCAGCGTGCAATTTGGCTATGAGGTTGGAGAGGGCTTTTTGGTGGCCGCGGATTTTTGTTTGGAGGGTGTTGAGCTTGTCGAGCATGGCCGACTGAATGCTGTTGCACCACTTGTCATCTTTGATGATTGATGGAGGGGGGGCAGATGGTTTTTCGAGTTCCCTAAAGATGGTGAATAATTCCTTGGACCCTGACTTGGCTTCAGCGATCCTGGTATTGAAGGAGGCGGCCTTTGCTAGGGTAATGTTAGTCTTATAGGATTTGGAGATTGTTTTGAACTTCAGTTTGGTGGCCTCAGAGGGGCTGGCTTTCCAGGCGGAGAGGGCCGTCCTTTTTTGCGCACGTTGTTCACGAAGTTCTTTGGAGAACCATGAGTTGGCATGTTTGGCTTTTTTTGCGTTTTTTAGGGTCAGTGGAGCAATAGTGTCAACGGCTGACGTGATGTCCTTAAAGGTGTCAGCTAAGGTTTCGGGGTTGTTAGAGGAGGGGGCCTGGAGGGCAGGGTTGAGGAGGTAGGGTGCTAGATTCTCAGCCGTGAGAAGGCGAGAGCTCCTGGCGTAGGTTGCTGGGCACGGTGGGGGGGGGCGAGGGCCACTTTCTTGGTTACAAGGGTGAATTGGATGTAGTCGAGGTCCGACCAAGGGATGGGGGTGTTGGCAGTTATGAGAATGGAGCAGTTGTGATGACTAATCCAGTCGAGGGTGCGCCCTTTTACATGAGTGGGCCCAGAGATGGAGTGTGTGAAGCCGAGGTTGGACAGGGCTTTCTTGAGGGATTTCGCCGGGTGGTCCTTGGGGTCGTTAAGCCCTAGGTTGAGGTCACCCAGGAGTAAAACCCGTGAAGTTTTTTTGATGTTGTTGGACAGAGCGTGAATAAGGGTGTCCTGGAAGTCAGGGGATGAGCCTGGGTGTCTGTAAACAATATGCAGGGAGATGGTGCAGTTGGGAGAAGCGTCAATTTTTAGAGGGAGGTAGTCGCAGTTAGTGTCAAGCGAGCCTCCAGCTTCTCTGATGGTAAGGGATTCCTTGGCGATGAGGGCAACGCCTCCACCTTTCTGCAAGGTGCGGTCTTTCCTAAAGATGGAGTACCCAGGAGGGATGGCCAGGGATAGGGCTGGGCCTGATGTTTCGTTGAGCCAGGTTTCAGTGAGGATGAGGAGGTCGATAAATCAAGAGCGCACCTGAACACATGGTACACCCCCGAACTCAAGTTACTCAGAAAAAAGAAAGCCAAGGCTCAACTCACATGGAAAACCAATCCCTCTGCGGAAAACAAACTAAACCTTACGAATATAACCACTTTATATAAAAACGAAATCATTTGTACCTAAAAAGAAGCATACAACGGCAGAATCGATCAGGCAGGGGGGCGCTGTTGATCAGCCTGCAAAATGGCTGCCTAGTGCAAGAGCTCCGTGCCTAGCCGCCTTTTATCCGTTGACATCTGCGGTTCTGCTTTGGATCCTGTGTCCCTGCTACGATCCCTGCACTGCGGCCAATGAGCACTATCCGCACGTCGAATTTTGGGAGAAATCGGACCCTCTGAGCCAGAGATCTTCGTCCTGCTGTGTCTTCCTGAGGCCCGCCCTTGGGCCTCCGCCGGGCCCTGTCCTCATCGTGGTCTGATCGGGTGCCTCCCGCCGGATTCGCTGCTGGCTGCTCTGCCCCTGGCACCTTGGGGCACACACTACACTCGTGGGCCGGTCCGTTCCTGTCCTGGCCCCGCCAGACTGTCCTTTCCACTGGGGGCTTAGGCCGCGGCCGCCCGCGGTGCATCGGCTGCCCGTCTACGGTCGTGAGGGGCCTGGGCTGAGCTGCTTGGTGCGGACCGGTGGGGACCGCTGTCGCGGCCTGTTTCCTGCATCGCTGCTGATCTGTAACCCAGCTGAACCCAAATGGTGTGTCCATTTTCTAAGGGATTTCTGTCTCGACGCCGATCCGGTGCCGGTCAGGTGAGGAGTTGAGGGGGTGGCTCCACCTGGGCCCTACATGTATCCGCGATTCTTCTACCCTCTCCCCCGACACTAGCTGGCGGCGTGTGCACTGCTTGGTCCCTTCCCTGGAACACCAGGATATGGTCACTCTACGGTAGATTGCCCTATCACCCACACTTCAGCCGCGTAGTTATAGGGGGTGCCAATGGGGGTGCCTCTCCCGCTGGAATCTCCCTCTGCCGCCCTGCCATACATTTCTTCGGACCTGCAACCTCCCCGGATTTGACACCGCTCCCCGAGGGAACCGCAATAGAGAATGTGATCTATCTGGCCTCATACTTGACTGAGCTATATATTTAGACTTCCCGCGCACAGGGCCTCCTCAATACCTGACTCACTAGCTGGACTGACCGAGGGGGGCTGTGTTCTCAGCTTGCCGGCTGCTCTCGGCGAGCCTGTGGCAGCCCCCAACGCCACCAGAGCCTGCTCCCTTCATTTTATTACCTCCCCCTCTGGTTCCGGCCATGTGGAGTCGCTCCAAAGGATCTGCTAAAGGGGGTGCCATGGACAAATTTACTAAGACGGTCCCTCGTCCTGAGGTGGGCCACACGTCGCCCCCACAGGAAGAACTTGACAAGGACCCTAATCCGGGGGTGGCGGCGCCAGACCTCACTGCCATGATGGAATCAATGGCTAAAAACGTTGCCTCCTTTCACGAGAAGCTTGACGACATAAATGCGAACGTTGCCTCACTCAAAATCTGTGTTGACCAGGCTGGATCTAGAATTACTGAAGCCGAAAACCGGATCTCCACCAATGAAGATGCGATACACGCACTTCAGGACACTGTGGCCACCTTATCGTGCGACATGAAGAGCGTTAAGGCAAGATGCGATGACTTGGAGTCCCGCTCCCGTAGAAACAACCTTCGCATCATTGGGGTCCCTGAAACTGCCTTGAAGGGGCGCATGGAGGACGCAGTCGAACAACTACTCAAGGACTTGCTGGGTGATCCGAACCTCTCCCCTTATTTCACGGTGGAGCGGGCTCACCGGGCCCTTTCCCCGCGACCCAGACCTGGCGATAGCCCCAGACCTATTATAGCCAAGATTCTTAATTATCGTGACAAGGACCTCATCCTTCGCCTTTCACGGGAGAAGGGGGAGCTGCGGCTGGAGTCTCACACTATCAGAATCTTCCCAGACTTTTCGGTGGCGGTTCAACAACCAAAGTGTGAACACGCCCGGATCTGGCTTGTCTCCAGTCTCCATCCATGCATCGTGATCTCTTTTGTGTCCTTCTTTATTTGGTGATGCTCTGTAACCACTGTTGGAACTATATATTGTAATCATTATGATGTTCTATGCTATGCCTGGTTTATATGCTTGTTGCCTTGAAGTTTGTGCCTTGTGAACCTCTGCCGACAAAAATAAAAGTTTAATAAGAATCGATCAGGCAGGATCCTCCACTAAAGAATTATTTAAAATTCTAAAAGAACTAGAAAATCCCAATCCACCTACAGACAAATGTCTGAAAGACAAACCTTGGTGCACTAGCATCCAAAACGCCCTCAACAATAAAATCATAGGACTCCAAACTAAAATCGAGGACAAACGCCAACAACTGTCCAACAACAAGTTTACTAACCCTGGCTCACAAACGCCCATTGACGCCAAATCAAGCTTCACTTTCAAGAAAGTAACTACGGCAGAAGTTCAAAAAATCATCACCTCCTTAAAACCCTCGAACTGCAAAGGGGACAGCTGCCCCGCCCATTTCATAAAAGACGCAGCCAGCGATCTATCCCCTTCATCACCAAACTTATTAACCTATCATTCAACAACAATTCAGTCTCCAGCAACCTAAAACAATCCTGGGTTCTCCCACTCTTGAAAAAACAATCATTAGACCCAACCATACCCACCAACTACAGACCCATCACCACAGTGCCATTCCTATAAAAAATACTGGACAGAGTCGCCTACCTCCAAATTCAAGAATACCTGGAATCCAACCAATTGCTAGGATTGCGTCAATCTGGCTTTAGACCTCAACATGGTACAGAGACTGCCCTTGTTGATCTTAAAAGTCAGATTGATGAAATCAAAGACAAAGGCAAGACTGAGCTCCTATTCCTATTAGACCTGGTCGACCACATAAATCCTCTGCAACCACCTAGCCACCGCAGCTCACTTCTCCTCTCCTGCCATCGCATGGATACAATCATTTCTGGCTAACAGAACCATGTGAGTCTTCCCTACAACAGCTGCAGCAGACCCCATTCCTATCTCACGCCGGGTCCCACAAGGCTCCTGTGTCTGCCCACTTTGTATAACATATTTACAAAGCCACTCTTTGACCAACTGGAGCGTCTGGGTGTCACCTACATGAATTACGCAGATGACACCCAGATACTCCTCACCATCACGGGCAATTACCACACAGACGTCACCCAGATTAACAAAATACTCTACATCATTCAGGCATGGATGGCCTCTCATGGCCTCTGCCTGAAAGATGAGAAGACGGAGTTCCTCCTTGTCGGCTCCCCCAATAACCTGTCTAAACTTAATCCCAACTATAACCACATCACTATCGATGGTCATACCATCCCTATTGCCTAAAGTGTGAAAACCCTCAGCTTTTATCTCAATGCCAACTCTAACCTCTACAAACAAACCAACATGAAGGCCTCTGCCGCCGCCTACACTGGCAAGCTTATTAAGGCCAGTAGACCCTTCCTATCCACCAACAGTTGCCTCACGCTTGCCAGAGCCCTCATACAGTCTAAACTGGACCATTGCAATAGTCTATACCTAGGTGCTAACCAAACCATAATTAACAAATTACAGGTACTTCAAAACAACGCTCTTCGCGCAGCACTCAAAATTCCATGGCGAGAGCACATCTCCAAAGCTAGGAAATCGTGCAAATGGCTCTCCATTCGACACAAAATTGACTTGAAAACCATCTGCCTCACGTACAAGGCTTTAAACCACCTAGCCCCTCCCTATCTCACCAACAAGTTTACCATGAAACCTGCCACAAGAACCACCAGATCCTCCAACACCCTATGCTTAACAGTGCCTAGATTCTCATTAAAAAGAGCGGGAGGAACCAGCTTCACAGTACTTGCCTCCCAACTCTGGAACACCTTACCCCTCAACATCAAAACTATTCAGTCCTTCCAGATCTTTAGGAAACATGTTATCGGTTGGCTCCTGAACAAAGAGCAATACCCTAGATAGGAGGTCACACCTCCCTTTACTTAACCATGTCCGTGAAATTTGCTAACTGCTGTATCTTCAATCTCTGTAAAATTGTTTATTTTGCAATTGTATATATCACAATATCTAACCATCTTCTTTAAGCGCCCTTCTACCCTAAGGTCTGGAGCACTATACAAATAAAAAAAAACATAAAACATAAACAGTGTGTGCTGGGTCAGTAAATTTAAAAGGACTAGTAAAGCCAATTTAACTTTACATGCCCTGGGAGACGGTAGTCAGTCCCAGAGAAGGTATTTAAACCTTGGGGACTCTGAAAGACACCCCTGTGCCGCTGCACTGAAGGTGCTGTGTGACACACAGAAAAAGATGATGCTACTGGAATTGTTTGAAAACTCCACAACCAAAGAACACAAAAGTCAAACACACACAAAGTACATGAAAGAGTGGCAAAAAAAGGCTCACACTCTTACCAGGTAAAATACGAAATCCCAGAAATCCAGCAAAGTTCTGGGGGTCTCAAAAGGTAAGGGAAATTAGCACATTCTTGAGAATTCTGCCTAACACTCGTCCCCCCCAGACTAAGGGAAAGGAGAATTTATTCCACTCCTGTATGAATCTCCTTACTCCAGTCGGTCAAACATCCTGGAGAGACCATCCGCATTTTGGTGATGACACCCTGACCTGTGTTCAATGTTAAAATCAAACCCTTGCAGGCTGATTGACCATCTCAGTAGTTTTGGGTTTTCCCATTTCATTTGCATCAACCATCTCAAGGGTTGGTGGTCAGTCTGAATCACATAAGTAGATCCATACAAGTATGGCCTAAACTTCTTCAGTGACCACACAATAGCAAAACATTCTCTTTCAATTGTTGCCCCCCTTGTCTCAGGTTCCTTCAGCTTCCTGCTGATGAAGCAAATGGTGTTCTCCCTACCTTTCTCATCCAGTTGACTAAGGGCTGCACATATACCTGTATTTGAAGCATCTGTCTGCACAATGAAGGTTTGGTTATAGTCAGGTCAGGAGCTCTTAGAACTGGAGCTTGGCAAATGGCTTTCTTTAGGCCTTCATTTCTCTATGAAGTTCCTAATAGTACCCAGTGAGACCTAGGAAGGCTCTCACTTGGGTTTGAGTAGTAGGGGTGGCCAAGATTTGTACAGCTTGTACCTTACTGGGCAATGGCCCGATTTCACCTCCTCCTACCTCATGTCCAATGTAGACCACTTTACTCTGACCAATTTGACATTTACTAGCCTTTATGGTCAGATGGGCCTGCTCAAGAGTCTGCAAAACATATCCTAAGTGATCGACATGTTCTTTCCAAGTAGGGCTGAACACTACAATGTCATCGAAATATGCCATGCAGATGTCCTCCATCCCATTCAGAACCTGGTTAACCATCCATTGGAATGTAGCAGGTGCATTTGTTAATCCAAAAGGATTTACTTTAAACTGGTAGAGGCCTGCTGGGGTCAAAAATTCAGTTTTCTCCTTGGCATGGTCTGTCAGTGCTATTTGCCAATAGCCTGAAGTGAGATCAAATGTACGGAGGTACTTGGCTGAACCAAGTTTATCCACCAGTTCATCTGTCCTGGGTAAAGGGTGGGCATCAGACTTGGTGATTGCATTAAGAGCTCTATAGTCCACACAGAATCTCAACTTCTTGTATCCTGCCTTTGGTACTAAAACAACTGGACTATACCATGGACTGGGAGAGGGCTCTATTACCCCGTGATCAAGCATCTTGTTGACCTCCTCCTTTATGTGGGATTTTATGTGATCTGACATCCTGTAACCCCTGGTTTTGACAGGTAAACAGTCACCAGTTTGAATATCATGCTGGCCCCAAGGGGTCAAGCCAGGTGATAGTGAAAACAGGAAGGCAAATTGCTTTAACAGAAACTTGCACTCCTCCTGTTGTTCAGGTGTCAAGTTAGAAGAGAGATTAACTCCTATTTTCTCATCTAAAGGCTGGCCTCTGAGTAGGTCAGGTAGAGGTTCACTCTCCTCCTCTTGGTCTGAAGCCGGAAGCAAAGCTCCCACTTCTGGTCTCGAGACGTAAGCCTTTAAACGGTTGGTGTGAAAGACTCTGGGAGCCTCCTTAGGATTGCCAAAGTCCACCAGATAGTTGACCTCTCCAGGTTTACACACAATCTTGAAGGGTCCTATCCACTTGTCCTGTAAGGCCCTCTGTCTTATAGGTACCATAACCAAAACTTGCTGGCCTTGAGTAAACTCAACCATGTTGGCCTTCTGGTCATGCCAATGTTTGACCAGAGCATGACGTGCTTTTAGGTTATCTGATGCTTCTACCATCATGTGAGACATTCTCCTCTGGAGACCGATCACATAGTCAGTGACTCTCACTGGCTTGGGGGAAGGATCACTCTCCAACCCCTCCTTAATTAGGACCAACAGGCCTCTAACTGGATGGCCATAAACAAAGGCACTAAATCCAACGCCCTCCAGAGGGACTTCTCTATATGCAAAGAGAAGGCATGGCAGTAGAAGGTCCCACTTCCTTCTAAGGGGTTCCTCTAAAGCACCTATCATGCTCTTCATTGTACAATTAAACCTATCTACCATTCCATGTGTCTGAGGATGGTAGGCAGCTGAGAACTTGTAAGTTACTCCACAGTTTTTCCACATGGCCTGCATGTAGTGGGGCATACAATTAGATCCCCTTTCAGAGATAACTTCCTTGGGAAAACCTGCCCTGGTAAAAATACCAAGTAGGGCCTTACAAACAGCCTGAGCTGTAACAGTCCTCATAGGTATAGCTTCAGGATACCTAGTAGCATGGTCTACTACAACCAGGATAAACCTGTTTCCTGAAGATGTGGGAGGATCTAAGGGACCAACAATGGTGATTCCTTCCCTATCAAAAGCAACTCCCATCACTGGGAGAGGCACCAAGGGTGCCACATTCTTGGCTCCACTCTTGCCAGAGGTTTGGCAAGTGTGACAGCTCCTAAAGAATGCATCTACATCAGACCCCAATTTATGCCAGTAGAAATATACAGAGAGCCTTTCCTAGGTCTTCTTGAAGCTCAAGTGACCAGCCAAAGGTATCTAATGGGCCAACTGTAGGAACTGGAGCCTGCTTTCAAGAGGCACTACAAGCCTCCTGTAGTGCCCTGGAATAGCGTTACAACCCTCTTAAGGGAAGGGGAAAGTGGAGAAAATAAACGGCACAGATCACTTTCTTCAGTCAGGCATCAATCTGCAGGGAAACAAATTAACATTGATTACTCTCAAAATAAATGTTTTATAGCTCCCTTTCAATTCCTGCAGGAGTTCTACCTACCTGTGCATCCTCTGCTACTTGCTGAGAGGATACATTTTCTTCAAATGAGAGATTGTTAAAAGAGATTCTAAAGGAAACAAGCAATCAAAAAGTGTTTGTATTGAAATGTCCTTCTTATTGTAAAAAATAGATGGACTGGAGTTCTTATTAAAAGTTCCTCTTATCGCAAAATCGAGACGTACTTTATTTGATGGCTTGAAGACTTGGCTTTAAATTCTTAAAATCAATTTGAGTTGAAGTTGAAGTTTCTTATTTTTTTTTTATTTGACTTAGTTGAAATTCAACTTTACAAATAAATAAAATGTATCATTCGTAGCATAGTTCACATTTTCTTAAAACACAAACAACAAAAAGAACGAAAACAAACCAATTGCATGATTTAACATATCAATCTCATCATAAGGGTAAAAGATAGAAACTGAGGTTAATTCATATCACCTTAATTCATAAAATATCAAAATCAAAACTTTCTGAAAAAATGAAGAAGAAAATCAAACATTATAAAAGACAGCACAATCACAGTTTCATTTTGCTTTCATAGCAGAGTTCATTTCATGGGGAAATGCAACATCAAGAATGTGCAAAGTTGCAATTCTAACTGAGATTTTACATGAGCCAAAAATATCAGACCATAATTCTTTGTCGGTTCTCTGAATATATTTTGGAGTCATGCACTTGATAAGTTTCAAACGCTGCGATGTAAAGGCTTTGCAGTTGGTGATGATATGACACAAAGTTTCTTGCTGTGATTCATTCTTGCAGAATCGACAGTAAGCTAGTTCTTTTTTGACTAAGCCTCGTCTCACCAAAATTTCATTAACAGGCCATAAATTGAAACGAAATCTCAAAATTTTCGATCTTAATATGGGCGATGGGCATTTTACGAGGTAGTGTACCATTGTTCGGAAACGTTTATGACCAAAAAGGGTCATATCGAAATCTTTTAATGTTAAGCATTTTTCTTGTGTCAATAACAAATCAGCATGATAAAGTTTAACCTTAGCTCTGTTTGGGTTTGTGAGAAGAAGATCAATCGAGATACGAGATAAGAGGTTTCTTACTTATTCAAAGTCATTCTTAAGTAAAATGCACTTTATTAAATTGTGCTAAAATGGTCTTTTTGCTTCAAGTGCTTAAATGTGAATTTCCCTGGAAAAAAAACTACTAATAGCAGTAGAAAAAACAAACACTAAACCTACCCACTGCTAAGCGCTAAATAGAACAGCTGCTCAAATAGAGCGCTAAATCTTATCTCTGAAACTAAATTCGAGTTAAAGTACTTGCGGGAACACTACGCTATTCGTTAGTATCAGATGCGCTTATAAAAACAAATGCTGCCTGACCTTAAAAGACTAAATTCTACTTTACTGAAGCAGACCAATTACGCGCACGGGCGTAAACAATTAACTAGAACTCTCCTTGCTGGCTGACTTCTAAAGACAAATTTAATACTGCACATGCGTTATACCAATGCTATCCTATTATGCGCTCGTGCACAAACGGATAATTGCGTCTATCGAAAAAAACAAATACTTCGACGCCTGTGAAATGCCGAGCCTAACGCGAAATTGACAAATAATTCATGCACACTCACTCGGAACCTAAGAAGGAAGCTAAATATAAACGATCGAGCAAGAACTCGAAAATCCACACACGCAACAGCTGCGCTCCACCTGAACAAACACAAATGAATTCTCCTACACACTAACGCTTCGGAAGAAAGACTCCTACTAATTTACTCAAATGTTAAACATTCCAATCAATTAATGAGCTAGCACTCATAAAATAACCTGTTTGCCTGAGAGCACTTGAATAAAAACTAAAGTTTTAAATTAATGAATCAAATTCTGATGAATGGTTCAAGACTGCTTTAAATCTTCTCAAAAAGCTGATACCTAACTAAATACCTAAACTTAAATAGTACTTGCTCCCTAAAATTCTTATTTGCTGACACAGATTTCCAATTGAAGATTTTTTCACAAGGGTGCAAAAGGTTGTCTTGTCCCACGTAGATGCTTCTAAAGTCCTCTCTTTAGGGAAAAGAGACTGGATAATGTTCTTAAACTAAACTTAATAACTTTTGAATAGGAGAAATAAAGTACAGGACCTTCCTGGCTCTAACTGGATGATGAAAAACAGTTTAGAATGTTGCCAGGTCCACCTGGTGACTACCTGGACCAATCAGCTCTCTGCCCCTCTCCTCCATGTTGGATTGGGTTACTTTCATTCTGGACATTGTGGTTAAGGCAGAAATAAAACTCTTCAAAATTAACAGATTCCATAATCCAAAAACAGACTCCCACACAAAACCACACTCAGAGAGCCAGACAGCTCTTGCCCGTCCAGCTGGGAAGCTGCCTGTTGGCGAAAACCTTCAAGAGTAGGACACTCTCTCTGACCTCTGCTGAAGTCTGCCCTACAGGGTCCACCTTCTGCCAGTAAAGACTGCAGCTCAGGATGGTCTGCAGGATCCAAATCTCAAATAGGAGCAAGGTCCTCTTCCAGCTCTGATTCCTCAGCAGCTGATTCAACCATACAAGGTTTCTCCACACACTCAGCCTCAGCTGGTGGAGGGATCACAGGTGTGATCTTGGACAGTCCTCTCAGGGATGTCCTTGTTGGTAGCACAGGAGTGCTGGCTGGTTTCTTCCTGGAGGTTTTGGGTTGCCCCTTTTCCTCTTTCTTCTTGGAAATGGCAGTCAGTAAATCCTGTGGACTAGGAGCTATAGTTCTCTCTATAATCTCCTCTCGAGAGCCCCTTAAGGTACTCTCTCTGGCCTTCCTAGTCTGCTCCTATTTCATTTTGCTGGGAGGCCTGAGGGTGCTTGATACAACTCCAAGTGTTTTTAAGTCATTCCGCAACAGGACTCTCCCAGGTACTTCACTCTGCACACTTACAGGTATCTTGACAGTCATGTCATTGCACTGGATGAGAGCTGGTAACGATGCAAGCATTTGGACAGGGCCTCCAGCAAGCTTAGTTAAGATCTTGGGTGCCCTAGCAAGATCCTCACTCTTGAAAAATGATTCATCAACTACAGTTATGCTGGCCCCAGTGTCTCTGATGGCAGGGGTCTCTAGACCATTCACGAGAACACTGTCTTTATAATACTCTTTAGTATTATCTGGGATAGAGTTGTACACATCTAAATTCTGCTGTTCCCACATGGTGGGTGGGTGGCATGGGGGGGGACGGCGCTGGACTTCGGTAGGTGGGTGGGATGGCGCTGGACTTGGGTGGGTGGGTGGGTAGGTGCGACCGGCGCTGGACTAGGGTGGGTCGGTGGGTGGGACCGGTGCTGGACTAGGGTGGGTGGGTTGGTGGGTGGGACCGGTGCTGGACTAGGGTGGGTGGGTAGGGTCTTGGGACCGGTGCTGGACTAGGGTGGGTCGGTGGGACCGGTGCTGGACTAGGGTGTTGGGACCGGTGCTGGACTCGGGTGGGTGGGTGGATGGGACCGGCGCTGGACTCGAGGTGGTGGGTGACCGGGACCGGCGCTGGACTCGGGTGGGTGGGCGGGACCGGCGCTGGACTCAGGTGGGTGGGCGGGACCGGCGCTGTACTAGGGTGGGTGGGTGGTTGATTGGGCGGGACCGGCGCTGGACTCGGGTGGGTGGGTGTGCGGGTCCGGCGCTGTACTAGGGTGGGTGGGTGGGTGACTGGGCGGGACCGGCGCTGGACTCGGGTGGGTGGGGCCGGCGCTGGACTAGGGTGGGTGGCTGGGTGTTACCGGCGCTGGACTCGGATGGGTGGGTGGGGACCGGCGCTGGACTAGGGTGGGAGGGTGCTTGTGGACCGGCGCTGGACTAGGGTGGGAGGGTGGTGACCGGCGCTGGACTAGGGTGGGAGGGTGGGTGGGGACTGGTGCTGGACTAGGGTGGGAGGGTGGCTGGGGACCGGTGCTGGACTAGGGTGGGAGGGTGGGTGGGGACCGGTGCTGGACTAGGGTGGGAGGGTGGCTGGGGACCGGCGCTGGACTAGGGTGGGAGGGTGAGTGGGGACCGGCACTGGACTAGGGTGGGATGGTGGGTTGGTGGGCGCCGGCGCTAGTTTAGGGCGGGAGGGACATTTTGGGTGGGGACCGGCGCTAGACTAGGGCGGGAGGGTGGGTGTTCTGATCCGGGACCGGCGCTGGACTAGGGTGGGTTTGGACCGGCACTGTACTAGGGTGGGGACTGGCACTGGACTAGGGTGGGAGGGTAGGTGGGTGGGGACCAGTGCTGGACTAGGGTGGGAGGGTAGGTGGGTGGGGACCGGTGCTGGATTAGGGTGGGAGGGTAGGTGGGTGGGGACCGGTGCTGGACTAGGGTGGGAGGGTAGGTGGGTGGGACCGGCGCTGGACTCGGGTGGGTGGGTGGTACCAGCGCTGGACTCGGGTGGGTGGGTGGGTGGGCGGGCGGGACCGGCGCTGGACTCGGGTGGGTGGGTGTTGCCGGCGCTGGACTAGGGTGGGTGGGTGGTTGGGTTGGGCCAGCGCTGGACTAGGGTGGGTGGGTGGGGTGGGCCGGCGCTGGACTAGGGCGGGTGGTTGGTCTTGGGCCAGAGCTGGACTAGGGTGGGAGTGGACCGGCGCTGGACTATTGGGGACCGGCGCTGGACTAGGGTGGGAGGGTGGGTGGGGACCGGTGCTGGACTAGGGTGGGAGGGTGGATGGGGACCGGTGCTGGACTAGGGTGGGTGGGTGGGGACCGGCGCTGGACTAGGGTGGGAGGGTGGTTGGGTGGGGACCGGCGCTAGACTAGGGCGGGAGGGTGGGTGTTCTGATCCGGGACCGGCGCTGGACTAGGGTGGGTTTGGACCGGCACTGTACTAGGGTGGGGACTGGCACTGGACTAGGGTGGGAGGGTAGGTGGGTGGGGACCGGTGCTGGACTAGGGTGGGAGGGTAGGTGGGTGGGGACTGGTGCTGGATTAGGGTTGGAGGGTAGGTGGGTGGGGACGGTGGGAGGGTAGGTTGGTGGGGACCGGCACTGGACTAGGGAGGGTTGGTGGGGACCGGCACTGGACTAGGGAGGGTGGGTGGGACCGGCGCTGGACTAGGGAGGGAGGGTGGGTGGGTGGGACCGGCGCTGGACTAGGGAGGGAGGGTGGGTGGGTGGGACCGGCGCTGGACTAGGGAGGGTGGGTGGGTGGGTGGGACCGGCGCTGGACTAGGGAGGGTGGGTGGGTGGGTGGGACCGGCGCTGGACTAGGGAGGGTGGGTGGGTGGGTGGGACCGGCGCTGGACTAGGGAGGGTGGGTGGGTGGGTGGGACCGGCGCTGGACTAGGGAGGGAGGGTGGGTGGGTGGGACCGGCGCTGGACTAGGGAGGGAGGGAGGGTGGGTGGGTGGGTGGGGCCGGCGTTGGACTAGGGTGGGTGGGTGGGTGGGTTGGGCCAGCGCTGGACTAGGGTGGGAGTGGACCGGCGCTGGACTACGGTGGGAGTGTGGGATGTGGACCGGCGCTGGACTAGGGTGGGAGGGTGCATGTGGACCGGCGCTGGACTAGGGTGGGAGGGTGGGGACCGGTGCTGGACTAGGGTGGGAGGGTGGGTGGGGACCGGTGCTGGACTAGGGTGGGTGGGGACTGGTGCTGGACTAGGGTGGGAGGGGACCGGCGCTGGACTAGGGTGGGAGGGTGAGTGGGTGGGGACCGGCACTGGACTAGGGTGGGATGGTGGGTTGGTGGGCGCCGGCGCTAGACTAGGGCGGGATGGTGGGTGGTTGGGTGGGGACCGGCGCTAGACTAGGGCGGGAGGGTGGGTGGTTGGGTGGGGACCAGCGCTAGACTAGGGCGGGAGGGTGGGTGTTCTGATCCGGGACCGGCGCTGGACTAGGGGGGCTTTGGACCGGCACTGTACTAGGGTGGGGACTGGCACTGGACTAGGGTGGGAGGGTAGGTGGGTGGGGACCGGTGCTGGACTAGGGTGGGAGGGTAGGTGGGTGGGGACCGGTGCTGGATTAGGGTGGGAGGGTAGGTGGGTGGGGACGGTGGGAGGGTAGGTGGGTGGGGACCGGTGCTGGACTAGGGTGGGAGGGTAGGTGGGTGGGACCGGCGCTGGACTCGGGTGGGTGGGTGGTACCGGCGCTGGACTCCGGTGGGTGGGTGGATGGGTGGTACGGGATCGGCGCTGGACTCGGGTGGGTCGGTGGGTGGGTGGGACCGGCACTGGACTAGGGTGGGTGGGTGTTTGGCTAGGGCCGGCACTGGACTAGGGTGGGCCCGTGGGCCCGGCGCTGGACTAGGGTGGGTGGGTGTTCCCGGTGGGCCCGGCGCTGGACTATTGGGCCCGTTGGGCCCGGCGGGCCCGGCGCTGGACTAGGGTGTGTGGGTGGGTTGGGCCGGCGCTGGACTAGGGCGGTTGGTTGGTCTTGGGCCAGAGCTGGACTAGGGTGGGAGTGGACCGGCGCTGGACTAGGGTGGGAGGGTGGATGTGGCCCGGCGCTGGACTAGGGTGGGAGGGTGGGGACCGGTGCTGGACTAGGTTGGGAGGGTGGGTGGGGACCGGCGCTGGACTAGGGTGGGAGGGTGGGTGGGGACCGGCGCTGGACTAGGGTGGGAGGGTGAGTGGGTGGGGACCGGCACTGGACTAGGGTGGGATGGTGGGCGCCGGCGCTAGACTAGGGCGGGAGGGTGGGGACCGGCGCTAGACTAGGGCGGGAGGGTGGGTGTTCTGATCCGGGACCGGCGCTGGACTAGGGTGGGTTTGGACCGGCACTGTACTAGGGTGGGGACTGGCACTGGACTAGGGTGGGAGGGTAGGTGGGTGGGGACCGGTGCTGGACTAGGGTGGGAGGGTAGGTGGGTGGGGACTGGTGCTGGATTAGGGTTGGAGGGTAGGTGGGTGGGGACGGTGGGAGGGTAGGTGGGTGGGGACCGGTGCTGGACTAGGGTGGGAGGGTAGGTGGGTGGGGACCGGCACTGGACTAGGGAGGGTGGGTGGGACCGGCGCTGGACTAGGGAGGAAGGGTGGGTGGGTGGGACCGGCGCTGGACTAGGGAGGAAGGGTGGGTGGGTGGGACCGGCGCTGGACTAGGGAGGGTGGGTGGGTGGATGGGACCGGCGCTGGACTAGGGACGGTGGGTGGGTGGTTGGGACCGGCGCTGGACTCGGGTATCCGGTGCTGGACTCGGGTGGGTGGGTGCTTGGGTGTGACCAGCGCTGGACTCGGGTGGGTCGGTGCTTGGGTGGGACCGGCGCTGGACTCGGGTGGGTGGGTGGTACCGGCGCTGGACTCGGGTGGGACCGGCGCTGGACTCGGGTGGGTGGGACCGGCGCTGGACTCGGGTGGGTGGGTGGATCGGGTGGGACCGGCGCTGGACTCGGGTGGGTGGGTGGAGTGGGTGGGACCGGCGCTGGACTCGGGTGGGTGGGTTTAACCGGCGCTCGACTCGGGTGGTTGGTTGGGTGCGACCGGCGCTCGACTTGGGTTGGTGGGTGGGTGGGTGGGACCGGTGCTCGACTCGGGTGGGTGGGTGGCTGTATCCGGCGCTCGACTCGGGTGGGTGGGTGTATGGGACCGGCGCTCGACTCGGATGGGTGGGTGAGTATTTCCGGCGCTCGACTCCGGTAGGTGGGTGGGTGGGTGTGTGGGCGTGACCGGCGGTGGACTCGGGTCGGTGGGTGGGTTTGTTTGGTACCGGCGGTGGACTCTGGTGGGTGGGTGGTTATGTGGGACCGGCGCTGGACTCGAGTGGGTGGGTGGGTGGGTATGTGGGACCGGCGCTGGACTCGGGTGGGTGGGATGGGACCGGCGCTGGACTCGGGTGGGTGGGATGGGACCGGCGCTGGACTCGGGTGGGTTGGTGGTACCGGCGCTGGACTCGGGTGGGTTGGTGGGTGGGTTTCCGGCGCTGGACTCGGGTGGGTGGGTTTTCCCGTCGCTGGACTAGGGTGGGTCGGTGTGACCGGTGCTGGACTAGGGTGGGTGGTCGGGACCGGCGCTGGACTTAGGTGGGTGGGTGGGACCGGCGCTGGACATGGGTGGGTGGGTGGTACCGGCACTGGACTAGGGTGGGTGTCACCGGGTGGGTGGGCTAGTCCAACCGGCGCTGGACTAGGGTGGGGGGGTGGGGCCGGCGCTGGACTAGCCGGCGCTGGACTAGGGTGGGTGGGTGGGGCCGGCGCTGGACTAGGGTCGGTGGGTGGGGCCGGCGCTGGACTATTGGGGCCGGCGCTGGACTAGGGTGGGTCGGTGGGTCCGGCGCTGGACTAGCCGGCGCTGGACTAGCCGGCGCTGGACTAGGGTGGGTGGGTGGGTGGGTTGGGCCGGCGCTGGACTAGGGTGGGTGGGTGGGTGGATGGGTTGGGCCGGCGCTGGACTAGGGTGGGTGGGTGTGTGGGTTGGGCCAGCGCTGGACTAGGGTGGGTGGGTGGATTGGGCCAGCGCTTGACTAGGGTGGGAGTGGACCGGCGCTGGACTAGGGTGGGAGGGTGGCTGTGGACCGGCGCTGGACTAGGGTGGGAGGCTGGGTGGGGACCGGCGCTGGACTTTTTGGGGACCGGCGCTGGACTAGGGTGGGAGGGTGAGTGGGTGGGGACCAGCGCTGGACTAGGGTGGGAGGGTGAGTGGGTGGGGACCGGCGCTGGACTAGGGCGGGAGGGTGGGTGGTTGGGTGGGGACCGGCGCTAGACTAGGGCGGGAGGGTGGATGTTCTGATCCGGGACCGGCGCTGGACTAGGGTGGGTTTGGACCGGCACTGTACTAGCGTGGGGACTGGCACTGGACTAGGGTGGGAGGGTAGATGGGTGGGGACCGGTGCTGGACTAGGGTGGGAGGGTAGGTGGGTGGGGACCGGTGCTGGACTAGGGTGGGAGGGTAGGTGGGTGGGGACCGGCACTTGACTAGGGTGGGAGGGTAGGTGGGTGGGGACCGGTGCTGGACTAGGGTGGGAGGGTAGGTGGGTGGGGACCGGTGCTGGACTAGGGTGGGAGGGTAGGTGGGTGGGGACCGGCGCTGGACTCGGGTGGGTGGGCGGAGTGGGTGGGACCGGCGCTGGACTCGGGTGGGTGGGTGGGACCGGCGCTGGACTCGGGTGGGTGGGACTGGTGCTGGACTCGGGTGGGTGGGTGCTACCGGTGCTGGACTCGGGTGGGTGGGTGGGACCGGTGCTGGACTCGGGTGGGTGGGTGGGACCGGTGCTGGACTCGGGTGGGTGGGTGGGACCGGCGCTCGACTCGGGTGGGTGGGTGGGTGGGACCGGTGCTCGACTCTTCTGGGACCGGCGCTCGACTCGGGTCGGTGGGCGGGGCGGACCGGCGCTCGACTCGGGTGGGTGGGTGGGTGAGACCGGCGCTCTACTCGGGTGGGTGGGTGGGTGTATCCGGCGCTCGACTCGGGTGGGTGGGTGGATGGGACCGGCGCTCGACTCGGGTGGGTGGGTGGGTATATCCGGCGCTCGACTCAGGTAGGTGGGTGGGTGGGTGTGTGGGCGTGACCGGCGGTGGACTCGGGTAGGTGGGTGGGTGGGTGGGACCGGCGCTGGACTCGGGTTTATGTGGGACCGGTGCTGGACTCGGGTGGGTGGGATGGGACCGGCGCTGGACTCGGGTGGGTGGGATGGGACCGGCGCTGGACTCGGGTGGGTTGGTGGTACCGGCGCTGGACTCGGGTGGGTTGGTGGGTGGGTTTCCGGCGCTGGACTCGGGTGGGTGGGTTTTCCCGTCGCTGGACTAGGGTGGGTGGGTGGGACCGGCGCTGGACTAGGGTGGGTGGTCGGGACCGGCGCTGGACTTAGGTGGGTGGGTGGGACCGAGCTGGACATGGGTGGGTGGGTGGTACCGGCGCTGGACTAGGGTGGGTGTCACCGGGTGGGTGGGCTAGTCCAACCGGCGCTGGACTAGGGTGGGTGGGATGGGACCGGCGCTGGACTCGGGTGGGTTGGTGGGGCCGGCGCTGGACTAGGGTGGGTGGGTGGGGCCGGCGCTGGACTATTGGGGCCGGCGCTGGACTAGGGTGGGTCGGTGGGTCCGGCGCTGGACTAGCCGGCGCTGGACTAGCCGGCGCTGGACTAGGGTGGGTGGGTGGGTGGGTTGGGCCGGCGCTGGACTAGGGTGGGTGGGTGGGACCGAGCTGGACATGGGTGGGTGGGTGGTACCGGCGCTGGACTAGGGTGGGTGTCACCGGGTGGGTGGGCTAGTCCAACCGGCGCTGGACTAGGGTGGGTGGGATGGGACCGGCGCTGGACTCGGGTGGGTTGGTGGGGCCGGCGCTGGACTAGGGTGGGTGGGTGGGGCCGGCGCTGGACTATTGGGGCCGGCGCTGGACTAGGGTGGGTCGGTGGGTCCGGCGCTGGACTAGCCGGCGCTGGACTAGCCGGCGCTGGACTAGGGTGGGTGGGTGGGTGGGTTGGGCCGGCGCTGGACTAGGGTGGGTGGGTGGGTGGGTGGGTTGGGCCGGCGCTGGACTAGGGTGGGTGGGTTGTTTGGGTTGGGCCAGCGCTGGACTAGGTTGGGTGGGTGGATTGGGCCAGCGCTTGACTAGGGTGGGAGTGGACCGGCGCTGGACTAGGGTGGGAGGGTGGCTGTGGACCGGCGCTGGACTTGGGGACCGGCGCTGGACTATTTGGGGACCGGCGCTGGACTAGGGTGGGAGGGTGAGTGGGTGGGGACCAGCGCTGGACTAGGGTGGGAGGGTGAGTGGGTGGGGACCGGCGCTGGACTAGGGCGGGATGGTGGGTGGTTGGGTGGGGACCGGCGCTAGACTAGGGCGGGAGGGTGGGTGTTCTGATCCGGGACCGGCGCTGGACTAGGGTGGGTTTGGACCGGCACTGTACTAGCGTGGGGACTGGCACTGGACTAGGGTGGGAGGGTAGATGGGTGGGGACCGGTGCTGGACTAGGGTGGGAGGGTAGGTGGGTGGGGACCGGTGCTGGACTAGGGTGGGAGGGTAGGTGGGTGGGGACCGGCACTTGACTAGGGTGGGAGGGTAGGTGCGTGGGGAC